>NC_056744.1:365591742-365841742 GCF_019279795.1 Protopterus annectens | reverse complement strand
TTGATAGTTTAACAACCAGTACATGTCATTCCAGATAAACTACAGAAAGAGGGCACTAGGGTTTTATTATTAGTGCTGAGAAGAGCAGAGTGTATCTAATGCTGAAGTAATGCTTATTTCATGGTCTTTAACTATATCCTGACTAAGAAAAGGGGTCCATTCCTATCACTGTAACAAAGCCCCTAAACATTTAAATGAAAAATGGCAAACCAGAAATATCAAATGGGGTTAATGACAGTCATGGTTCTTGGAGTCCACAAAGTTATAAGACTAACAATAGATTGCATGGACCAAAGTTATGCAGCAAACAGCCGCACTTCTCTCAGCATTCTTAATAAATTATTTTACTATAAAATTTTCTGTTTTTTTACTCAGTCATTTTACTATAAAAAATAAGACACAAGACATCATCACTCGTTTTTATTACAGACAACAATACAATAACAATCTGGCAAAATTATCTGAAATGCAGTCCTAATTATTTCTTTGTAGAGCTTCTGTGTCAACCTGTAAGCACTTTTTAATTTAATGTAGTTGAGGATAAATGACGTTACCTAAGAACAGTATGTGTTCATAGATTAATACTAGGCTAAGTGCTCTTGTGAGTTATTTTAAGATGAGCCAATTACCCCACATGAAAAGTCAAACCCTACACCTTGTGTCTGTAAGGTAAACACCTTAACCATTACGCTAACCTCTCAATACAAAATTGAAACTGCCCTGTGTGAGGATTGAACTAACCACCTTCAGATTATGAGACTGACATGCTACCTACTGCACTATTTGCTCTTTAGACCCCTCTAAAGAAATAAAGATGCTCCTTTTTGGGGGTGTAACCAAAAACATTTCTGTTTTTTTACTCACAACCTTATTTTCATGGTCACACACCCATCCTCACACTGAAATGTCACATTTGTCTAAATGTCACTCTCAACATAATGAATAAACAAATTCACGTACAATTTTCAACTATGTTTTTGAGATGAAAGTCATAGCTCTGCTTTAGCTATATACAGCTCTCTCTGTTTTTAGGAATTAGTTCAGACATCTACAAACATCTTCTGGCCTTTATAACATAATCACATTTCTGAGAGATGCTTAAAAAGCAAACATTCTCAGTTATGTAATAAAGTATGCCTGTCTACTTACAGTGACAGCAGCACAGCATCATGTTCGCTTATTCTTCTTTTAGAATTTACCAGAAAGGATAAGAATTTACTAGTATTTATCTGATGTGTGTATGTATGTATGTGTATATATATATATATATCTATATATATATATATATATATATATATATATATATATATATATAGATCTAGGACATTTGCTCGAGTGAGCAAATGTCCGAATCCATAATAACCGAACACACTTTAACAAAAGCACTTTTATCGAAAAAGCGCTTTCTTTAAAGCGTGATACAAAAATAAAAATAATACACTACATTTACATTTTAGCAGGGGGGCTTCACCCCCCCCCTGCACCCCCCCGCTACTTTAATATTCTCCCTCCAAGACTGCACTACAGTGGGGAAAAGGGAAATTTCCCTTACCCACACCATAGTACAGCCTCGGCAACAGGCATACTTATGCGAAAGTGTTTCTTCGGTGAAAAGCACTTTCACATAAGTATGCCCGACTGTTTGCATTTCGGTCGTTTGCTCACTTGAGCAAACATTTTAGATCCAGATATATATATATATATATATATATATATATATATATATATATATATATATATATATGTGTGTGTGTGTGTGTGTGTGTGTGTGTGAGTGTGTGTGTGTGTGTGTGTGTGTGCGTGCGTGTGTGTGTGTGTGTGTGTGTGTGTGTATACTTAAGAGGTACGACCTACTAAGTTTTGATCCATTTTGAAATTTGGATTCACTCAAGTCCAATCAGTGCTCAGAACCGAACCCACCCCTTTCTTTTACCAATCAAAATTCTGATTTGGGCCAGGCCTCTGGTTCCACTGCTCTGGCTGCAGAACCACTACTACTACCCTGTCATGATCCATTTGTTGGACGAGCATCTAGTTCTGCGAATTTGATTGCAGCCCCTTCCGCCATACAGAGTATTGATATTACTGCTAACATTAGGCAGCTTTCTCCGCAGAGCTCTAGTCAGGGAATTTCTACGGACTGGACTATTAGCTTTCCGGTTCCTGTTTTTTGGATTCTGCACAAATTCAACATATTTTAACCCACAATCAGAGTATTCTTACGGACAGTCAGGAAATATCTGGTAAACTAGGTTCTGGTACATTTTTTTCACAAGTGGTGTACCACAGGGCTCAGTCCTGGGCCCACTCTTGTTTGGCATCTACTTTTCCGAAGTACAAGCAAACACAGGAGGGTTATGGCTGACAAAGTTTGCAGATGACTGCAAACTGGGCGCCATAGTAGAAAACACATCTGACACAGATATCCTTCAGAAGGGTCTCACAGAAACGGATAACTGGTGCCAGAGCCATGGCCTAAAGTTAAATGCCAAAAAATGCATAGTTATACCCTTCGGGAAAAACAAGGTTACCCCTAGCTACCAAATAGGTGGCAATCCACTGAGCACAGAAGAAGTTATCAGGGACCTGGGGACCCAAGTTGATAGTAGTCTGTCATTCGACACCCATGTAGCCAAAGTAGTTAGGAAGACCTTCTACATTGCCCACCTTATCATGAAGGGATTCTCATCTAGATCAAGGGAGGTCATAGTCTCCCTATACTCATCACTCATCAGACCAATGATTGAGTACAATGCCCCATTCGGAATGTATCTGACCCGACACTTGCAGCAGCTTGAGAGGCCACAAAAGTTCCTCACCAAAAGGATAAATGGTCTCAAACATCTGTCCTATGCTGCCCGACTGAAAGAACTCCAACTCTATTCAGTCGCCTACCGCCTGCTCAGAGGTGACCTTTGCCTAACATACAAGGCCATGTCAAACCCAGATTTGATGAATATGCTTCACCTCAAAAAATCTAGATCCGTCAGAGCCACAAGGGCGGGAGACTTAAACCTTGACACGGCTATTAATAGGACGTGCTGGAGGGATAGATTCATCACCCAAAGACTCCCTATGCTGTGGAACGAAATCCCGGTATATGTGAGGCAGAGCACCTCGCTGGCCTTGTTCAAGAGAAATCTTGACCAATGGATGGGAGATCGCAGATATACCCCAGGGATTACCTCAGTGTCACTGCACGACAGAGGCACAGCAAAATAATGGGTATAGTTCCCCATACTAAAGGGATGGCGTAAGCCACAAAACTATGGGCTAGGCTTGTAAATGCCCTCGGGCAGATAGCCTAGTATGAACCTATGAACCTATAAAACAAAAACATTCCGTTCTCTTTTAGAAAACAGGGATACACCTTTTTTACTGCATCCGGACCTCACTTGTGACAATGCCCCAGGCATGTATAGTTGCGGGACTTGTGTAGCTTGTAATTATATCTTTAATGGGACTTATTATCAATTTAAACACGGTGACTTCAAAGTGGTTTTCTCGAATCATTACACATGCAAAATGCTTAATGTTGTTTATGCTGCAGTCTGCCTGACTTGTCTCTCGTTTTATATTGACGAAATGAGTAGGAAATTGTCGGCTAGGATTAAAGAACATTGCAGTGCTATTAGACACCTGGATTTTAAGAATGCATTAGCCAAGCATAGCATCAATTATATTGGTGTTGTAAAGTTTCAGTTTTTTATTTTAGAACATGCTCAGCAGTTTTTTGGGGATGTCGATACATTACTGGAATTAAGGGAATTGATCTGGCAGTTTAAACTACATGCAGACTCTTCACCAGGTATTAATGAAAATCTTAATATAAAATGTGCACTCAGATGGGGATGTTAAATTTGTACATTAACACTGCATGCTATTAAACTTTCGCACCTTTTTGTTACTTTGACATATTACAAACGTGCACTACCCTTTTTGTGTGACGTGCTTCTATTTGATTTTACTTCTGTTCAGATTGGCTGAGATTTTTATGACCTTTTTACTGGAACAGTTTATAAATGGATATTCTGTGTACTCTTGACATTTCTGGTAAAGTTCTTATTATGATTAAAGGATGAAAGCGCTAATTATCTGTTCAGCGTGTTCTCATTTGCTTTTAGTTATGACGTTTTTACAGGTTTATATATATATATGTATATATATATATATATATATATATATATATATATATATATATATATGTATATATCTGATATGTATATGTATCCATGGTTTCACTTCATAATCTCGAATTACTGAAATCTCGAAATTCAGTAACCCGACATTATGAAACTGAAAACCAGAATGCCAAAAGTGAATATATCAAATCTGCGCTTATACATTTCCGATACGTTGTGTGTAGTGTTATGGTGCTTGAGATTGCAGGTGAGTGAGTGCTTGTGTATATTTTTGTATGTTGTATGCGTGGGTAAGGGTAGGGAGGTGTAAGTGTAAGTGCGAGTGTTGGATTTGTTGGTGTTTGTGTATGTGTGATGTGTGTTTGTGTGTGAGCGATTGGAGGATGGCATGGTATGTGGTTTGTTTTTGTTTATGCTATGTGCGACCTCGAAGTTAGTATATATAAGTAGGGGGGGGCACAGCCCCCCACATGGGGAGATGTAGGGGGCCTTTCACCCCTGCTTATATGTAGTGTAGGGTTGTGTGGTTTGTGTGCTGTGGGTGGAATGGTGTGTATGTTAAGTGGTGCATGGGGTATGTATGTTCATGATTGTGTGATTCGGGATTGTGAGTTTCGGTGTTGTGAATGATTTTCTCAGGTTACTGAATTTCGAGATTTCAGTAATTCGAGATTATGAAGTGAAACCGTATACATATACACACACACACACACACACACACACACACACACACACACATACACACTCACTCACAAATATATATATATATATATATATATATATATATATATATGTATATATATATATATATATATATATATATATATATATATATATATATGTATATATATATATATATATATATATGGGTCTACTTCATTTGATCGAAAGACCATTTGACCGAAACCCATTTGATCGAAATTTAATTTGATCAAAAAACATTATTCAAGGCATAAAACTGGCATTTGTCCTCTTCCCAAAAATCGTGCGACCCTGGAGTTGGTAATACAGTTGGGGGCGCGAAGCCCCCCACCTAGTTTCCTTTAAAAGAAGAAAATAAAACAAAAAGTACAGATTTTACATGAAAATAGGTGTGGGGCTTTCCCCCCCACACCCCCCCAACTATATATACCAACTCCAGGGTCGCACGAAATTGGGGAGGGGAACAAATCCCTGTTATTTGCCTTGAATACTGTTTTTCAATGAAATGAAATTTCAATCAAATGGGTTTAGGTCAAATGGTCTTTCGATCAAATGAAGTAGACCCATATATAGATATATTAATATATATATATATATATATATATATATATATATATATATATATATATATATATATATATATATATATATCTCTACATCGCTGGACATTTCTTCTATTTCTTCTCTCACTATTTAGTAGTTTCTATATCAATGGAAAAATGAAGATGTTAAAGGAAAACATATGATGTTTCCAGAAACAAACAGACAAAGAAACGAGTGAACAAACAGAAAAAACAATGTATAAATAACATCAGGAATATGGAGCCATTTAAATCTGGTGATAGACAGGTTACAGGTTCTTCTTGGGTGGTTATTACTGTGATTTTATTACCATTTTTAGTGCATGGGAATATAAGCAAAACACAAACAGATTTTAAGTACAGGAAAATATGAGGCACGGAGTTTTACAAGCCAAAAGGTAAGAAATATAAATTAGAGTAGATGAATGCACTGTCCTAAAATGCAAAATTCCATGAAACTGTGAGTTTTCTTAATACTCACAGATTCCACTTTATAGCAGTTTTTCCCCCTGCTGAAGACATATATTTCTGTGATGAGCTATTTTAAGTGTTATGCAAAAAACAATTTCCTCTACAAAATAAATATATGTACAGCTTTTAAAAGCTGAATCAGCCCAAATACGTAGCTGTTTCATCATGAAGTTCTCTTCCTTTCAAATGCAACAAGATGCAGATACCATAATATTTGTATACAAAATATAAGAGCTAATAACTACTATGGGAATATAAAGCTAGGCTTCTTAAGATCCTTACAAATCAATAACATAGTAAGCACCTATGAACAGATAAATGGCCTAGTAAGTACCTATGAACAGATCAATAGCGTAGTAACTGCCTATAAACAGATCAATAACCTAGTAAGTACCTATGTATAGACCAATGGCCTAGTACGTATCTATGAACAGACCAATGGCCTAGTAAGTACCTATGAACAGATCAGTGGCCTAGTAAGTACCTATGAACAGATCAGTGGCCTAGTAAGTACCTATGAACAGATCAATAGCCTAGTAAGCACCTATGAACAGATCAATAGCCTAGTAAGCACCTATGAACAGATCAATAGCCTAGTAAGTACCTATGAAGAGATCAATGGCCTAGTAAGTATCTATGAATGTACGTGTTGCTAAAAAGCCTGACAAACTTTATAGTGATCAAGGTGTGTAATTATCAAACAAGACTCTGGTACGTAACCAGCAACATTTGAAATATTACCTGGTAAATTGGGAAGCATCAACCCCTTCACTAAGAAAATTGTCATCAGATAAAATAAAAAAATATGATTGATTATCGTTTTGCTAATAAGGCCTTCAGTTCAACTAGTCTGTATCACAGAGCTTTAAATTAGCAGTCTCATACATACGGCACAGTACTTCCCTGACATTCTCAGGCTAACTGATACGTTAACTAAGGAAATCGCACATATCACATACTACAAGAGGAATTATTTCAAAAGTGATTCAAACTGGTGATACCGTTGGATTCCACTGGGCTAATTATAATTACGGAGTTGTCAATGCACGGTTTACAGAGTTAGACCAAAAACACAGCGTTTCTTTTTTTTTTTTCTGATGATACAAATAACATGATCATGAATGCTGGCATTGTTAGGGTTCTTCTTTTTGGCTTACCATCTCAGAAAGTCCTGCAACTACCAGAGGAAATGATAAAACAATGTTACTTACATGTACCAAAGTACTGCAGAGGTTATCATTAAAAAATATATATATAATTTTATACAAGGCAAATTGGAGAGCAACTGGCTCATAAAAAGTTTCAAAAGAGAAAAAAAGAAAACAAAATAAAACAAGCATATGGGGATAGGAGGTACCTGCAGCAATGATTAAATTCTTCCCATCTCAGGAGGACAGATATTTTTCCACACATTTATAAGACAGAGACACATCATCAGTGGCCCTGAACTTTCTTATGCAGCGCAAATAGGAAGCAGTTTTTCTTTATCTTTATGCACACCGATGGCATGTAATATCATCAGACCAGAGAGAAGTAAGTAGTAGCATCAATGGGGTACTTGGGGATTGGTAGAATTTTCCAGCAAATCAATACCAGGCTTTTACTGCAAACATCAAACTCTTGTTCATGCTTGTACATCAAGGCTTTATAGATGACCAGACAACAAGACCAGTATGGATCACAGTACAGGGGAAAGGGTTTTACTCTGCTTCTTTTTTTTTTTCTTTTCTCAAAGAGAAATCTGAACATGAAAGAAATCTGTTTAATAACTAGAACATTCTGGAAGACACCAGAAATCATGAAGGTCATCGCTGTAATTGTTCTTCTGGCAGGACTTCAAAAGAAAAAAGGTACAGAAGGAAGTTTTGGAATAAGAAAGACAAACCATTAGTTCACCCTTCTTCTTCTGCCATCCTTGACCAAGGACATACAGTGACAGGTTCAACATTTCTCCCTCAAAATTGCCTCTCCTCCCTTCTTTCCTCCTCATCAAAGTGAAAAGATAACTCCAGCATCTTGAATTACGCTTCAAACGCAAGGAGTTTGATCCTTACTCTAAAGAAGAAACACAAATATAAAATTGATATTTGCAAAGTTCATTGCACTCAGGGGTGTAGCAAGCAAATTCCATTTTGTACTCACAAGCTGTTGGTACTACTCACCTTGGGCACCATTATCTTAAAAATGGACACATCTCTCAAAATGCTGCCCCCAAAGCATTTAATAAATGTAAGCAATATTTTCAGCTATTCACCCTAAAACTATTACGCTTTAGATTAGCAGTATTATTTATGTTGTTAAGGACAGTTGTAAACATGATATGGCCAGAAAAAAAAACATGTAGATGTGATGCTCAGAAAAAAAATGTACTCAGTAGAATACAAAGACTATGATTAGCTACACCCTCGATTGCACTCATGTCCTTCTAAACAGTCCTTCAACCAGGAACCCTGCAAGTTGTAACAGACAATACTATAGATCTGTGCCACCACCTGTAATGGCTATTTTTGGACAGAAAAACAAGCAAACGTATTCACTCTTACCAAATGTGTAGGTTAGCAAAGATACTTTGGGAAGCAAAGGCAGCAGACAAAATAAAATGCAGCCGACGGCTGAAGGAAAAACACAGACCACTGAAGGAAAAATGTGTCATTGTCTCATAGAGAGATAGTAAAGAAATGGTGCTATCCAAACATAGGCTCCCTATTATGCTGTCACAGACGCAGGTTGTCGAATGCATCTTTGTTGAACTGAAAAGTGCAAAAAGGCAAAATAGCGAAGTGGTTTTTCAGTGAATCCTTTCCCTGGGAAATAATTCACTTGGCCACTTTTGCTACTTTGCCATTTTCTGCACTGTAGTGCGATCTCAGAGGTGGTATATTTAAGTAGGGGTGTGGTGGCGAAGCCCCCCCCACATTATGTATGTTTTACAGTTTTTTTTTTTTTTTTTGGAACAGCGATTTTTTTCCCTTGGAAAAAAAATCGCTGTTCTGAGGTTTCGACGTTGCAAGCTTTCACTTACATGGGGTCGATTATGTGTCGTTCACTCTTCTGAGCATGTGATATCATAATATAGACCCCAAACATAGCCCTTTTGACTTTATTCCTGACAAACATCTCCAAATTGTTTTGCTCCATTTTAGCTCATCTTCTAGGAGTTACGGCAACGGCATTCTCAGTTCCACAGGTTCAGGGTCTTTTGTACGTCTTTCCTATACTTTTACAGTCACTAGATCTTTTACAGGTAAGAAAAACAAATCTACCTGTAACTGTTGTACACTGGCCAACACAACTGTTGTTCACTTTGCTATGCTGAATGTCAGTAACAGAGTCAATGATACTAGCTTGCAGCAGTAACTCTTTCTCTGTGCGGGGGGGGGACTCCACACCAGGCTTAGAACTGTCAGTCCATTAATGTCAACAATCTCCTACTAATGCCTAAATTGCTCATTCTTAAAGTTTTCATTTCTATAAATGTTTAGGATTTTTAATGCTGCGCCAGGAATGACCACATTCCTAAGTCAAGACATAGTTACTGTATATTGCATGAAATTACCATTGCTTCAGTCACTGACATTTGCCAAAGTCATTCATTTTTAATACTGTTTTAGTGTATTTTAAAAGTCTGACACTTAATTATACAGAATCCAAGCAGTCTAAGTTTACTACATTTTCAAGTTGGTATAAAAAAAACTTCACTAATATAGACACTGTTTCAGTTCTTAAAATACTACCATATTTGGTGTCTTCATAATATAAGACCAATTTATTTATCTGTTAAAATATACCCTTCAACCAGGTCCTCCTTTTGGCCTGCGAAGCGTCATTTGGTTACAAATGGTACCGTTATTCAGTCTGTATGCAGCATCCTACATTTAACACCTGCACATCCCCTGACTTGAGCATGAGATCTAAATTTCCTACATTTAACACCTGCACATCCCCTGACTTGAGCATGAGATCTAAATTTCCTACATTTAACGCCTGCACATCCCCTGACTTGAGAGTGAGATCTAAATTTCCTACATTTAACGCCTGCACATCCCTTTACTTGAGCGTGAGATCTAAATTTCCTACATTTAACGCCTGCACATCCCCTGACTTGAGCGTGAGATCTAAATTTCCTACATTTAACGCCTGCACATCCCTTGACTTGAGCGTGAGATTTAAATTTCCTACATTTAACACCTGCACATCCCCTGACTTGAGCGTGAGATCTACATTTCCTACATTTAACGCCTGCACATCCCCTGACTTGAGCGTGAGATCTAAATTTCCTACATTTAACACCTGCACATCCCCTGACTTGAGCGTGAGATCTAAATTTCCTACATTTAACGCCTGCATATCCCCTGACTTGAGCGTGAGATCTAAATTTCCTACATTTAACGCCTGCACATCCCCTGACTTGAGCGTGAGATCTAAATTTCCTACATTTAACGCCTGCACATCCCCTGACTTGAGCGTGAGATCTAAATTTCCTACATTTAACACCTGCACATCCCCTGACTTGAGCGTGAGATCTAAATTTCCTACATTTAACGCCTGCATATCCCCTGACTTGAGCGTGAGATCTAAATTTGCTTTAGAGGAGATAACTGTATGTTGAAACAATCACTTCTATTGACATCAATAAATGTTGGGGAACATTTTGTTTCTAAGAGCTGTTACATCTACTACACATACCTCAGAGTTACAGGCACAAATCTGTAAGGAATACTACACAATATTTTACAAAGAAGGGTTTTTTTAGAACAAAAGTCTGATATTATGCTTAAGGTGGTTACTGAATTTACCAGTTAATAAATCTGCTTATCTTACAGTTTTGGATTCAGAATAAGAAAATGAAGGGGAATGTTTTGCACGACATACACATCCATGTGGATTATATATTATGTATAAATGACAAAATCCATTACATACACTGAGCAGTTGTTTCCTTCAAGAAGGATAAACAGGTCTGCTCTACTCAACTTCCACTTTTCTTTCCAAATGGAAAATGAAAGAGAAACAATCTTGTACTATATGGATAAACACAAGGTTCTGGGTCATTTTCTTGAGTTGTACAGGTTCAGTGGATTGGCATTTACTGAAAATTGTTGTAGTCTGGCATACCATGTTTCACAGTGCATGATGTAGAACTATGAAACCCACAATCATTGCTTTAGTGACCAAGATACAGCAACAAAGGGATGCTAATTATGTACAAAAAAAGAGACCTGTCATTTCAACTGTAGTGGCTATTTTTTGGACAGGAAGATTTTTTGACTTTGAAATTTGTCAAACTATTCACTACTATAAAGATGTAGAGTGACCTTGACTATCACTTAAAGATAACCTGTTATAAGCCATTTCCTCCTTGAATACCTTCTAGATTGTAACTACATGTAATAAATGTCACACATAATGATAAACAAATTCTGCTGTCTTTGGGGTCTATTCAGTAGAAAAAGCAATCTCAGTGCAAAAAGGGAAAGAAGAGATGTAAACTCTGTAGTTAACTGACAATAAAAACATACCTAGTAGTGTAGGTTTGCTTTACATATACAGATCCACAAACACACACACACACACACACACACACACACACACACACACACACACACACACACACACACACACACACACACACACACACACACACACACTCACACACACACACACACACACACACACATACACAGACCGTACAAAAAATATCTTAATTGTTATGCGCACATTGTACAGACACATGCATACCAATTTTGGTCTTAAAAGTTGTTTGCATTTCTAACCAAGCTTTGTCTTACATTATTTGTATACGATATGCAAATAAAAACTTTTAAATAAGCATTTGTGATAATGTTCTGTCAGTAGACAGACAATCAAGACTACCCTTTCCTCTACAGACAAAACTTTTTACCCTCATCTTCTCGATATGGCACATCACCTAACCTTGTAGGACAGTCCCCCAATTTAAGGAAGAATTCCTTTCAGTAATCTCATCTTAGCCATGTAGTGGGGGGGTGAGAGTCAGATGTCATTTTTTTCCTTGTGTTCTGTAGCAATCATTCCTTGTATCACCTTGTGCAATGCATGCAGTAATGGCCTTTGCACACATCCAATGCATGCAGTAATGGCCTTTGCACACACCCAATTCATGCAGTAAGCCTTTGCACACACCTGATGCATGCAGTAATGGCCTTTGCACACACCCAATGCATGCAGTACTGGCCTTTGCATGCATCTAATGCATGCAGTAATGGCCTTTGCACGCACTCACTGCATGCTGTAAGCCTATGCACATACCCAATGCATGCAGTAATGGCCTTTGCACACACCCAATGCATGTAGTAAGCCTTTGCATGCACCTAATGCATGCAGTAAGCCTTTCCACAGACCCAATGCATGCAGAAGTGGCCTTTGCACACACCAAGTGCATGCAGTAAGCCTTTGCACACACCCAATGCATGCAGTACTGGCCTTTGCACACCCAATCCATGCAGTAATGGCCTTTGCACACACCCAATGCATGCAGTAATGGCCTCTGCACACATCCACTGCATGCAGTAATGGCGTTTGCACACACCCAATGCATTGAGTAATGGCCTTTGCACACACCCAGTGCATGCAGTAATGGCCTTTACACACACACAATATGTGGAGTAATGGTCTTTGCACACACCCAAAGCATGCAGTAATGGCCTTTGCACATACCAAATGCATGCAGTAATGGCCTTTGCACATACCAGAGACACAAGTGCCTCTATGTGTATGTCTGCATAGTCTCTGACATGTTGCACAAGCTCAGGCTCTGGTCCATAAACCTTGCCTTCTGACTTCCATCAGAAAGTGCCCATTTTCAGGGAGTTCACATGCTGCCTTATCTCACACAGGTGAACCAGCAGTAACTCCTCCCTCCTTCCTCCCAGATGGCTCCTTCACTGCATGTGTGCATGATAACTGGAGCCTGGGCCACAGATGTTACCTTCAGCTCATTGGTTTGCTGATCAGGGTACTACCATAATACTTTTAGCGAGTTGCCAATTTTTTCTAGCTGTTTTATATCACCCGCTGCCTGCCATCCATCAGCTGTCTAAATCAATGAACCCATTATTTTTCTGAGGGCAAAAGCTATGCAGAAGCTATCATCCAGGTGGCCATCTTTTTTTTCCTTGTTATTGCACTGAATTCCTTCTTTGGAAGCTGCCTTAAAAGCTTGCACAAGTGATGAATGCAACATCTTCTCCCATGCCTCTCAACCTCTTAGTGCAAGAAATCTGGACAAAACCTCACAAAATGGGGGGACAAAGGCCCAAAAATAGGGACAGATTTTAAATATTGTTCTTATTAACTTGGAAAGTTGCTAGAATAACAGGGTTTATGTTAACAAACATTTTCTGAAGGATTTGAAGTCTGAAACCTCAAATGTCATTATTTAGTGACTTCAATCCTCAGATTATACCAGTGATTTGCCAGAAATTTTATGAGGAATAGTCCAAAAATGTGAGGCGACATTCTGCAAAAATCTGGACAATTGAGAGGTATGTCTTCTGTGGATGTGAACATTTTCATATGGAACTCTTGAAAGGTGCTATGGAACTAAACTGGCTTGAACTACCTATCCTCCTCACTTACACCCAACTCATCCAAGCACACAAACTCATTTACAACCCCTCTCTTTGTCCCTCCCTAGCCACTACCTTTGAAATGCATGAACCAGAATGACTTCTAAGATCTAATTCCCAAAAACTAATTAAATTGCACAAACCCACAAGTCCAGCTGGGAATCACCTAATGTCCTTCTCTCTTGCATGCCTCTGGAATTCTCTACCATTTCCTGTCCGCATCACCAGCAGTCTCTCCTCATTTAAAATGTTGCTGCACTCACACCTAACTTCACAATGGAAGTGCTCCTGTTCCCATCCTACCTAATCCTTCTAATACCACTTCCTACTCTCCTAGAACTAAATACGCCATCGCTGCCTCCTATAGTTCCACAGCTTTATTGAACTATTTGACCATCTACTTAACAGTTACCCTATGCTGCTACTTTTATGTAAAAAAAAATTTTGTTTTTATTGCTGTTTTACAAACTATACTGATGTATGCTATCATTGTTAACCTTTTCTTATTTTATTTACTTTGTATTCCTTTGAGATAATCTGTAATGTATACGTGCAATGTGTACTATGTATTTGCATTTTTCTGGAGCTTTTCTCGCCAAGACTCCATTGAAAATGGGCTCCTTGTGGCCAAATTGGGCTATCCTGACAAACAAACTGCAAATAAATAAATAAATATATAAATGTAGCTTTGCAGTGCCAAGAGCATGTCCCCAGCCCATACAATGAATACAACACACACACACACACACACACACACACACACACACACACACACACACACACACACACACGCGTCTTTGTTGCAGTTGGCAGGACCACCCATGACCCACACTAAAGAGGGTAAGATGGCACTGGCCACTCATTTTCACCCTTCCACACCTGGTTTCTTCAGCACACACACTCAGCTAATAGATCATGGGTTATCTAGCCTGTATTTAGTACTTCATCCTTCAACATTACTAAGCCAGGCTAAGCTTTCAGATTTTAACAGTCAAAACCAACAAGAAGATGAACATAAGATAGTCTGTATTCCTACATACAATTATATTAGGTTCCATTACAATATACATAACATTTTACTTGTGACTTTTTCAAAAGTAGCAGCAATACACACAAACACACACACACACACACACACACACACACACACACACACACACACACACACACACACACATATGATTACATGCTATTACATCGCCAATGAACTTTCATCAATAGTAAATATGACGCAGAAGTTCATCTGCAATCACTTTCATCTAAAAAAAAGGTTGCAGTAAAATGCTCACATATGAAACAAATGTGTTACATTTATGATCACCTAAAATAACCAGAAAATGTGTTTTTATGTAGGGCAGCTTTATCTCCACATCTCTCGATGTAGGAGCTCTGTCCCCACACCCCTGGAAATTAACTATAGGATAAGTGCTAACAGTGCATCGCAGTTGAACTGTTACAGTTGTACTGTAACATAAAATGATCATTGGTAACCAAATTCCACCACAAAAATCCAAAAAGTGCGATCCTGGAAACAATACAGGAGATCTTCAGTAATTCACACGATACTGCCGTTGATTCACCCAAAAGTTTTATTGAAATATATCCACAGAGTAGTAAAAACCACTAAACTTGACACATAAAAATCATGGATTGAGCGCTTTCGTCTCCAATTGGAGACTTCATCAGAATCCATGAAATAAGACAAACCACTCCTTTTATACATAAGACACTAAATTAACCAGGATCATTTGGAAGTGGATAATTGCCTATCTTAAAGGGCCAATAAGTTACTAATACCTTTAAATACATCACAGTGCAAAAAGCATCACAATAAGAAAACAAACAAAGATTTCTAAATAAAATACCATAGTACTACTTAAAAATACGTTATGGTAAATGAAATGAAAACTATATATGTGTTTGTATGCTAAAACCGTGTGTAAGTATTTTTTATATATAAAAACACAGAGTATATAAATAAAAAATAAACAAGTAAATCGGTAAATAAATAAATAAGGACATCAAACTGTTACCTAAACACAAGTATAAATGTAAATGTAAATGTAAACTACTGGAGTGAGTAAAATACTTTTGATGCACAATGGTTTAAAAATAAATATATATAAAAATAATTAATATATCAAGTTGTTTTAATAATAATAAATAGTAATACATAATAATATGCAAATAATGATATATTGCAATACATAATGGATAAAATCTAACTTAAAAAGTGTTGTGTATCAATGTATATAAATATAAATATGTGTATAATATATATATAAAAAGAATACATCTATACATATGTAATACTGTACAAATATGTGAATTAATAATAAATGAGAATGTGAAGGTACAAGAAACATATATATATAAAAATTGTATATATAAAATACTTATTTGTCACTATAACTATCCATATTAGTGTTTGTGTTTTTTGGGGTCTGCTGCAAGCATTTTCAATGCTTGGGTGATGGAGATGTGGTCATTTAGACCCTTCCCACAACAAGAATCCAATCTGAGTTGCCACATCATTTCTTTAAACTCTAGTTGCATTTCCCAATCTCCACCCATGTCAGGACACTTAACCACCTCTATAACCCAGAATTTAAAATCAGCTGTTTTACATTTTAACACATGTCTATACAAAGCGTTGTTTTCATTTTGTTTGTTGATGTCCCTCACGTGTTCGTAAATTCTAGATCTTAAGTGCCTTTCAGTTTTACCCACATAGTAACTCCAACAGACTATACAATATACACGATACACCACTCCTTTAGTATAACAACTACTATACTCCTTAGCTAGTAGGTTCATTCTGAGACTGGGTAATCTTAACTCGTTTTGTCCAGATATAAATGCACACTGTGCGCACCTACCACACTTGAATGTCCCACATTTTCTACTAGTACTTTGAATATTAACCTTTTTTTCTCTCTAGTATATTCTTAATATTCATGTTCCTTCTGTAACTGTATTGTATATCCATTTTAAATACATCAGTTTTAATGGACATATCCCTAAACATCTCCCAAGTCTCATTAATACATTTTCTTAACCAACCTATTCCCTGATAGTATGTAAAGGTAAGGTATGGCATTCCATTAGAACTATTTTTGTTTTTGTTGCTATAACTATTGATATTACCATTGACAGTATCATCTTCTGTCCTATTCTCATTGCTGCTAGTCATGTTGGTATTTGTATTCTTAGCTAATAGGGGGGTGTACTTTCTGTTGTTACATCTCCCTTCTTGTATTTGATTCATCACACCACATATTAAATCAGAGGGGTACCCTCTCTCCTGGAACAATTTGCCAACATGTTCAATCTCTTCAATAAATTCTTTATCATCAGAGATCATTTTTGCCATTCTAATCATTTGTCCCTTTAAAATATTCCTTTTAAGTACATATGAATGGTCACTATCAAAATGTAAATAAACATTGGAAAAATGTTTTTTCTATAAATATTGGATTTAAAACACTTGTTTGAATAATCCTTATCCATCCTCACATCCAAATAATGTATAGAATCTAACCCAATTTCATGTGTAAATTCTAAAAAGGTGGTAGTTTGGTTGATATATTTCACAAATTCATCAATTTTACTAACTGGCCCATTCCATACGGCAAAAATGTCGTCCAAAAATCTATAATATTTGGCCAAATACATATAGTAGTCGGATGAAAAGATATATCTAATCTCCCAGTACAACATAATATTTGCGTATATCGGTGCACAAGCAGAGCCCATTGCTACCCCCTCTTTTTGATGAAAAAATTCCCCCTGAAAATAAAGGTAGTTGTATTTTAAAACTAACTCCATATTTTCAAGTACCAACTTGAATTTGTCATTATGTAAAAAAATTAATTTCCAATAACATATCTTCAAACCATAACATCCCCAGTTCTTGGGGTATGATCGAAAACAAATCCTTGACATCAATGGTAATGCAAATACTATTGTCACTATATGGGCACCCACCCATCTTCGTCAAAAAATCCCATGAATCAATTAAAATGTGACAGTATTTTTCATAAAACTTTTTTAACTTAAAATAAACATACACTGCCAAAGGTTGGGTTTTAGATCCTTGAGAAGAAACAATGGGTCTCATAGGGGGGTCGTCTGTAGACTTGTGGACCTTGGGTATACCAAAAATACCTGGTATCACCGGTTTGTGAACTTTGAAAAAATTATACAAATCAAGGTCAATCAAACCCTGCATCAGGTTGTCATCCAATATTATATCAATCTGTCTATATGATATACATATTTCATTTCTCGACACTCTATTATATTTAGTCTCATTATCTAAAATGTCCATCATTTTTGTAATATAATCCCATTGGTCCATAAGCACGACACCCCCACCCTTGTCCGGTTTCATGACTCTAATTTTATCATTGCCGCTGAGCTCCTTTAGCAATTTAAGTTCAACTTCTGTTAAATTACTCCCCGTATGTTTGTTAAATTGATAAGACGTACGAATTCTGTTAGTAACACATTTCCCAAAATTCAAGATTTCATTATGTAAAGGGGGGTTGAATGTGCTTGTTCTCTTGAGTGTTCTATCTTTGTTTGAACAACTCCTCTCCTTATATATGGGCATAAAATTCAATTTCCTAGTAAATAATTTGATGTCCAATAAAATATTTTCAATATTCGGAATTTTCTTAGGTACAAAGGTAAAACCTTTGATAAATAAATTAAAATATTAATCATTAATTTGTAGATCAGTGTAATTAAAAATATTAAAATTCTTACTAGTTAAAATGATTTTATTGTTCTGTCTACCTACATCTAAATTTACCTCAGTTTCAATTTCATAAATGATAGAATCACTTATTGGTCCTACATTGGTTGTCTGTTGGACCTCCCCCCATATTGAATATTGCTGTTCCCCATCGCCTGCGCATAGGTGGGTTGTCGAACCCGGTTCCGTAACCTCTCCGATCTCCTGGGTTCCTCCACACCTAAAGGGATATCATTGTCTTTTTGATGGCTGGCAATATCCCCAAACTCTGTGTAGTATTGCTCTCCATCATGCAGGTCACCATCAAACCGCCCATAAGTGTCCTGACAGGGGTGGAGATTGGGAAACGCAACTAGAGTTTAAAGAAATGATGTGGCAACTCAGATTGGATTCTTGTTGTGGGAAGGGTCTAAATGACCACATCTCCATCACCCCAGTATTGAAAATGCTTGCAGCAGACCCCAAAAAACACAAACACTAATATGGATAGTTATAGTGACAAATAATTATTTTATATATACAATTTTTATATATATATATATATATATATATGTTTCTTGTACCTTCACATTCTCGTTTATTATTAATTCACATATTTGTACAGTATTACATATGTATAGATGTATTCTTTTTATATATATATTTTATACTCATATTTATATTTATATACATTAATACACAACACTTTTTAAATTAGATTTTATCCATTATGTATTACCACATATCATTATTTGCACATTATTATGTATTACTATTTATTATTATTAAAACAACTTGATATATTAATTATTTTTATATATATTTATTTTTAAACCATTGTGCATCAAAAGTATTTTACTCACTCCAGTAGTTTACATTTATGTTTACATTTATACTTGTGTTTAGGTAACAGTTTGATGTCCTTATTTATTTATTTACCGATTTACTTGTTTATTTTTTATTTATATACTCTGTGTTTTTATATATAAAAAATACTTACACACGGTTTTAGCATACAAACACATATACAGTTTTCATTTCATTTACCATAATGTATTTTTAAGTAGTACTATGGTATTTTATTTAGAAATCTTTGTTTGTTTTCTTATTGTGATGCTTTTTGCACTGTGATGTATTTAAAGGTATTAGTAACTTACTGGTCCTTTAAGATAGGCAATTATCCAATTCCAACTGATCCTGGTTAATTTAGTGTCTTATGTATAAAAGGAGTGGTTTGTCTTATTTCATGGATTCTGATGAAGTCTCCGATTGGAGACGAAAGTGCTCAATCCATGATTTTTATGTGTCAAGTTTAGTGGTTTTTACTACTCTGTGGATATATTTCAATAAAACTTTTGGGTGAATCAACGGCAGTATCGTGTGAATTACTGAAGATCTCCTTTATTGGATTTTTGTGATAAAATGATCATTCACACCAATGCCAAAAAATACCAAAAAGCAGCAAACGATGAATGCATGCTGTGACCATTATCTCTGCACATTCCATGAAGTTTAACAACCACCAATAGCTGTTGGAAGAAGCATCCTTCACAAATCCTACTTGTGAGCTGATCACCATCCTCTTAATATTTTTCTGTGTTTGCAGTTAAAGCTTGCATGAAATAATCATCATTATTAATCAACAACATGACCTGCAATCTGCTAGGATTTTCTTTTCACCCTTCCTTTAGGCAATGCCATCACTATTGTCTCTGTCATAATTTCTTGAAACATTCACACTATCACTTGGATCACTTCCAGTCCACTAAGTCACAAAATATAATCAAGTACCCTTATAAACCTTCCATACCTTTTCCCTTTTATGTACCTGATTACAACTGTAACCTTCCCCACTATAATGTCCAAGTTTAACACCTTATTATCTCCTGTGCTAGTAATGGACAGATGCAGCTCCTAAATTCTTTACCCCATGCGTGGTTCACTTCAAATTATCTAACTTATCATCCCAGTTACCCTGATTAGGCCAATATATAACTATTGACAATTGACTAGGTAAGGCCAATCTATAACCAAATGGGATAGGTTATTTTGAGAACAAAAGGGGAAATTGGCTATGCTTAAAATTGCCAACCTCACAAGAGCAGGTAGCCTAGTACTTACCTATGAACCTATTTGTTTTCAAGGATACTTGCAGGTCCCCCCATATCTTCTTATCGTCATTGCTATGAATCTACACATCCTTTAATATTCATGCACTAGATAATTATTAACAGAAATCAGCAAAAGTCTCCATAATCTCAGCTGCCCAGTCCACCTATTGACCATTCTGTTTCTTAATCGCATTGTTTTACTTTCTGCAACTGAGTTCTCTGATATTTCATATCAGCATGTCCTCCTTTCTCTCCTGAATTCAGCATGTCGCATGCTTCAACTTTTCTTCTGCCTTTGCCTTTGAAGCAGTTTCATCCTTACGCTACGTCTAACCTATTTGATATGCTCTCTTCTATTCTCCTTCACTCCCTACACCATCCTGAACTCTCTTTTTAGCATTCTCTCCTATTATTTTATTCTGTAGTCATTATTTCCCATAAGCTGCCTTATCCTATAAATAATCAACTCCCCCCTTTTGATCTAACTTATTATGTTCATTTGCATATTTCAGCATATCTGAATCTGTGTCCCACTCGCTTCCCCCTTCACTTTCATGGGTTCTACCTCCAACATTCCTCTCATTCTTCCAACTTTCAGACAGGTGTGTGGCCATGATTTGGAGTGGCATAGATCAATGTAAAAGTATAATATCATCAAACAATACAATCTGAAGGATGATTGAATCTACAGAAATAAATCAAAATACTGAGTCACGGATCTCACTAACACGACAGATGAGCTGCATGGGTTAAGAAAGACACCACAGTTATAAAATCAGACTGCAAAGTTGTGTTTGATAAAGTACAGTGCAAAGAAGAGCTGATAAACAAACAGGTACTAGAGACCAGAACTTTGAATTTGCTACAGTAGAGCAGTTCTGGAGGGAGAAACATGGAGAGAATAGATCAAGGACCGCCAATGTTCATTTCACCAATCAGAGCCAAATTTCTGCAGAATCACGGACAAATCCAGAAAAAAATCAGGGACAATCAGGGACACTTTTAAAATCTTAGTGCTATTAACTTGATACATTGACAGAATCAGAGCATATGAATTAATGTACATTTTCTGAAGTAAACAAAGTCTATAACTCTTACTTATTGTCCTTATTGATTAAGTGTAATTCACTATCTTTCCTCCAAAAGTCACTAGTTTTAGGAGGGATTAAGAGGAACAAAGCTAAAATTTGAGTCAAAATCAGGGACATCCCTGAAAATCAGAGACAGTTGAGAGGTGTAGGTGGTAGAGGAGTAAGTATGGCTTTTACCTCAGGAAGGAATGAGGGTTTTAACTGGTTAAAATCCACTGTTTTATTACAAAAAGTTAAGCGCTTTTGTGACTCTTAATGGAGGCTTCATCAGAATATAAATATAAAATAATATAAAGAATCTCTCATTTTACAAGACCAGTCAAGCTCTGTCATTGGTTAATTTCAAAATGACTAATTAATTATCAAGTAACACTAAATAAACATTTAACTCTTACTAAAAGTATGAGAATAACGTGCACGAATTTTTGGCTCTGGAGTTAGAATTATTCAAACCACTTTAACACATTTCTGTTCGAAATTAATTTTCTCTTAAAAGACATATGTGTATATATATATATATATATATATATATATATATATATATATATATATATATATATTATATATATATATATAATATAATTAACAATTAATAAAATGTCATAACCACATGATTTCCAACCTTTACAACTTTACAATGTTACCATTTTAAATGTGATTATGACATTTTATTTATTGATTATTGCTCCTTCAGTGCCACATGTCATAGTAGAAACGTTAAGAAATAAACGACACTAATAACTCATTATGTGGTGGTTTTCCTTAAACTGTTAATTTAACAGTTTAATAATTACCTAATTGCTTTGCAGTTCTTTAGATGTTCAATTTAACTCTAATTAGCAATTTTCTCAAGAATGACGTAATTATGTCCTGTTGACATGCTGTACTTAGTGCTGGGATTACAGACAACTATTTTTAACAAATAGTCATGCATGCAAACGGTGGTGCTGCGGTAGCGTTGTCGCCTCACAGTAAGATGTTGTCCTGTTTGATTCTCAGCTACAGCGTCTTCTGTGTGGAGATATGCGTGAATGGGCGTACCTTCGTTGAAGGTTGTGCATCAGGGCTGGCAACTCGGCATGTACAATTCTACTGCCAATCATTAGCGGATCAGAGTTCTGCCGTGGCAACCCCTAACCGGGAAAAGCCGAAAGACACAACAAGTCATGCATGCAAATGCTATTTTATTGAAAAAACAATGTTTTGTGAAAAATCATTGTGATCTTGAAGTATTTCTACCTTCCACTTATTTTCTATGGGTGAACATACTTAAATACTGTGTAAGCCAACTTTTTTTGTTTTGTTTATAGAAATCAGAATGCATGCCAAGTCCTAAAAGATGAACATCATTTTTTTTTATGAAAGGGAAGTTTAAAATAAAGGAAAAACATTGTAATTAACTACTTCTTATTTGTTTGTCTGCAGCACAGCCAGCCAATACCACAAGCTGCCCCTTAAACCCCCAAAACTAGAAGGTCCATGAGGTTTCACTTTCAAGGTCTGTTTTCATAACAGGGGTGTATAATCAGTGAATTCAATTTTGTACTTACAGATGCTTATTGTTATCCCCCCCCTGACATCTAGCTAGCATTTAAAAACTGATCATATCACTTGAGCTGTTGCCTTACCCCACCCCAGACTTAATGTGTGTGCCATATTCGGCTGCTAGGTCAAAGACTATTAGAAGTACTGTTTTAAGATTTGCAATCCTATCTGTAAGGAAGCGATATATACATGTTTTTAGAAACATTAATCTAGATGGTTATAGACATCATATGGTTTGATAAAGCCTTAATGTTTCTAACAGGTCCAGAAAAAGCTGCACTCTCACCTGTACATAGAGTACATGGAGTATGCCTGGCTACACACTTGTTTTGTAATGAAAATCAGTGTCACGCATATTTTGATGTTCTTCATGTTTCACCGTTGCAGTCATTACATTTGGGTAATCTGCTGGCAGGTTGCCCTCAGTCGGCCTGAATTCCAAAGTCTTGGGTCCTACGTCGGTTGCTGTCACCCCTTCCCTGACGTCAGGTCATCAGGGGTATAAAACAAGCAGCCAATGCCATTTTCTTTAGTCTTTCTTGCAGTGCGGTGCCTGAAGCAGAAGCATTTCGCAAGTGCCGGTCGGCCGACTCTTGAAATATTCGAGTTTGAGTTTCAGAACCGAAGTCTTCACTAAAGCTAAGTACCCCGTTGGGGAAACTTTTTTCTTGCTCCATACCGATGTCAGAAAAAGTTAATAATTGTATTATTTGTGGGAAGCAAATACCTCATAAGGATTTCCATTTATACTGTATTCCTTGCCTAGGCCCTGATCACAATGTGACAAACAACTATGAAGAGTATTCAGGCCGAAGCCAAAAAAACAACGCCAGTTCCTTTTGAAAATTTAATACAGCTTAGCAATAGCCTTCAATGAACATAAATTACAAAACACACCCACTCATATAAATACCTCAATCAATTAAACAATCATGTTAAATTAATCAATTATATATACAAGAAATTTTAAAGGTACCATATACTATATAATACCATGTATATAAAAAACTACATACATTTAAGAAATTACAATAAACTTTTCCAATTCATCTCTAAATTTAAAACATTAGGTGACATAGTATTATATTTTAATATGTAGATAGCTTCCTTATACAATAAAACATTTTTTATTAATCTATCGTCACCTTTTTTAACTAATACTTTTTCAAGAACACAACATTCAAAAACATCTACACTACCACTATGTACCTCTATAAAATGAGAAGCAATTGGACTTTCTAACATACCTCTTTTTATATCCCTAATATGTTCTTGCATTCTCGTTTGAATTTTCTTTTGTTTCTCCTATATAATACAGCTTACATGGACAATTAATGCAATAAATAATACCTACAGAATTACATGAAAAAGCATTGTTTGGTTTATAAGTGATGTCATTAATTTTATCAAAATATGGCCTTACATATTTACATATATTACATCGATTACAAAAGTACCATATGTTTGTATATTATGATAAACTTGACTATTAGGGAAATATAATAAGCCTTAATTAATTTATCTGATAAATTTTGTCCTCTCTTAAAGGCTATTTTTGGAATATTAGGAAAAAGTTTACAAAGATTTCTATCAGATACCAAAAATTTCCAAAAATACTTAATAATTTTCCAAATTTTATTACTAAAAATATTGTATGTAGTAACAAAATAGATATCTTTAATCTCTTGATCAGAAATTTTTAAATTATAATTTTTTATAGTAATACTGCCAGTGTTATTAACATATGGTAAAAAATTATCATCTTCTTTATTCTTATTGTTTCCTAATTGATAAACTTTATTATTATTATTATTACATAATAGTTTATCAATGGACATATTCAATAACTCCATACTGTAACCTCTCTTTAAGAACATGCTAATACAATCATAAATATTTTTTTCTAGATCTATTTCATTGTTACATAATCTCGATAATCTAATAATTTCTCCATATGGTAAAGACAACAATGTATAGGGAGGATGACAACTAGTTCCATTAAGGAACTGATTTCCATCAGAAAATTTGCGATACACTGTTGTCAGAATCTTTTTACCTACTTTTCCCTGTAATGAAATATCCAAATAATGGATTTTATTCCCAAATTGTAAACCATCAAAATGTAAATTGAATCTATTATTATTTAAATCTGAAAAAAATTCATAAACATGTTCAAAACCATCACTGCAGAGAAAAATAAGATCATCTATGTAGCGGTAGTAAAAAAGTACATGATTTTTAAAGAATTCATTAGTATACACATATTCTAATTCATATTTAGCCATAAATAATTTGCATACATGGGGCAAAAGATGCCCCCATAGCTGTTCCTTTAATTTGATGGTAAACAGTTTCATTAAAACTAAAGAAATTATTTGACAAACAAAAAGAGGTTAAATCTATAATGAAATGAGTAGCAGGACTATCTCCTAGAAAATAATGTAAAGCCTGTAAACCATCTGAATGTTTAATATTTGTATATAAACTAACTACATCAATACTTATCCAAAACATATTATCTGTCCAAATAACTTCACTAATCTTATCAATAAAATCAAAAGAGTCTCGTATGTAAGACTCTAATTTTTGTACATGTGGTAGCAGATGATTATGTATGACAATGCCTATGTTCCGACAAAAATAATTGCTAGCTGAAACAATTTTTGTGTAATTTTGGAAGGCAATAGAAAGTAGCCAAATTACAGTCATCTACACAAAATTTTCTATCCATATCTTGTTTAGTAAAATATCCTAACCTAACACCTTTATTTAATAAATGTGTATATTCTTTCATTGCATTAAGATAACTATCAAGGTTACTAACTTCATAGGTTAAAGAATCATTAAGATGTGACATACACATATCAAGATATTGCCTATGATTAAGTAGTACTACTTTATTACTTTTTTAAATAACTATATCATGTCTATCAACAAGATTTTTCAAAGCATTCCATTCATTTTTTGTCATATTATATTTCTGATATTTTTTATTTATTGAATTCATGACTTCTTGAATGGAGAAATGTACCATTTCAGAAAATTGAATAATAGTAGAATTATTATAAGAAGGAATAAACTTACTGTGGAAATCAATACCATCTATATTAAGTAAAGAATATCCCTGTGAATATGTAAATAATGAAAAATCATCTGACAGACAAGAATAATAACTATCTATACTAGTATCACTGTCATCATCTCCTTCATATAATTCAACTTTATCTGTTGGAAGTACTTTATCATGAGAAAAATGACATTTCAAATGAAGTTTTCTAATGAATTTAAAAATATCTTGTTTAAGTAAATAATGTGGACAAATTTTAGCCCTAAATTAAGTACAGACATTTCATCATTGGATAAATCACAACCAGAAATATTAACTACATTTGAGATGGTAGAATCAGAGTTACTAAAGTCAGTTCCATCTACTTCTCCTGATCACAATGTGCCTGGCTGTCAGTTTTGTGCTAGATTTAACCAACACACTATTAAGCATCAGTATATTTTTGCCTCAAAGTATTTTGGAAACAGATTTAACGACCCAGAAATGTCATTGGATAGCAATCTGAATACCAGAGTACATAAAAAACGCAAAGAAAAGGACAGAGACAGACAGTCGAGTTCCAAAACCAATGGCAAAGCTTCTCCTAAGCCAGTCGCTGGTTCGCTGGTACTCAGTGAGGTGCTTTCGCAGCCCCTGATACCCGCTACTGTCAAGTCGCAGGCCCCTACCGAGACCCATGTGGAGTCCGGCACGCCGAGAGATACTCAAAGTGTTGGACCCATGGATGTATTTCCTTCAGATGGGTCCAGAGCCGCTGAGCAGGCACTGGCTTCTGAGGGTGTATTCAGGCCTCAACATTTTTATATCAAACTGACGACAGCTGCAAAACCAAAGACAAAAGCAACTTCTAAAGCTAAAAAACTGACGCTTGAGACACATGCACAGGCCGCTATGCCTAAAAAACAGATGATCAAAATGGCTGAAGACCTTATTACCTTGATCAGGGTTTCCCATCCCCCTCCTGATAAGAGGCCTAGGCAAGACACTGATTATGAATCTTCAGGTCAGGTTTCTATTTCTTCTGATTCCTCTTCTGATCAGGAATTATCTATACCTCCCTATGAGGATTCTGATGCAGAGGAGTCTATCCCATCTGCATCACCTCCTGAGGATTATTCATTTGGAGAAACCTTGCATACTTTGAGGGAGCATTTTCACTGGGAGAGTCAAGATTTCTCAGAATTAAAAAAGAGGCTCAGGAATTTCCTTCTTCTCCCTCAGCACAGGCCTTTAGCCATTCCCCCTGTTTTAGACATTGTGGATGATGTGTTTTCGGAGTCAAGCTTGACACCTGACTCCTTACCTCCAGCTCCCAGCAAGCCTGACAGATATTACAGGGTCGCTCGCTCACACAAATTTTTATTTAGAAACCCTGCTGCTGACCCTGAAACTATTTCACAGGGTCCAAAGGGGGTTAAGGCCTCAACAGCAAAAAATCCTACCCCCTCTGACAGAGATTCAAGGGCACTGGATAGATGGAGAAAGAAGGTTTATACATCTGCAACCTTGGCAATAAGGGCCTTAAACTTCCAGTTTCATATGCTCAAGTATCAACAACATGTTATGGGATTGCTGAAACAGAAAATGATGTTGATTTCTGAATATGCAGAAAATAAAGAATTGCAGGAATTATTGCATGCAGCTGAACAAGTTGGAAAGCATACTTTGCAATGTGGTTTTGATTCTTTAGAGGCCTCCTGCAGGGCTGCAGTTACTGGAAGTGTGATTAGGAGGCATGCCTGGCTAAAAGAGCAGAATTTGCCTGATCATGTTAAAGCTAAATTACTGGATGCACCTTTACAGCATGATACTCTGTTTGGTATTAAGGCAGAAGAGTTTTTAAAGAAAATGGCAGACAAAGCTAAGTCTATGCAAACTGTAAAAGAGTTCTTACAAGTGCAGCCACCAAGATTCAGTAGACACTGGCTTATAAAAAATTGGTCCTTTCCTGTGTCAGACAGAGCTCAAAGGGGCAATTCCAGATGCCCTAAGGGTTCCAGATACCAGGCACAAGATTCTTACAGGTCAAAGCAATGGGGTGCTTCTACCTCCAAATCTGGAGGAGATAAAGTGCAAACCTACAGAAAACAGTTACAATAACTTCCCTCCGCCTTCACCAAGCACTTACCTTTTGGCAGCACCCTCTGGGGGGAAATTAGCACTTTTTACTCAAAATTGGCAGTTAATAACCCAGGACAAGTGGGTACTGAACATCGTATCACAGGGATACAGATTCCATTTCCACACTCTGCCAATGGCAAATGGTTGGCCAGATCTGCCAAAAAATCAATGGGCAGAGGCACAGAAACAGGTTACATCCCTCATGGGTATGGGGGCCATTCAGCCAGTACCAGAACAGGAAAAAGGACAAGGTTTTTACTCAAGACTGTTCTTGGTACCCAGAAAGGACAAGGCCTGGTGGCCAATACTGGATTTATCGAGTTTGAACACATACCTGTACATTCCAAAATTCGAAATGCTGACTTTGCAGCAGTTTCTGCCCATGCTGGGCAAGAACACTTGGCTGGTGACTTTAGACCTAAAAGAGGCATACCTGCATGTCCCAATAAGGGAATTGTGCAGAGGATACCTCAGATTCAAGGCTGTCTTAATGCATTACCAATTCTCTGCACTGCCCTTTGGCTTATCTACGGTGCCCAGGGTCTTTACAAAGTGCCTGGCACCAGTAATTGCTTTTTGCAAACAAAGAAGTATACAAATATACCCCTTACTTGGATGACTGTCTCATTCAAGCAGAGAACAAGGACATTCTTTTTCAACACCTGGCATTTGTGAAAAGGCTTCTAGCATGCCTAGGGTACACAACAAACAAAAAGAAATCACAACTGGTACCCTCTCAAAAGATAACATACCTGGTACAAGCTTGAATACAACTTCCCAGATGGCTTACCTCATGCCAGACAAACAAAGGCAACAAACTACTTACTTCAAGCTGATGGCTACAAAAACACAGTTATCTGCAAGACAAACTCTGCAGGCTTTGGGCTTCATGGCATCCTGCATTCTACTGATTCCATATGCAAGACTGCATATGAGGAAACTACAATGATACCTAAAAAGTTTATGGAGTCAACATTGTCACAGTCTTGAAACAATGATTCCTCTCATTCCCTGCCTACAACAGGAGTTTCTATGGTGTGCAAAGGCATGTCACCAAAACATGGGATGGGCCTTCACTCTACCCCTTGCCAGCCAAACCTTAACAACAGATGCATCAGATTATGCATGGGGGGCCCACATGGTAGGAAGAAGCATTCAAGGCATATAGACCCCAAAACAAATGCATCTACATATCAACCAAAAAGAGATGCTAGCTGTTCAAAAAGCCCTGACAGCCTTCAAGGATTTATTTCATCCAGGACAACTACTGATAAAGACATACAACACCATGGTTCTGTGGTATATAAACAAGCAGGGGGGGCACGCACTCATACCCCCTTTGCAGATTAGCCATGGCACTGTGGGACACAGCTTTGACTTACCAAATACATCTTCAAGCTCAATTCCTGCCAGGAAAACAAAATACTCTGGCAGACGATTTAAGCAGAAACCTTATGGACCCTCACAAGTGGAAACTAGATCCACAAGTCTTCAGCATGATAACAAAGATATGGGGGAGCCCGGACATAGATCTATTTGCCTCTCCTCAAAATTATCAATTGAAGAGATTCTGCACAAGGACTTATCACAGACAATCATGGAAAGTGAACACCCTATCCTTCAGTTGGAAAAACCTTTCAGTTTATGCCTTTCCTCCTCTGCCCCTTCTTCCCAGGTTCCTACTGAAAGTCAGACAAGAGAAACCAAAGATGATATTAATTGCCCAGGACTGGCCCCACCAATACTGGTACCCAATCCTAAGGAACTTGTCTCAATACCCAGCTTGGACCTTACCTCAAAGACCTCAACTACTGTCCCAGCAAAACAATCAGATCCTGCACAATCAACTCCAGACACTGAACCTGGCAGCATGGCTGATCATGTAGTTATACAAATAACACCTCTCAGTAAAGCTGTGATGGATGTCATTTTGGAAGCCAGAAGACCTAGTACTAGAAAATCTTATGCTGATAAATGGAAGAGATTATGTGCTTGGAATCAAGCACAAGGAACTGATACAGCAGAACCAAATATTCCTCAGATATTACAATACTTGACTGAGATGCTTGACAAAGGCCTATCTTTCTCATCAATTAAAATCCATGCCTCTGCCATTTCGGCTCATTACAGTACAGAGCCATCAATCTTTTCTCATCTTTTACTAAAGCAGTATCTTAGAGGAGCCAGAAATTTAAGGCCTCCTAGAAGATCACCAATACCTGCATGGGACCTCAATTACGTGTTGGAAAAGCTCACCCTGCCTCCATTTGAACCAGCTGCTACTGCCGATATAAAGTTCCTATCATGGAAAACAGCTCTGCTACTAGCAATTACTTCAGCAAGAAGAGTCTCAGAGCTACAGGCCCTCATGGCTGTGGAGCCTTTTATCATATTTTACCCTGACAGGGTGTCTCTGAGGACCAATCCTTCATTTATGCCTAAGGTGGTTTCCAGTGTGGCTCTTAACCAAACTATTCATCTGCCAACCTTTTATCCAAATGCACAGAACAAGGGGGGCGGGATTCTGCATTCCTTGGATGTACACAGACAGCTAAGATTCTACTTGAGCAGGACTAAAGCTCTAAGAAAAACTGAGCAATTACTAGTGACATATGCTGCAGGATCAGAAGGAAAGGCTATTTCAAAGCAGACTATTTCAAAGTGGATAAGCCACTGCATTCGTTTCTGCTACTTACACCATGGCAAACCTGTGCCCAAGGGCATTAGGTCTCATTCTACCAGAGCTGCAGCTACTTCAGCAGCCTTTCTCAGAGGAGTACCAATCAAAGACATTCTAGAGGCTGCTACTTGGAGTTCTGTTCACACCTTTACAAAGCATTATCATTTGCCTCTCTACTCCAAGTCCAGGGCAGGCTTTGCCACTGCAGTTCTGCAGGGCCTTATAGCCTCACCTAATGCTGTTTAGCTCCAGCCTCCCATCCATAGCTTTGGGATTCTACCCAAATGTAATGACTGCAACAGTGAAACACAAAGAACATAGTACAGTTGTGTACACTTACCATAAATGTAGATGTTCGAGTGTATTCACTGTTGCAGTCCAGGTTACCCACCCGCCATCCCCCCTTCCACTCTGGAGTTTATCTTTCCTTCTCTATCTTCTACAACCTATGTGATGTATTTCCTTGTAGATGAAGGTAAAGTTTGTATTAATGCATGTATATATAGTTTTTATACATATATATATTTTGCTACCTTTTTGGGGGCACCTGACATCTGGGGCAAGAAAAACTAAAGACAATGGCGTCAGCTGCTTGTTTTATACCCCTAACGACATGACGTCATGGAAGAGGAGACAGCAACGGATGCAGGACCCAAGACTTTGGAATTCAGGCTGTCTGAGGGCAACCTGCCAGCAGATTACCCAAATGTAATGACTGCAACAGTGAATTCACTCGAACCTCTACATTTATGGTAAGTGTACACAACTGTACTTTCTTCTTCTTGACAGGCTTCTATCCTCCCAGAGCTGAACTCTTTATTAGACTAGTAACTACAAAGTATATTGCTTAGCTATTTGGTAATATAGGTAATATATTTTTAGTTTAATTTCTACTGACGTTTTCATCATTGCACAAACACCTTCTACATAAACCCCCTGGCATCATTCTGTATAAAGTTCCTAAACATATAACTGTTACATATACATGCATCTATACACTGCATAAACTGCTTATAGACAAAACACTAACATCTTGAACATTTATACAGAAATGTTGCTCTTTAATTGCTGCTCGCTCTGAATTTTTGCAGATAATCACTGCAGTTTGTGCATAATTTTCGTTATTATTTGTTTCTGCTTTACTTCCTCATTTAGCGACAGTCAATCATTAAATATCTCTGATTTTTTTTTCTTAGGTGGTTATCTCATTTGAAGGGAATAGCATACCACAGGTCTGATAATTAAAAGAAGTCTCACCTGGTTCAGTTTTAACCTGTTCTGTATTTACTTAGGCTCACGACAATGTTTATTGCGCTTGTTGGCTGTGTTTGTTATTGTTCATTTTGCATGCATTTTGGATAAATCATGTTAGTTTAAACCCATAATGATGCTATGACTGTGTATTCTTGATTATATAACTTTACTGTTCATATTACTTCAGAAATATTTCATCTGCAATAATGTTTTAAATTATCATACAGAATATGCATGCATCAAGTCAGAGGATGACTTCAAGCATGTTTTTTGATAGGTTCATAGGTAAGTACTAGGCTAGCTGTCCTTGAGGGCCATTTTAAGACTAGCAAATTTCCCTTTTTTGTGCTCAAAATAATCTCTCCCATTTGGTTATAGATTGCCCTTAGTCATCCCATGATTGACAGTTATATATTACCCCTAATGAGAGTAACTAGCTGTCCTTGCCAAATACCAGATGATTTGAGGAGACCCGTGCATGGGCTAAAGCATTTAGGAGCTGCAGCTGTCCATTAGTAGTGTGGGGGGCAGTGCTGGGGTAAATGTTCTGTTTTACATCTATAGATCTAAGTTGCACTTGAAAACAGACAGGGATGAACTCTGTTTTATGTGGATGAGAAGTCTGTTCCTTAACAACGGTATCCTCTGCAAAACATACCTAACCCTCCAAACTGTTCTGTTGATGTTACAGAAGAGATTTAGATCCCTAGACTTGAGTATTTCTGATACCATTTGACTTGCTGATGTGCAGTAAATCCATCAATAACAACAATGGACAACTTGTATGCCAGAAACAGGTCACCTCTTGGCAGTCTGAACTATAAAGAGTATAGTGATGGGGCTTGGAGTAGATCCATCTAGTTCATGCTACTTAGGCCTTATATCTTTTTAGTAACGTATCTCTGTGGACATTTCAGTTGTTGCATGTGTCTGGACATATGCATGGCAAAGGGGGTATTATATTCAATGACTGACCTAATGAGGGCTGAGTAAAGGGGGACAATGACATATCTAGAGCTAGACACAATCCCTTTGTTTATAAGCTGTGCAATATAGAAGGACTTTCTTGCAACAATAAACACATGTTGGTCAAAAGTTAGTCACTATCCACACAAGTTCTCAAATCCTGAATAAATGGGTCAACGTCTAGGGGTGTACTATCAATGTGGTAGTTCCCTGGGTGGATGAATTCCCAAAGGATACAATATTGCAGTTTTGGCACTTAGTTTCAAACCATGATTGTAATGATTTTCATTATGCAGGTGTGCTTACAAACCTATGTGTATGTGCATGTGTGTGTACATGCATGAGTGTATGTCTGTAGGCATGTTGTGGGTGCTGTCCTTGCCAAATACCAGTAATAAGACATTTACTCACAAAGTCCTCCTGAATTTCAGGCTTTCTGATTAGCACTTTTGTGTGTGTTGGGAGTACCTTTAACAACCTACTAACTAACTTTAAGCAATCAGTGATATTCCCCTACACATAATTTGTTCTGCGAGAATCTCCCAGCTTGTTACACTACCACCATTATGATTGTGCAATGTTTCTCAGTAGCCTTTTCCAAGTTTTATCTGTTCTTGGTTCCCTTTGCTGCATACCTCTTAACCTCTTTGAGCAAGAAATCTAGACAAAGCCGAATTAAAGGGGGGACAAGAGCCCAAAATAGAGACACATTTTAAAGCTTTCTCTTATACACTTAGAAAGTTGCTAGAATTACAGGTTTTGCAATAGCGTGCTTTTTCCGAAGGATATGAAGTCGAAAACTCAAATGTCTGTCATTACTTAATTACTTTAATCCTTAATGATTTTTCAGAAAATTATAATTTTTATGAATAACAGAACAAAAATATGAGGGAAAAATTTGGACATTCTTTGAAAATCAGGACACTTGAGAGGTATGCCTTACTGGGACAGACAATACACACATGATGAAGGTTTAAGGTAAAAAGTATGGGATTATCTTTCCAAGGCACAGCGAAATGATGATGCACATATATACTCAACTGATGTTAATGCTGTGTGTTTCACACCAAAGGAATGCTTGTGCAACATGGTTGCCACCTTTTCAGATGCCCAAAGTGGAACATTTAGTATGGAAATGTAAAATTTTTGTAGGGCAACTTATGCACACAACCTATACATAACACTATACTTCACTATTTTTACCAAAATAAAAGCCAAGTCTTCTGGAAGTTGAGTTGTTTATGTTGCTTCTCATAGTATACAGACACTGAAGGCACAAACAGTTGAGTTTTGGAACTATTAATGGAAATATGTGAATATTCTCTCACCTAAAATACAAAGACATTGTCTTATTTTTATTTATATATTACCTTATTTTATTTTGTTTTATGTTAGCTTTAGTATTTATTTATGTATTTATTTATTACTTTATTTTATTTTATTTTATTTTAATTCATTCATTTGTTTGTTAATTAATCAATTAATTAATTAATTATTAATTAATTATTTTTTTAGAACACAACTGAACAGATAGGGGCTGTCCTGTGGTAACCATAGTTGTGGAACAATGCTCATAATACAAATTCACCTCCAGCCAGGGCTGTATTATCTACATGTGGAATTTTAAATCAATATGTACTGTTGCTGTTTTGTATTTATGTCTGTACCACTGCATAGTATATACTTCTAGGGGTTTACTAGACTTTCACAGGAAGTTTATATGCCAAGGCCTGCTCTCTCTCTTGGTGGTTGGAAAGGACAATATGACCAATCCAACTGCTTGGTCATCAAATGACTAAGGAGAAGAAAATGTACACTATAAAACGGTATCGTGTACATTAGGGGTAACATTAATAACTAGATTTGGAAAATGTATGCTATAAAATGATATTGTGTACAGTAGGGCATTTGGAACTAGATTTGGAAAATGTACACTATAAAATGGTATCGTGTACAGTAGGGGTAACATTTGGAACTAGTTTTGGAAAATGTACACTATAAAACGGTATCGTGTACATTAGGAGTAACATTAATAACTAGATTTGGAAAATGTACGCTATAAAATGATATCGTGTACAGTAGGGCATTTGGAACTAGATTTGGAAAATGTATGCTATAAAATGGTATCGTGTACAGTAGGGGTAACATTTGGAACTAGATTTGGAAAATGTACGCTATAAAACGGTATCATGTACAGTAGGGGTAACATTTGGAACTAGTTTTGGAAAATGTACGCTATAAAACTGTATTGTGTACAATAGGGGTAACATCTGGAACTAGATTTGGAAAATATATGCTATAAAACGGTATTGTGTACAGTAGGGGTAACATTTGGAACTAGATTTGGAAAATGTACGGTATAAAACGGTATCGTGTACAGTAGGGGTAAAATTTAGAACTAGATTTGGAAAATGATAGCTATAAAACGGTATCATGTACAGTAGGGGTAACATTTGGAACTAGATTTGGAAAATGTATGCTATAAAACGGTATCGTGTACAGTAGGGGTAACATTTGGAACTAGATTTGTTTCTCTCTTTCCCTTCTTAGGTAGCTACTAGAGTAAGAACTTGGGGTGCAGTTTGGGAAGTAGCCCACCATAAAGAGAAACTTATTTTTGGAGATATGTCCCTATTTTTTGCCTTGATTTGCCCCTTCACACAATTGTCTGAATTCCTCTCATCACTTGTAATTTTTGAAGCTGTCTAGCACACAAAAAAACACACTAGGTGACCAACATACAAGTGACAACAATAATTTAAAGAAACAGAGCACACATCTTCCAACTCCTGTTTTCTGAAGTAAAACTAAATGACCTTGGATGGTAGAATTTTGTGATACAATTCATTAAAATCTGCATATTTTACACTGCCTCTTTGATAGCGTGCTTTACTTTTGCATTATTTTACCACTCTCTCTCTTTTTTAAACCTGTGTTGCTGAATTGTACCCGACTTTCCTACTGGAAAAGGAGAAGAGGGTTGTGCTATCTAGTATTCAAACTCAACGCTAATTAGATGCCCAGATTTTTAGCTGGGTGTTCCTACTTTCCATGGATCTTTGCTCCCAGTCCCGATGTCTGCAGACTGATGCATAGTAATAGCTGTAGCTGTAACATAAATATCATATGAGGGTGCAGTTTTACCTTTGCTATGATACTTTAATAAAGGGACTGGGTCTGTTTGTGAAACACTAATGCTAGGCATTCACTGCCATCACTAATTCTGGAATGCTGGACTTTTCCCAGATGGTGGGATTGCTGCTGCGCTGGGAAATCCCCTTTCCCGTGGCAGTGGGACTTTGGAATCAGAATTAGTGTATATATAAGAAGTGGGCATGGGGGTACAGTACCCCCATAAACTCACACACATCAAGAGTGGAGGGGTTAGCCTTGCCCCCAAAAAGCAAATACATATACATGTATGTAAACTGAACCACGGACTTAGAAGAAAATTAATAAATAAGTTAAAATAACTTCCATTACTAGTAAAAAGGGTCAAAATAAAGACAATGAAACCCTCATAATGGATTTAGCTTTCATCCTTTATGGTGTAGGAACTTATTCAGAATACAAGAATACTGATGCTCTCCACTTCAAATATAACAACTGTTCATGTAAACAATTAATAATTCACCAATGAGTGAGACTTATTATGCATGTAACTTAATATTCAAGAAGGAGATGCATTACAATATATGGGTAAAATATTTACATACAAAAGATTCTAAATAATAAGTGAGATGAACAGTCATATATACAGAAGAGTTTGAATAATAAATGAGCTTAACTGTAAGTGTTATTGCAACCATTTTAACACACACTTCATGTTCATAGCCTCATTTAAACCAGGGTAACTTTCAGCATTCAAGTGTAACTGCCATTTTAATTCTGACACCTGTAACAATCCATCTGAACTCCCAAAAAATCTTCTACTTGTTCTAATATAATAAACTTAAAAACTGAGAAATTAGAACATGAAATACTGTGCTTTCCCAAGGCATTAGAAACCTCTTTGGAATTAATTGCAGCATAATGTTCTTTGATTCTATCACTTAGTTTTCTGGTAGTTTTTCCTATGTAGAAACAACTACATGCTGCACAAATAGCTGCATTGACTAATATTGTGCTATTACAGTCAAATATTTTTTAAAATAAACAGACATTACAATGAGGGGAAATGTATGAATCCCCTATCAAAATGTATTTACAACTGACACATTTTCCACATGTGAACATTCCTTTAGTATTGTTAACTAGTGGTTGTTTTGATAATAAAAACGGAAGGGCCTGTTTCTCAAAGAAAGAGTTAAATGCCTTGTTTTTTTTTTTTAAAATAAAATCTGGGACAAACATTTTTGTTGATTTTTTATCTGAGAGCATTGGATTCCTTCAGTTTGTCATAGCAGGGAAAGGTATGGCAGTGTCTTTTTTAGATACCACCTTATCGATCGACGATTCATCCTGTGACCTTTCCTCCAACATTTTCAGAAAGGAGACTTACAAGAACAGTTATTTAGACTTTAATAGTCAGCACCCATGGTTTATGGAAAAGAATGTTGTGAAGGGACAATTTGTCAGATTATCTAGACTGATAATTAATAATGACACCTTTGAAGCTGAATGTGATTTTTTTAACAGAATTATTCTTACAAAGGAACTATCCAGTAAACGTAGTCAATCACAATTAGGAGTGACATTAAATCTAACAGATTTAGTAAGTTTAAACCTATTTTATTTTATGGTTTTGATTCTCCTAATATCTCTTCAACTAATAATTCTTCTAATGAAATTTGGTCCTCCAGGTTTGCCTTCCATATTATTAGGGACATGAATGCTATTAGAGATATCATCAGTAATAACTGGAGAATAATTTCTAGTGATAGTTCCTTAACAGGTTCAGTAGAACAGGTTCCCATATTTTCTTTAAAAACAAAAACAGGACCTTCCGTTTTTATTATCTAAACAACCACTAGTTAACAATACTAAAGGAATGTTCACATGTGGAAAATGTGTCAGTTGTAAATACATTTTGACAGGGGATTCATACATTTTCCCTCATTGTAATGTCTCTGTTTATTTTAAAAAAGATTTGACTGTAATAGCACAATATTAGTCTATGCAGCTATTTGTGCATCATGTAGGTTTTTCTACATAGGAAAAACTACCAGAAAACTAAGTGATAGAATCAAATAACATTATGTTGCAATTAATTCCAAAGAGGTTTCTAATGCCTTGGGAAAGCACAGTATTTCATGTTCTAATTTCTCAGTTTTTAAGTTTACTATATTAGAACAAGTAGAAGATTTTTTTTTTTTTTTGGTGATTCAGATGGATTTTTACAGGTGTTAGAATTAAAATGGCAGTTACACTTGAATGATGAAAGTTACCCTGGTTTGAATGAGGCTATGAACATGAAGTGTGTGTTAAAATGGTTGCAATAACACTGACAGTTAAGCTTATGTATTATTCAAAATCTTCTGTATATATTTATGACTGTTCATCTCATTTATTATTTAGAATCTTTTGTATGTAAATATTTCACCCATATATTGTAATGCATCTCCTTCTTGAATATTAAGTTACATGCATAATAATTGGGGTGGGAGGTTGGCATAATGGTTAAGGTGTTTTCTTTACAAACACAAGGTTCAGGGTTTGATTCCCACATGGGGTAATTGGCTAGGCTTAAAATGGCCAACAAGGGCAGTTAGCCTAGTACTAATCTATGAACGTATAAGTCTCACTCATTGGTAAATTGTTTACATTAACAGTTATTATATTTGAAGTGGAGAGCATCAGTATTTCTGTATTCTGAAGAAGTTCCTACACCATAAAGAACGAAAGCTAAATCTATTATGAGGGTTTCCTTGTCTTTATTTTGAGCCTTTTTACTAGTAATGGAAGTTATTTTAACACACACACACACACACACACACACACACACACACACATATATATATATATATATATATATATATATATTATATATATTTTTTCTGCGCGTACGTTTTATTGGTTTGCCGTGCTGCTTGCATTTCCATGTTTTTTTGCTCATTTGTGATCCAAACTGTGTGAGATCACAAATGAATCTGTATCTTGGCAAAGCTCCCAAATGTTAACAAGTCTCACCACCGTGTCCTTTATATGGGATTTCTTTTAAAGCCAATATTTTTATGTCCTACGGGTATGATACATATATGTATATTCAAGTGTATACTCGACATAAAAACGAAGAAAATATATAAGCGCATTATTAAACACACAATGTAAAATTTGTAGATTTTAATCAACTGTCCTCCCTATTTTAGAGGTCTGTAGTCCCTCTTTTCAGATCTGGTACATCTCAAATGTCTCTCATTTTCCAGAACGTCCCTCATTTTGACTCCTATTTTAGCTCTGTCCTTCTTCATCCCTCAAGAAAATGCTGACATTTTGGAGAAAGGGTGATGAATTATCCTTGATAAATAATGACAGTAATTAGAATTCCAGACTTCTTTTACTTCAGAAAATGTATATTAATTCACACTCTCTTGTTCTGCCAGTGCCTCAAGTTAATAGCAATAATATTCTACGTGTCCCTGATTGTGTTGAGAGCTGTTCATCCCTACAGATGCATTGCATGCATTATATATTTTTGCATAGTAAGGGCATAGGTATATTTAATTACAGATATATATTACTTCATTTCTACCGACGAGCTTCAGGGAAACAAATATACGTTGGAAGGATTCAACATACATAGCTGTCTGTCTCTCCCCTATCTTTGCCCATCTGTCTGTCCAATTATTACAAGTGGTGATCAGACAATGAGTGATTTTAATTAACATCGTTCTACCAAAAAGATTCATGTCGCATAACATGTTTTGAAAACTGTCCATCTCATTGCGTACACTATCAGTTTTAGGTGTCACTGAAGTACAGGAGCATTTTGGGTTCAGTCATTTATAAATGTCAGAAAATAATAAGTTGTTACTTTCGATCCATTTGCTCTTTAACTGAGAGGATAGAACGATAAAAACACACCCCAGCCAAACAGATACGCACAGAGATAAAGCCGTAAGTGGGCATATCTGTACTTGATTACTGTTTCTGCATTTGGCGCCTGCTGGTGTACCAGTTACAGATCTGGTGGGAATTGTGTAATGCAGCAATTGCGAGTAGCAAACGAATACAGACAGAAACAGCAAAGTTTGTTTGTTTGTTTGTGTCTTTCGGCTTTTCCCGGTTAGGGGTCGCCACAGCGGAACTCAGGTCCGCTAATGATTGGTAGTTGATTTTTACTTGCCGAGTTACCAGCTCTGACGCACAACCTTCAACGAAGGTACACCCATTCATGCATGCCTCCACGCAGAAGACGCTCTAGCTGAGAATCGAACCGGACAACGTCTTACTGTGAGGCGACAACGCTACCGCAGCACAAAGTAAAGATCAGAAATCTAGTTTATAACTATTGGTATAATTACTTAATCAGAAATCTAGTTTATACTATTGGTATAATTACTTAATCAGAAATCTAGTTTATAACTATTGGTATAATTACTTAAATACTGTAATTCTGATCAACTTTACCCCTCAACTGTCCAGATTTTCACAGAATGTCCAGATTTTTGCCTAACGTTTTTGGTCCATTTTTCATAAAATTTGTAGGTTTTTTTTTCTGGCAAAACCAAAATGACAGTTATTTGAATTTTAGGATTCATACCCTTCTGAAAATGGTATGTTAATGCAAAAGCTGTTATTCTAGTAACTTTCTAAGTGTTTTATTAATAAACGGAACTTTTACGTTAGAAGCCTCACGGAGCTTTTTACTAACTTCAGCGTTTGGATTACTTTTGAAGCGTAAGCCTCTTTGTGGTCTACTGGTTCGCTTTACTAGTTTGTTTTTGGATTCAACATTTGAGGTTAACTTTCTAAGTTTACAAGAGCGATATTTAAAATCTGCCCCGATTTTTGAGCTTTCGAGGCCCCATTATTTTGACTTCGTCCAGATTTCTTGCTCTAAGGTTGAGAGGTAGGGACTTTAGTCATCGCCTTACTCCTGAAAACGTGTGTTTAATTTAGGGTGTCCTGGTAGGTTACCAAAAACCATAATCAATACAAAAAAGCCTGCTCCCAATTACATTTATTTATACCTATTTGTGGTCATTGTAAGGATGCGAGAGCAGGTACAGAACTCCAACACGTGTGCCAGCCACCGTGAGTCTGTACACTACAGTAACATTTTAACAGTTCAGCAAACTTTGTATATCGCACCTAGCATTGAGGGGGTGATGCTGACATGATAGGGATGACATGTGTCCTTGTTAATGGTTACAGGGCTTACAGGTTGCTTTGACTTAAGCGTTACTCACCTCCCCTGTGTATAAAACATACTCCTCAACGTTCTCTGACTTCCAATGATGTCCATGCCTGCTTCCATGTCTTCTTTTGGTGTCTTTGTCATAAAAAACATGACTGAAGCAATGTAGCCAGGAATTAATTTGTCACTAAACATGAAGTGACTGGAGTTTGTTTCATTCTGAGATGTGCATTTCCACTTTAAATGGTTTTCTCATCTGTTATATACATTTAATAAAACGATACAGTAAGAAACCCTCGCATGACAGCGACCGTTATTAAATTTTAAGAGTTTATATTCCTCAGTTAATTCATATCAACAAAACCCCCCTTGTCCCAGCACCTTTCTAAGTGGAGTTTTCCTGATGTGGTACTCTTGCCCGTCATTAATGATGACTTTGTCCACGACAATATGGGCAATATGAGACAACTACAGACTTTAACTGTACCAGTTACACCTCTGGGGTCTTGTTTTAACTCCTGCAAAACATTTTATTACATTGAATTGAAAACCGAAACGTATTTCATTTTGGGAGCCTGGTTTAAGATTACTAAGGTCAAATCAAGCTACTTATACCCACCATTACCTTTCCTTTTTTTTAATTGTGCGAATGTGGCAACGTTCTCCCGCATATATATGCAAGTGGTGTGTGTGTGTGTGTGTGTGTGTGTGTGTGTGTGTACGTGCGTGTGTGTACACCTGTGTGTGTGTGTCTGCCTGTCTGTCTAAATAATAAGTTGAATAAATAAGTAACTGAAGTAACTGCAGTAACTGCTGGAAAACTAAAATAGTCAAAACAGACTGTTTCTATAGTATACAGAGTTGTGATAAACTCACCAGTGGGCATGGAATAAAGTTGCAACATTAATTTTAAGGGAAAACTTATATGATTAGAATAATATTGCCTTCTGATTATTTGATAAAAAAGAATGTAGTCACAGCTGTAAAATGTATACTGATGGTTTATGTTGATGAGTATTCCTGACTAACATTTTTAAACTACAAACGAGTCCTTGTCCTGTAGAATGGGGCTGCACCGTAGGCTGTGCAGTTAATATTTCCAGGTAAAAGAGGGATCATGTGGGATGTTGAAAATATAGAGTACTGGGATTCTTTTTTTCTTTTTGTTTAATACCACACAATGTGTTGTTAGAATTATAAATTCAAAGTGCTTATGAAATCTACATCTTGGTGTCTTATCATTAATACAGTGTGGGCGTTAAGAAATACACAGCTTTCACAACACCGATTTGATTAGGAGGGAAAATCACCTTAACTCCATAAGTTAAGTTTTAAACCATGAATACCCTAAAACATACTAGTTCGTCTCCAACACACTACCTTTGTAATTATATTGTTATATCAATTTTATAGCAGCTTCTGCACCATTTTGGCAGATAAACATGGTTATTTAATTTTAATAAAGAATATATATATATATATATATATATATATATATATATATATATATATATATATATGTGTGTGTGTGTGTGTGTGTGTGTGTGTGTGTGTGTGTGTGTATGTGTGTGTGTGGGAGTGTGAATATAGGACTTAAAAATAAGAAAAATTAAATGCATTTTCTATCCACCAAAGTCTTCTGATTAGCGCAACTGTTTCGGTCTCTGTTTCTGAACCCCACATTATCCGGAATGATTGATTGATTGATTGATTGATTGATATTCTTGTTTAAGAACCTTCAGCTGAATCTACTTTGCACTGCGCCTGCCTCTATGATTAACTGCTGTTTTAGTCTCCCTTTGGAAATGTGCAGAGCCTATACTGCAAACATCCTACAGATATGTCTCAAAGCGAGCAAAATTGTTCTCTTGTAGTCCGTTTTCTGCCTCTGTTGGAGATGATGCGTCTTTTTTAAAGTTACTTTGTCTTTGATATCCATAAACTATGAATAATAACAGAAGAGCATACCAGAAATCACCTTACCTTGCTTAATCACTCATTTGACGGTATGGTTATATACCGGTCACCTTAAAAGACAGGTGTTCCAGGTGCACCCCCCCCCCCTTAGGTAAAGATACTCACTATCCATTGGTGGATAAAATTAGGAAAAGGGCTTAAAGAAAAAAGTACTGCATATACCCAACATTACGGAAAGGAAACAAGGAACACGCATAAGATAACACATTGCAACTGCAGTGCATATTACGCAAAACATATACCTGGCATACCTGATGGCCTTTTTAGGTGTAGATTGTCTTATGGGCTTTCAAAACGCCTCACAAACCTACATTCCCATGATTCCTAATACCTCAGTTTCTCTATGGATCCAAGTTCTGTTGTGACTACTCCAGCAATACCTGCTTCCTGCAAGGTGTTCAACAAACTGATTTTGTTCAAGTTGTGATTTTTTTGAACAAGGAAGAGTCTGAATAATTTGTAACTTGTAGTGAATTAAATGGGATCCACATAGTCCAGCTTTCCGAACCGTAAACAGAAAGAAAGAAAGAAATACTCGAGTCCGTCTTCTGAAAACAACAGTACTTGTGTGGCATCTTCAAGACACAAAGATTTCCATGTACTTTTGAGAACAGTCCTTGCTTGCTGCTTGTCCAGCTTTCTGGCTACCTTACCCATTCTGTTCTTTACTTAAGGGATCTGACATTTTACGGGGTTAATGACTTCAAATCAACTTAACACACACACACACACACACACACACACACACACATATATATATATTTGTATGTATGTATTTATTTATTTAACATTTGTTTACCGGGTAAGTCCGAATGGACACAAGTCTTTTTTTCAGCGCAGGCCCGGGGAGAAAAGCTCCATGAGTAACAGTAAATTTTAATGCACATATTGCAATAATCAATAAAGTATAAAGTAAACAAAATGTAGTGTACATAAGAAAATACAAATAACAGCAACACATGGGCTTTAAACATAGCTAGTACTATTTGTAAAATATGACTGTGTCAATAAATAAGGTTAAGATGAGTGGGTAGGCATAAAGGATTAAACACCGGGGAAGAAGTTGGATATGGTTGGGGTATACTGTGAGGTATCACAGCTTTCATGAGGGGTCAGTTTACACACACACACACACACACACACACACACACACACACACTTACAACATAAAATTCTTATAGGCTGTAGAATTTTTATTAGCTTCTTCACCGTCTGATTACAGGTGGATGCAAATTACTCATTGTTTCTCAATTCTTTTTTACTTGTTATTGGGTAAAGCAAATTACAACTGCTTGTTTCCCTATTTATACTGTCACGGTTGCAGTAACATATTTATTTATTTTCTGATGAAGTTCCAGACACTGAATATAGGAACGAAAGCGCTCAAATACCCATTCACCTTGTCTTTTTCAACCTGGGGGGGGGGGGGTTCTTTTTTATTGGTTTTAAAGTTCTTTTCTGACTGCAGTTGTGTTTTATATATATATATATATATATATATATATATATATATATATATGTATATATATATGTATATATATATATATATATGTGTGTGTGTGTGTATATATATATATATATATATATATATACACACACACACACACACACACACACACACACACACACACACACACATATATATATATATATATATATATATATATATATATATATATATATATATATATATTCTCTCCAAACAGCACATTTTTCTGCATGTGGCAGAATGCTGTAAGCTATTGTCCATGTGTATGATTACCATAAACATTTGTACTGTCTTCTATGACAACACAATCTGGACTGTACAGGTCTATCCAGCAGGGATTAATCCACGTGTTTATTAAATAATATACAAAATCAAAAGGAGCAACATGAAATATTGAAATCAAAGAACAATAATAATAAAACAGATTATAGTAAGAAAAAAACACGTTTAAAATATAAACATTATAATAAGTATATGAACAATAATTAGGAAATATTTATACATCCTATCCATTTTGTGTTAACCATAAACGTAATTGCACTATTAAATATGTAACAGACGTAGCAGGGAGGCATTTGGAGTTTTGGACAGTTTGATAGCAGAAATACATCGTGACTATTACCCTTTGACATAAAATTTGCTAATAAAGTTACCTGAACCTTCTTCGTTAATTTGTTTCATCAGTATTTTATTTTTCTAAATACATCTGTTGGTAGCAACATATATCATTCTTTCATCTCTTGAAGATTTGTTCTTTCTTTAAAACGAAAGCTTGTATTTGTTAATATGCAGTTTTATAAAGATTAATTTTATTTGACTTTTTTAGCCTTTGCAATGTATTTAAATTGTACTGTATTTTGCTTACTTTAGGTAAATTATGTCTTCCCGTGCCGTGGCTTAAATAGTTGCGCTTGGGTCCAGGGACTCCAGTCCACTTGACAAACTCAGTCAATCAATCAATCAATCAATCAGCAGACAAACGCTTATAAGAGCCTACTACAGTCTGAGTATATTATACTACAGATCTTATGTAACACTATAACCGATTCTGGTCTTTATTAACAAGGGTTACCGAAATTTCATTTTCAGAAACAGGTGCTAGAAAAATGCACACCTAAAATATTTGTTACATTCTAGGTATGTCGAACCAATCAAATATGGCCTAGGTGAGATAAGTTAATTTGCAATACACTCAGTAACTCCCAGAGCAGAACTTTTTTGGGAAGACGATTATGTTTAAGATGTATTAAAGTCAATCATCTCTGTCTATCTATCTATCTATATATGCAGAAAATGGCTTACGCAGACTAAACACCACATACAGAGACCGACAGTCATGTTGCCTATTTTATATCAGGAAGAGAAGAGATGCATTTAAGTAAACAGTGACTGTACCATATTGCTAAGCACTGGAGACAGTTACATACACAAACTGTCAAATTCAGTAATAAAGTAGTAATCAAAAGTAGTACTAAAAGGAAGAAAAAGAAATGAAAGAAAGAAAGAAAAGGAGAATGGGCAGAAGATGATTGGTACTGCCTAAACATTGCAATGTAGACATATACACAAATAAATCAGATGAATTACATTCCATAAAAATGCACATGCTGAACTGTAGCGTAGTTTAGTTAATAACGTATTGCTTGCTATTCTTATAAAAGGAGGCCTGCAACATATTAAAAAACGGGTGCATTTCTTTTACATTCTTCCTAAGGTTACAGAAGGAGAGTTACCTCTGCCAAAACCTCAGATCACCAGTAAAATCGAACGTTTAGCACTGCAAAGGGTGGAATCCGACAGCACCACCCTATCTGTCCAGAAATACTACCTAACACACATTATAATAATCTCTTAAAACCGAATTGTGTGAGGTGCCTGTTCACTGACGGCCATGTAAGTATGCATGTGTGCGTGCAATTATGTAATTTCTTTATTTTGTCTGGGTGTACACTTTGCCCCTCCACGTCGCAGCACACAGATCAAAATGGAAGTCAAATTGTTAACGTCTAACAACCAAAAGCCTTCTGCGCCCAGCAATATTGTTTTCGCTAGGTAACAACAACAACAAAAGATGGACATTTACACATGAATTATTTTTTTTATTAAACCAAATTGTTACCTACAAATATATAAATGTCAGGCTATTTTCACAGCCTCTTTAATGGCATAAAAAAAACGCACGACTGAAGATGACTGAATAAATTGTATTTTGGGCAAATGTGTTATGTGCAAGTCCAGTAGAGAACCGGGAACAAAGACAAAAATAAAAGGTTGATGGAGCAACATGTTTTGTATCAACATTCATTTTCAGAACAAAAATAATGATTAAACTGCAATGTCTGGCATTATTGATCGGATGTGATCTGCAGTGACTTACCAGAAAAATCAAAAATGTTATAAGGCTCGAAGCAAAAGTAGATGGCAAAATCAGAGACAGATAAGATGTATGGGAAAATTTGTTTTTAAAATTATCCGTGGGGGCACATCGAATTTCAATGGCAATACTTACATTTTTTCTCCAGAGCAACTCATCTGCTTTGTACTTGATATACATATGTTGTATGTACCGTCTGTCACCATCATTTTTAGCCCAACACCCAAGTGATTGCACAAAGGCTGTTTTTTTTTTAATTACTGATAACTCTCTCTCACACACACACACACACACACACACACACACACACACACACACACACACCAGGAATGTCGCAGCACTATATTTTAGACAACACCACTTCCAGTAAGAGACTTTGGCACCAAGTTAACTAATAACAGTATTTTAACAAACAATACGCTGCTTTACAGAAATTACAATGTACATTCTTTAAGCTTACCCTTGTCCCAACTGCCCCAGACACTAATGGAAACTTACCTTTACTTACCACCTAGGCATATGCAACATATGTCATTGCTACTACTTTGGAACACTCAAATATCAATAAGTTTTTCTGACATTTACTGACGTGCTTGTACAATTTACTGTATGCTATACTCGTTTTGTCTGCCTGTACATAACTATGACACATTTTACCTGACATATCCTTTGCATAATATTATCATGCTAGCTCAACTTTGATGTACTTTTAAATGTGAGCTGGACCGATCCGTTCATAGGCAGAGACAGTGGTACTTTAAAGGTTTGTGTTTATATTTATGGAGTTGTTTTGCCCTGGCCTCTGCTGAAAATGAGTTTCGTATGGACCATTCGGATAATCCGGGGTAAACAAATTTAGTCAGTCAATACATACATACATACGACCGCTCTTAAACTGCTTCCTATAGTTTTCAGTTGTTCATGCTAATACAAAACAAATATACACAAACCAGTTTTGTTATGTAGGAAACGCTTGATAAATAATTGTGCAGTCGTGCGCTGACAGAGGTCTGTAAACCTTGCTTTCTTGAGGCAGTTTATTAAATTTAACTTAAAAAGCACACACCTTTTACTTCTGCAAGCGGCGAGGGATACAGTGTGTGTGTGTGTGTGTGTGTGTGTGTGTGTGTGTGTGTGCGCGCGCGCGCGAACAGCCTAGAATTGAGGCTTTTCTGGGTTTTCACTTTACAGTCACATGCTTTAGTAATAAAAAAACAAGTACTTAATGAATCGTGTAAAAAGTCGTTGATTAAATGTACATCCACAGACTCACAGGGATGTGCTGGAACTACTAAAATAAACAAAGTAAACAAGCAAAAGTCACTACTGCATAAATGTAGGGGAAACATGTTTTGTGAAGCTGCATCCATGTAGATGCATAGACATGTGCTACACAAACCACAGATGGCACACAATTTATATATTTAATAAAAACCTGAGCCCGATCTGCATCCAAAATACACAAAATTTCTTTTCACAAGTAGATTTCTGGATCTCTGTCTACCCACCATTTTTTCTCATCTTGGTTAACGTTGTTTTAGCTTAGATTGTTTTCTTCTGCATTATGTTTTTCATGTAATCTACATTTTGTATGGTTTACTGTGCAGTTTCTGCTTTTTTTTGTAATTTTTTAAATAAATACCCGTTGTGCTGCATGCATAAGTGCTGCAATTACACACACACACATGTACCCTGGGTAATAGGAAATACCAGTAAACATCCTATGAACTTGCAACACATACGAAATGAAATAATGCCACCACCACAAAAAAAAATGAAATGTATACATAAGACACATTTGTCTTTGGAGCAGAAGGCTGTGGGTTCTATTCCCACGGTAGGTGGACGGGTTGTTGACAGTGTAGTGCAGCATTGGGGGGGGGGGGGGGGTGCTGCTGCACTCCTGTGTGTGTTGGTCTTTGGATGAGACCTTAAACAGTTGGTTCCATCTGCTTGAGTTGGTGGTAGCTCAGGTGGCTGTAAAACATCAAACGGCACCGGTCGAAAAGAGTAGAGGAAGTTCCCACTGCCTGTACAAAATTCCACTAGTGGTACACATACCACCTTCGGTGTCTCCGAAGACAAGCTACTTGCCTAGTGGGCTAACCCAGACAGCAAAGGATACATAAATAAAATAGAAATAAATAAAGTGCACCACGACATCAGATGAAAGGTGAACTCACCGTGAGCAAATACTTTTACAAACACAAATATCGTTTGTAAAGCAAGTTCCTTATAAGTAAAAGTCACGTCCTACAAACGAGTGTATGTTATGCGGGACATCACCTCTGCACACAGACAACATTTGCAGTTAATGAATTGGTTCCATGCAAGCCCAAATTCTGCAAACCTCCACAGACGTACTTGACTAGACATGCAGCACACGGTTGCAACAGACCTCTCCATTCATAATAATTCAAAATCATAGAACTGCAGTTCAGAAATCATAGCAATGAGTCATAGAGAGGGCACCTTGTTTAGTTTTCAGAAGAGAAGCTCTTCAGATGTTACCTGTATGTTGCCACCGTGAAAGCGAATAACTAAGCTTTATTTAATTATTTATCAATGTACCATGTTTAACTAGAAATCGTTTTCTAAACAAAATCACTAAATATAGAAAGAGCAAAACTAAATGTGAACTTAAAAATCCTGACGCTATTCCTACGCAGCCGTATCTGAGACTGGATGTTAGCAAACACGTGGAAAAACGCAACAGCTGTCAACAGATGCACAACTGCAGACCCTCCACAACACACACACACACGTATATTACCCACATCACCCTGTGTTGTTTTGAGCACTAATGTTTACTTAAAAACAAGGAGAAGTACGCAGCTGTTTTGCAGCCACATCTCCCTAGGAAAGTTGGAATTGAAATCACACTCGCACATTCGCAGACTCCTAGGGTCACACGCGTGCACACAAACATAAGAATGCCAGTATAACGGGTCTAATAATGCATATGACCATTGCCCAAACACTGAAAAGCCCTGCCGATGATTTAAGGGTTTGGTTTGCGTTAGGAGATGCCTTTCCATTAAACACACATGGACTCCTTCTCCCTGCGCTAATGTATCAAGAATCCTCGTGTTGTTATGCTCACAATTAACCCCTTATTTCCCAGAAGTGCAAGCCATATGATGTGTGGGTCTCCACTTACTGTCCTGCTGGGGGGTATCACTGCCGCTGGTCAGCCCCGGGGATTCCAACATGCTCCTTCCCGTGTCCCCCGCGTTGTCTTCTGTTGGTGCCCCTACCATCTCCCCGGCCTCCTCCAGATCCAACAGGTGGCTCACTGAGAAGTTTTTCTTGGCCTGTAATGTGTCCAGAGTGGCTGGGATTGGACTCTCTAAACGGCCGGGGATGATCTGTTGTCTATCCAGCATGTGGCCGTAGCTTGTGGCCATTGTTGGTAAGTCTTTAAAATTAATCCAAATAAAGACCCGAGAGTAGAGCTGCAGTAAAAAAGTGTGTATATGTATATATATATGTATATTTGAATAAGGAGCCCTTGAGTCCCAGCTTTCTGTCAGCTGATAAGGTTCGGTATCAAGAAGGCAGTTTGGAAAACTCCCAACTTCTTTTAGTTTCCTGGAACAATTAAGGTCTTTCTTGGTATTTGCTAAAACTTTCTGCGAGTGAAAATTGTTAGTTCAGAACTTATGGCTCCTTTCAAATGAGTTCCTACAAAAAGTGCCCACAAATATGAAGAAGCTAAACAACGGCTTAAAGCATGCCCAGGTCCTCAGGCCAGAAGTTCCCCGGGACAGCAGCTGTCCTCCCTCGTTCCCACCTTCGGTTAGCTCACTGTAAGTCACATCAGTAAGTTTAGGTATCCGGGTTTGTTGTGTCCTGCGGATATAAAAGGATCGACTGTTTCACAATCTGCTTTCTTAAAGTAACCAGGAAAAGAAATAGTTGAGAAATCTTTACATAAGAAGCAAAGCTCTATGAATGGATGAACACAAACGGCTGTACACTGCTGAATCCTGCTCTCTGGCACTTCAAAAGGTATCGAGTGGCATGTTGGGGGAGGCTTCTCAGGGAAGAAACGAAAATTGAGGACCCCCAGGGAGGTAGTTCCACTTAATAGGAGCCTGCAATTACGTGGCAAAGCCTTTTGTGAAGTCTCTGACGTTTCACAGATCCCTCTCCTCCCCCCACCCAGCCCCTTCCCAGCTCAGTCACCGGCATAGCCCTGATTAAGGAAGCCCCAAGTCTGCCAACACCAGACCTGGCCAAAGGCAGCCCCTGGGCTTTTGAGTAAATGGAGAGCTAATTATCATTCATGAAACAACAGACTAAGGCGCATTGGCAAAGCACTTGAAGGGCAGTCATATTTTAAAGGATTATTTTTCTTTCGAATTAACTCCTCCAGGTTTGTTTTAGATATTCGCTGAGAAATCTCATTTGCATGTTATGATAAGAACTGCGAATTAAACTTTAGCTGGGCCATTTTCAAAGCCAGTGCAAACCTCCCCTATTTGGGCTTCTCGCAGTTCCATTGCTTCACTTTTGGCTAAGAAGAGTGTGACAGAGACAGAAGGCAGCTTTCTCTGCACTGGAGACTAGCAAAAGGCAGTTCTGGAATAAAAACAAACATGGACTGCATTCTGCTTATTTAGATTTGTTTAAAGGATTTTACCTTTCTAACATGCAGAGCAAAAATCAATAGAAAGCAATGCAGTTTTACCATAGCTAAGTGACTTGTTGATTCTGTTTGACTCGGTAGCCGTACTATAATATCTAGAAACGGTTGTTGCAGCCAGCATTGTAAACACAAGTTTTCTACACTGTTAACCCCCAGATGCAGCTTAGTGTTTGAAAACATTAAACTGTCTTTAACGTGTGTGTGTGTGTGTGTGTGTGTGTGTGTGTGTGTGTGTGTGTGTGTGTATATATATATATATATATATATATATATATATATATACATATATATATATATATATATATATATATATATATATATATATATATATACATATATATGTATATATATATATATATATATATATATATATATATATATGTATGTATATATATATATATATATATATATATATATATATATATATATATATAATACAGGACACATAATGCCTTTGGAGATGGCAAAATAATACCCTCAAAATAAATATGAATATCGAACCTTTACAAGATGTACCGGCACCCATGGTTACTTGTATGTCCCTTTAAAAAGCAATACATACTAATACGACCGTTGCTAAATTTGGTAGTATTTTTTTTTCTGTCCACTTTAAAACGAAACAAGATACCCCTACTCAATTGCCTCGGCTTCTTACTGCTAAGATTCTACTTACGTGTGCTTCATAAGTAGAAAACACGTTTTACAAAGAGGTCGCATCCACAAGTTTTCTAGAAGTCTATCCCTTTAACTCTCCACTATATATATATATATATTCACGTCTGTCTTCCCTCCAGACCCCCCTAAAATACATATACCATATAGTCTCTAAGGCAAAACAAACATTTGCTTTCACTTCACTTCATCTTAGTTCTGCAGAACTGCATACATCTTAACCTTCTAGCACAAGAAATCTTGCCAAGGCCAAACATAATAGAGGTATAAAGGCCAAAAATCAGGTTTAGATTTTAAACATTGCCCTTATAAACTTAGAAAGTGCATAAAATAAAAGGTTTTGCATTGACATATATTTTTGGAATAATATAAAGTCTAAAACTCAAATGTCTGTAATTATTTAGTGACTTCAGTCTTCAAAGATTTGCTAGAGCACCACAAATTTTACGAGGAACAGACCAAATATATGAAAAAATGGACATTTTGCGAAAACCAGGACAGCTAAGAGACATGCAGAAGTGTCATATTCTATAAGGGAGAGGGGGTTATAAATGGATCTCACCAAATCCTTTACAATGTGCCAATAAAAATGTTTACGTATAAATACAGTATCCACTCTACAAGCTGTGCAATTAATCAAACAGACAAGTTCTGTGATTAAACAGCCACGACAAACTCCATGCCATCGGCTAAGATGGAAAAATAACACGCATCCTTTATACAGCTTCCGATTGTGCCAGGAATGGACTTAACCTCTGTACTGTCGTTACAGCAGGTAGGTTTTGCTCTGGAAGATACATGCTCAAACGTATGCAACAAGGCCTAAATGGGGAAATAAAATTAAAGGAGTTATAAGCCTTAGCATTGCCATATAGTGCCTCAAACTCCTCTGCTCTCCTTTTCAGGAAGTCTCTTGGCTTACCTTTGCAATGAACACTTTGTTGCATATGTTTTTCAGTTGTATTGCTCTGCACTATTTAGTTTCTCCGGGCTGATTCTTGAAACATTATTTTTCCTGTATTCTCCCTGAATGAATGTGCAAGGTTAATAATTTGGCTGTGCAGTTCTTACTTTTTACTTGGTTTCATCACTTAATGAGTTGTTGCACAGCCATGCTAAGCTTTCACTGCCTAATTGCCGCTCTGGTTTTATTTTTATTTTTATTTTGTAGCTGCGTTCCTTTCTTTATATATTAATTAATTAATTAATTCATTCATTATTTATTTATTTTTGCTGTTGCTTTAAACAAAATGTCTGTAATACATAGTAAGTCCACACTTTCCAGCAAAGCATACAACCCAGAATCAAGCATCCTCGTTTATTCGTTTAGTGCGTACCGTGTTTCCCTTTTATTTTATTTTATTATTTTTCTAGGTAAGCGGACTGGATCACCAGGGCACATTTTTATTCAAAACATAGTTACAAAAAAAAAATACAAACAAAATGGTGTACAATATTTACATTTTATCTTGATTAAACTATTCTCTTCATTTGTTCACATCAGTTGTTATTTTCAGTTTTGATAGCCAACGTTTGTTTGCTTTATGCATGTCTGTATGTATACATTTCTTTAAAACACATTTAATTCCTGGTTGCCTTTTCATTCTTTGCCGTAGGTAGAAGTTTCAGTACTGCAGCAGCTGGCACACTTACCCACCGTTACAATTCCCACTCATCTTGGGGCTTTGCAAGTCAAGGATTGCGTGAGTCTTGAGTGGGATCTTGATGGGAGAGGGAGAAAGATTCATGCATTGGAACAGCGTGAGGCTGAGGGCTTCCAGCTCTCATAGACAGCTGAGAATCTGGAGAAAGAACACTTGATGCCATCAAAGGGAACTAGATCGAAACCAGATGTGTCTGTCTGTTCTTTTCCAGGCATTTAATTAAGGAGCAAGGATGCAAAAGACTTCTTTTCGTCATTAGTTTTCCTTCAGCTCCCCACCTCTTGGAGAGCTCACTTCCATGCCAAAACAATGCGTCTGTCAGTGCTGGGTATACATATTTACCGAATATAATCTGTTTCGTAAAGGTGTCACCAAGGGCAAGACTAAAAAATAATAATAATAATAACAGTAAAAAATTGTAGTTGGTCTCCAAACTCTGCTCCACACTGGACACTTTAGCAGATTCGACGTCCCCTTTAAAAATTAACCACATGTTATCTGCTTAGCTCTTCCTCATTACAGAGCCAACTAATCAAATTGTGAATAGACCGCAACTAATACATTTGTGAATGTTCTGAAAGTTCCTTAATTGTGTATAATGTTGTGTGCGACTTGCGAAAATAAAAAATATCTGACCACGAATAGTCCAGACTCACCAACGGCTGTAGAATGGCATAAGATTAAGACTGGTGCTTAAATAGTCTTGGCTGCGTTCATTGAGTGGTCACTACTAGATCAACTAGGGGACAAACTTTTTATTAAGTTTTTAGATCCCCGTGGATAATTGTTGCTTTGCTATTTATTTACTCGCATGGGCAGTGCCGTTTAACAGTGGGACCCCCGTCAAGATTCAAAGGAGACCCAAAATAAGAGCAACCTTATGTCAGCATTACTTAATACTAATATTAATACTACTATTACTACTAATAATAATATCTCACAAGTCTGAAAACGGATTAATTTTTAAATCAGGTTTGACAGAAATCTGTAGTTTTTATTTTTTATACATTTGATTTTAATAGAATGAATCGATACAACTTATATTTTGTTAAAAAAAAAAACAGCCGTGTTGACAGTAACAAGAAAGCCTGTCTGCATACAGTCACCTGAAATGAACAACTTTTATTTTTCTGACACTTAAAAGGTTTGCACATTATAATGTGTAGCGGGTGTACATTAATTGTAAATACATGTATTATAAAAGTGGCTATGGTTATGCAGGGGTATGCGCCTTTGTACATAGATTCAAACATAAATGTACATTTTATGCAAAAATAAGCATAGAGACAGAATTTTAAATGAAGGACGTACATCTTCCAATCTTATAGGAAACCTTTACTGCATGTTCTTTTTATAGCCTGCATGCCAACATTGCTTTTTGCTCTGTATGCAAGAAAAAAAAAAAAACAAAAAAACTAAAGCATAACTCACAAGAAGATACGCAGAAATTCAGATTTACACCAGAAGCCATCGAAACTAAGTGGGTGCTCTTTTCCGAGGATTGCACTTACATATTATACAAAGAACCATGCATATTTTTCAAAATTAGCAATATTCTTATGACGACCCTTTGCTGGAGGTACGCAGGTATTGCTGTAGTCGCAGGGTTATCACTTGTCCACCTTTACGCAAGACAGTCCCCGTGTGGGCAGGGGGTTGTGTCCTAAGCAAAAGCACAAAAAAACACAAATGTCTTGAGATGAAGGGACAAAGAAAATATTTCCTAACTTTGCTTCAATAACCGCATAAACAATTATTTTGCGTCTGAATAATCTAAGAATGATATGAAACAGCATAAACATATGCATTTCTACAACCATGAGCTTTTATTTTGATAAAAAAAGTGAAGTCCAGTCCTTTGGACTGGTTGTGGGTCTGGTTTATCCTGCAAAAATCTATTTTTCTTTCCAAAAAAATCTCAATTTAAGCATTTGAAAATGTGGCAATCCAATGCTATAGTAGTGGTCATTTTGGTATCAATACTATAATTTTACATCATCATGGGTCTACAATTAAATAATAGTAACAATAACCACAGGTGATCCGCTGTGGCAACCCCTAACCGGGAAAAGCCGAAAGAAGAAGAAGAACAATAAACCACAAATAATCCATGAAGACCCCCCCCCAGGCCAAGAACACATTTAAGTATTGACGCTATCTACTTAAAAAAGTCTGGCAGAATAAGAGGGTCTGTATATTCTGTATAAGAGTCCAATACGTGAAATATTTAATAGCGTTTAATGACGTTATTCCTTACTGTTTCTATACAACTCGTGAACATTATGATACAATAGCAAAACTTCATGAAACATTGGGGAGGTCCCTAAAATGATTGTTAGATGATAGGTTATTAATATTACCAGATGCTGGTATGATGCAAATAGAATTTCTTACTTAAAATGCAAATCCATATAGTTAGTAATGGCTAATAATAATACAGTAAGTTAGAAACTTGTCTTTAGTACCGACCTGTCTGTGGGTAGACCAGTGGGCGCCATGGTACTACACATGGGGGTGTAAGGGGACAAGGAGATGGAAACATTGGCAGTGTGAATTGCAGAACACGATAAATGTGAACTCAATAAATATACTGTCACTTATTATTATCATCATTATTATTGTTATTATTATTATTATTGTTATTGTTATTGTTATTGTTATTATTATTATTATTATTGTTATTGTTATTGTTATTGTTATTATTATTGTTGTTATTATTATTGTTATTATTATCATTATTATTATCATTATTATTATCATTATTATTATTATTGTTATTGTTATTGTTATTATTATTATTATTATTATTATTATTATTATTATTATTATTATTATTATTATTATTGTTATTATTATTATTATTATTATTATTATTATTATTATTACAATTTCTTTTTTGAACTGGATAAAGCTAGTAGACAAGCAGACCAATAATCAAGGATTACTAGCGAGGAAATACATTTTCAGTTATACAATATGTAAAAATAGGTTGAAATTACCATTCATGTCAACAGTGTAAAATTCAGCAGCAACTGTTTCATTGCAACTTGGATTTTGACACCAGATGAAAAACGTGTGGCCTGTCCATATGACCATGGCTTACAGGATCATTCACTACAGATCATTTTTAGCCCCTCATCAACTCACTTAAAGCCATCATATTGATAGGCATTCTCAAATTTACTCACCGTTCTGTTAACTTATCAGGATAGCACAATCAGCCCTCTGTTACCACTTCATATAATAATATGTCCTTGCTTGTCCCTTGACTCAATAAATACTGTGCTGTTAGATTTTATTCTACTATTGTTATATGTCTCCTTTTTGAGACATGGCAACTTCTTGGTCTGTGTGGACTCTCTTGAGGTAACTAAAACATCTTCTCATGATCCCCTCGGCAGTATTTTATTCACATGAGGCTCCTTTATCCTCTGTCTTTAATGGGTCCCTGATATAGATCAGGCACCATTTTTATTGCCTCCCCTTATCTGTCTCTAACCTTTCCATGTCATTATACTGACGTGACCTGCAGAAGTACATTTAGTGCTGTACGCAAGCTTTGCCAACTTCATACAAAGAGTGGTAGCAGAATTTCATTTCCTACTGGGAGTGAGTTGGACATGCATCACGGTATTCCCCTGCCCTTATTTTTGCATTAACACTCTCATTTTACCTGGTCGTGGGCCTCTTTGCTCCTCCTTTTTACTGTTACGAACCCTTAACTGTGTACTCTGTCACTGCGTCTCTGCTTCCCGCATCTATCGTTTTACACTTCTGCAGCACATTTCAGCTCCTATGTTTAGAGTCAGTGGTGCAGCGGTAGTGTTGTCCCCTTACAGCAGGAAGTTCCCTGGTTTGATTCTTGCCTGGAGTTCCTTCTGTGCGGAGTCTGCATGTTCGCTCTGCTTTTGTGTGGGTTTTCTTCCATTTCCTCCCACATCACAAAGACATGTGTCTGGAGCGTTTCTCCTCAGGCCTTCACTGAAAACTGGCTTTGTTCCAAGTTGGACTTTCTCATTTAACAAATAATAAATAAATATTGTTGATACCTTTGACTATGTCATCAAATAGATGGCAACTAGATATTACCCTTTATTAGGTACTCATAGAGTTAGTGACAGAACAGAACCTTTGGATGCTGATACTAAAAATGTATTTTGTAAGGCATTGGTTTTGCAATTCACGAGTAGAAAAAGTTATATCAAATATATTATTAATTCTAATAACTTTGTTTTTTTGTGTTCTGTTAGATATTAAATTGATTTTATTTTATGTGCTATGGCTGTGTTTGCCTCTTTCTGCACTTTCTGGTTACCTGTTGCATTTTGTGGAGATTTTGCCTGCCTTTTGGCTAACTAATAAGTATTTCAAGTTCTGCTAGAAAATATGGGTATAATGGCAGCATGCAACATGCCATAATATCTAGTTCTGTGATGAAAGAGTAACGTCAGTTATGTTTAGCCAGCCTAGGTGTGTGAGTTAAAACTGGTATGTTGGCAATCTGAATTCTCAAAGCTTAAAAAAGTAAAAAAAACACAACGCAGCATAAAGCAACACATTTTTTAAAATTTTGCCTTGCTTTAATTCTGCAAGCTTAAGAGGCCAAAGGGAGGACTTTGACATGCTTTATGAGCCCTGTGGGTTTCAGGTTGTACAGGTTTCAGTTAAATAGTATTTGAGTGGGTCTTGTGGTAGTATACAAACAGTAAGACAATGGCAAATTCAGAGGACACAGAAAGTTAGAGGGGAATTAAATTCAGTGTAGCGAAAAGGTGGTAACCATTAGAACAGTCACCTGCAACATATCCAAAACGCTCATTAGAAACTAGGACACCTCTATAGATGCAACCAATTCCTCAGCCCCCTCCACTAAACAAACCTTTGCCTCCACTTACCTACTCCCTTCTCTGTTGTATGGTGCTCCCCTTCTTACCAGCCTCCAAACCACTCTAAAAGCCAAGCTTGAGACATGTTATAATAAAATTGCAAAGTTTGCAACAAATTCTAAAAAACTTCTCACATCACTGTACTGTTCAACACTCCCTAAAATGGCTGGAATTACCAAACTACCTCACCCATCTGCAACTAACTATAGTGCACAAACTCATCTTTAAACCTTCTGATTGTCCTGCCATTAGCTCTATTTTTACCTACTACTTCCCAAATAGGCCCCTTAGATATGAGAATCAGCAACTTCTGCAGGTTTATAAGCCAAATCTGCCTCCTGACCAACTTCTATACTCTTACTGTTTAGCCAAAAATTGGAATGCTCTACCTTTGGCCATTAAAACCACCCAAAATCCTGCCTACTTCAAATCTTGCACACATATACCTATCTTCCACCTGGAACTGTATGTGCACTAAGCCTTCTTAATTACCTAAATTCTAATGAAATATATTTTCCATCTTTTCTAGTCATGCTACATTCACCAAAAAGTTCCTCTATGCTTTAATGTCTCTAAAAAGGGATACTCTCTCTCCACCAACATATTTTAAAGCTTTTCTAATTCTTCTTTAAAAAAAACAGGATCATTAGAACTCATGTGTGGCAACCTAATACTTTGACTTTTAATTAAGCTAATTGTTTGCTTATAGGGGTAATTGCTTTGAAAAAGTAAATATGAATTGCTAAAAGTTGGTTTTCTGTAAACAGATGAAGAAAAAACATCTCTTTCATTTTCCTTTGTAACAACTACATCAAGATAATTAACAACATTCTTGTAAAAGTATAGGTAAACTTAAAAACCATCTTTCCTTCAGCTCTGCACCAAATAGTAAAGGTATCATCTAAATAATGTAAATACAATTTGCAGTAGAGGAAGATGTTTGTATTATTAAAAACAAACTTCTCCTCCAAACGGTTTATTAGTAAATTTGCAAAAATGGGGGTGTAGCCCCCCCCCCATTGCAACACCTCTGATTTGTTTATAACATTCATACTCAAAATAAATAAAGTTATTATCCAATACAAGGGAAAAAAATCCATTATCAACTTGACCTGAACATTAGATAAAAAAATGAAATTTTGAAATGACGTTTTGAAAAATATCCGTACTGATATTTTGTGGTATTCAAGAAAAAAAGGTCCACTACATCAATAGTGAGAAATCCTATATTACAGTCACATAGGCAACCTTGCAATCTCCGCAGAAAATCCTCTGAGTCTTTAAGAACTTTGGGTATCAAATCAAATGCTCGTTTTAACTTGACGGTCTGTTCTTGCTCACCACCAGGATAAACCGTATCACTAAACGTGAACATATACCTGTTCATACCTTACACCATATCACTAAACGTGAACATGTACCTGTTCATACCTTACACCATATCACTAAACGTGAACATATACCTGTTCATACTTTACACCTACTTACTCTTTCTTCGTTACTCAGTTCCTTACTCCTATCAGTTTCTCTCCCCTGGCTTTGTGTCTAAATATACCATAAGCCTGCTTGTCTCGCACTTCATATTGCAATTCCTGTTTGCATTATACTAGGTTACCTTTGTTGTTGTTTGTCTTTCGGCTTCTCCAGGTTAGGGGTCACCACAGCGGAACTCCGGTCCGCTAATGATTGGCAGAATATTTTCACAAACGCCGAGGTGCCAGCTCGATGTCCAACCTTCAACGAAGGCACACTCATTTACGCATGTCTTTCGAACGCCCACCCAACCATGGGGAGGACATGCAGACTCCACACAGAAGGCACTCCCTGCACTCCAGCCAAGAATCGAACGGGAGAACCTCTTGCTGTGCGGCAACAACGCTACCGCTGCACCACCGTGGATTAATACTAGGTTACCTTTAATTTCTCTATAAACTGGCTAACATTTCTCTGTTAAATCATTATAACAGCAAAACACAGCACTGCAGGAACCAAAGACCCTTCTGTAGAAAATGTAAAAGATATTCAAACAAACAGTACCAGGGTCACCACGACAAAAAGCATAAAATAATTTATTAGTAACAGGATAAGCGCTTTCAGAAAACGATTTCCTTCATCAGATCCTACCATTAACTGCCATGCATACAACTATGTATACTACTTTTAAAATGTCATAAGCCAATCAGCAGAACTCAAATGGCTCATGCAATTTCCTGGTGAATCACACAACAGTAGATGTCATTTTGTGATACATCATAACACATTCTCAAAACAAATAAAAATACGCATATGTGAAAACATATACTAAAATATATATAAAATATAAAAGTATATAAAGGACATAATCATAACACATAACAATTGTGTAAAACTTCATAAATGTGTTTAACATAACCAGATCACAGTCTTCGAGCTTTCAGCACAGGTTTTAAAGGAATAAAAGCATTTCAACCTGGCAGAACATGTGCACATAGTTCTTATATAGAATATGTTTACCTTACCTCAGTGGCATTTTGCAAATCTCCACCCTAATGTTACAGTCAATGGTATCTATAACCATAAAGGAAAAGCTATGATCAGAATAAAGTCCTACATGTTGAAACAAAGCATTGTGTTCTAAACTGTTACGTATAGTATGTTTGTGTTGTAAAATTCGTTGTTTAAACATCTGGTTCGTTTTGTCTACATAAAAACTAGTGCAGTGGTTGCACTTAGCAATGTATATCACATTTCTAGTAGTGCATGTAGCATACCCTTTATAAAAATAATCCTGATGTGAAAATTTATTTAAAGTATTTATAAAAGGACATGCTCTGTACCTTGCTTTAGTTATCAGAGGAACAGTAACTTGAAAGATCTACTGTGTTACAGACCAACTAATACACATTGTTTTAGATTTCCATCAGAAAAGCAAGGTACATACCCTTGTAAATGATGCAAAGCATGTCCTTTTATATATATTTTGGTATGTGTTTTCTTGGGTGGCGTAAGCTATGGAATCTTGCTGGCTAGGCTTACGTAGGCCCTTGGGCCGATAGCCTAGTACCTACTTATGAACCTATGTGTATTTTTATTTGTTTTGAGAATGGGTTATGATGTATAAGGAAATTGACATCTGCTGTTTTGTGATTCACCAGGAAATTGCATGGGCTATTTGAATTCTGCTGATTGGCTTATCACATTTTAAAAGTAGTATATATAGTTATATGCATGTCAGTTAATGGAAGGATCTGATGAAGGAAATTGTTTTCTGAAAGCGCTTATCCTGTTACTAATAAATTATTTTATGCTTTTTGTATGGTGACCCTGGTACTGTTTGTTTGGATATCTGTTAAATCATTGTCATGTAGCTTGTATCTATTCTTAACTAATGTTTTCATATTATGTCTAACTTGGTGTAATTATTTAAACTTGAATTTGTTTTAGTATTATTTTTACAGACTGTAAATTTATTGTTCTTAAAATATTTTAGAACACTTTAGAGCTTTTCTCTCCAGGCCTCCACTGCAAATGACTTCTTACCCAGTAGGACTTTCCCAGTAATCAAATGTTAATAAATAAATAAATAAATAAATAAATAAATAAAATTAACAACTTATCAATAAATACTGCAAAATAATGCATCTTAGAATTTATCACTGCTACAATAGGTCTTAAAGGTGGATTTCTTAAGGCTTTATAGACCTTTGGTATTCCAAAAATAGTAGGAATAACGGGTGGAAATCCTCAAAAAGATAAAACCCAGTCAGTCCTTGTAATAAACAATCCTGCAAATACAAGTCATTCTTTGTATGAGTGATATAAACATCATTATGAGACCTTGATAAATCTGTGGCAGAATCCTGTAATAAGTCAAACATAGCAGAAGAATAACAAATGGCATCAAAAATAACCAAACCTTTACCCTTATTGGGTCATAATATCTAAAGTTATTGTTGCATAAAGAGCTGAAACGACCCTTGCTTCAGCAGAAAGATTGTAGCAGGAATGCTTCTTTAAAGCCTTACTATACTCATAACGATTTAATTCACAAGTATTCTCAAACATTTGCACCAAAGGCTGCATAAGCAGGTTAAAACAACTTTTCCTGTTAAGCTTTGGACCATCAGATAAACTAGGTCCATCTTTATTACCAAATATGACACATAAGTTCAACTCACTTGTAAAATGCCTAAGCTCTGTTAATGTATCAACTAAATCAAAAGGTTTAATGGGAACAAAAGAAAATCCTTTTGAAAGCACGTTAAAATGGGTAGGCATTAATGTAATATCACTATAGTTAAAATTATTATAACGTAGACAGGTGTTCAAAATACCTTCCGAAGTGAAGGTAATATTAGTTTGAATTAGTTTCATCTGCTCCTGCCACAATTCCTTCCCCAGTACTGTTGTTTGTGGCCTGGTACTGCTCCTTCATATCTAAATTTGGTCTCCATATCTAGTTTTGATGAACCTTCAACCGTCCCTCCACATATGTCTTGCCCACCAATCTTTCAGAATGTCGGAGGAGTGGTGAGCCTAAAAGGATCATGATATTTATTATCTGTATCTACCTGGGTTTTTCTTTTTCTTTAATGAAATCAACATTCTGATCAACTCTAACTGAACTATGTGCTACACTAATAAACCCACTATATTTCCTGTGCCTACTATTCAAGTAAGAAGCCATCTTACATCCATATTGCTTAGTGTTCCTCACAATCTTACCACTTTTCTTGTTCTTAAAGTTAATACTCTGGTCATCAACATTAACAAATACTGAATCATGTCCATTATTGTAAACTATAAACAAAAGATCATGTCTAATTTTATTATTCAAAAAATACAGTTCCTGATTCAGCAACTGCAAATTGTGCTAATTACATTTGATAAGTAATTTTATGGCCTCAAAACCATGTCTATCAAACATATTAATAGAGTCAGTACAAAATGGTGAGTCTTCAGAAATCCAATTAAGGAACCAATAGTTCTGCGATCCTTGAGGGGCAATACCAAGTCTAAGACATTCAGTGAAATAGCTGTTTTCAATCTGAAGAGAGAGAAACTTGACAATTTGTTTTTCAAAATCACAAATCAATACAGCAAATAAGGTTGATTCAAACATGCATCAGTCTAAGTGTCACAGGTGGAAAAAGACAATTCCTTAGCTAACCAGTTGCCAAAGTTATTAAAACTATTCGATGTACTAGAAACAAATGCACCAGGTAAATCAGGCACCAGTGCACCACACCATTATGGACAGCAGATGCCGGTAACTCTTTAATAAGAAAAGGCTCATTTTGCACAGTACCTTGCTCTAAAACATCACTACTCCCTTTAAAGCCATTGCCTACATGTCCATGAAATGAATCATTCATTGATAAAGCTGAAACCTGGGTATGCTGGATAGAAGGAAAATCAACCAATCCAACCGCTCCAGGATAAAAAGAACCTGCGTCATATGCAAGAAAACCCTACAAGTTCTTACCTGTAGTCACTTGGGTCTAAAGGTCAATCAGACAAGTTAAGCCACCTGCATAACAGTAATTTTTGATGCTAAACCAGAGTGTGCAGCTTCCAAAATACAACTGCTTTCAGGCATCACCAAAACTGGTCCCAATCCTCCAAACTCACCGAAAGACAATCAATAACCAAAAGGTAGGCAAAATCTACACAAAATGCAACAGGTAACCAGAAAGTGCAGAAACAGGCAAATGGAGCCATAGCACATAAAATAAAATCAATTTAATCACTAACAGAACAGTAAAAAACAAAGGTTCAAAGTCCAAGATAGGGTGACTAGACATTCCTATGTATTAGGTACTGGTAGAGTTACTGACAGAAGAGAACATTTGGATGTAGATCGAAAAATGTACTTGGTAATGCATTGGTTTTGCAGATCGCTAGTGGTATAAGTTATAGTAAAGATATTATTAATTCTAATTACTGTTTTTTTACTGTTCTGTTAAATATTAAACTGATGTTTGTGTGTGTGTGTGTGTGTGTGTGTGTGTGTGTGTGTGTGTGTGTGTGTGTGTGTGTGTGTGTGTGTGTGTGTGTGCCAGCTACGTGGACAGGGACATGAAGCACTGATTGGACAGAGAGGGTGCTGGAGGTTTTGGCTTGATCACTCAGCTGAGATCTGAACCCTATAGCTGTGCCAGTGGGAAGTCTTACTGGGGATCTGGAGAGAGAGAGAGAAACCAGCCCCAGACTGACTGTGATCTCTGTGTGCTCTTAAGGGAAATTGTATTTTACTATGTGTGTACTTCTCACCCTCCCAATGTGCATATCCCTCACTGGTGTTAGTGGTGAGGACTGAGGCTCCTTGATTACTGGGCCAGTGCAGGGGCGTCACATATTAATTGCTTGGCAGTGGTGGGATATCCACATCACATATTAATTGGTTGACAGTGGTGAGATAGCCACATCACATATTAATTGGTTGATAGTGGTGAGTTAGCCACATCACATATTAATTGGTTGATAGTGGTGAGATAGCCACATCACATATTAATTGGTTGATAGTGGTGAGATAGCCACATCACATATTAATTGGTTGATAGTGGTGAGATAGCCACATCACATATTAATTGGTTGATAGTGGTGAGATAGCCACATCACTTATTAATTGGTTGATAGTGGTGAGTTAGCCACATCACATATTAATTGGTTGATAGTGGTGAGATAGCCACATCACATATTAATTGGTTGATAGTGGTGAGATAGCCACATCACATATTAATTGGTTGATAGTGGTGAGTTAGCCACATCACATATTGATTGGCTTGTAGTGGTATGGATATTGAATTCCTGTAGCTTGTGCACAGTGATCACTGAAGGTGCTTGTACTCTTAATCAGCCACACAGTGAACATTCAGAGGTCATATCACAACAGTTTTATTTCTTTTGTTAGCTTAGTTAGTCAGGGAGAGCAGACAAGCATGTCAGCAGAGGAGTATGCCAAGCTGACAAGGAGCCAGCAGGCTATGTGCCAGGCTAAAGGACTGGTGCATGCCAACCTGACTAAAGGACTGGTGCATACCAACCTGACTAAAGGACTGGTGCATGCCAACCTGACTAAAGGACTGGTGCATACCAACCTGACTAAAGGACTGGTGCATACCAACCTGACTAAAGCAGACATGATTGCAATTTTAGTCACAGCTGCATCACAGAATAGCAACCAGGAGGACAATCAGACTGGCCATGGAGATGTGCAACTCTCAGAAAATGGACAGCTCAACCTTTCCACAAAGGACTTAAAAATCTATCTGGAGTTAAAGAGACTTGAGTTGGAGGCCAAACATTTGGAAATAGAAGCAGCAGAGAGACTGAGGCATCTACAGACTGAGGAGAATGAGAAACTGCTATGCCTGGATGCTAAGGAGAAGGAGAGGTTTAGGCAACATGAAAAGGAGATGCTGACTCTTTGCCAAAGTCATAGAGGTAATGGGGAAGGGAGTAATCGAACCCCAGAAGCAACAACGGTCAGTAAATTTCTTCCACAATTCACATAAGGAGCTCATTTTGATAGTTTCATTCGTATGTTTGAGAGGGTATGTAAACAGTATGATGCTGATCAAGGGCTCTGAGTATGTCCTGACCCCCTTACTCTATGGTAAAGCTGTAACTCTTCTTTCCAAACTGTCTGTTAATGACTGTTTAAATTATAATGTTGTAAAGAACTGTTTGCTAGAATATTTTAAGTTAACACCTGAAGTTTATAGGAAAAAGTTTTGTGACCATAAAAGCAAGGCAGATGAAAGTGTGTATGAATATGCTGCAGAACTAAGCACTTATTTTCATAGATGGGTAAGTTGATGTCAGGTCATCACTTCTGAAGGTCTGGCAGACCCTTTGGTGAGGAAACAAGCCCCTAGCACTTTGCCTGGGGACATGAGAATCTGGTTAGCTGATAGACAATATGCTACTGTAGATGAGTTGGGGAAAAAGAGAGACCTATACTTAGCAAGCAGGGCATCACTGCACAGGAAAGGGACACTCAGTGCTGCTCATGGGTCTAAGGGAACCCATGGTGGGCAGCCCAGACTGCCCCAGCAGAGTCTGCCCATAGCAGGGGAAGCCACTAGTACAAGTACACATCCAGGACATAGAGTTAAATGTTTTAAATGCAACCAGTGAGGCCATGTAGCATATAGATGTCCAAGGAGGCAAGGTGGGGAACAAAAGGTGGGGGAGCCAGTAAGTGGGAATGACAAAATGCCAACAGTAAGTTGTCTTGAGACAACAAGGGTACCAAACTACCACAGGAGGTTATATCTATCTTAATGAATGGCAAAGAAACCATTGCCAAGAGAGAGACACAGCCTCTGATATAACCATTGTGAAGCCTGCAATGGTTACAGAGGAGCATTACTTGCCTGTGCAGTTTACTCCAGTCAGAGCTTTAGGAGGGGACCCCATTCCAAATACCTTTGGCTAGGGTTCACCTTGACTGGGAGGGTGGAAAAGGAAGCCAGTAAGTAAGTGTGTTTGAGGATATCCCTGCAGATGTCCTGAAAAGGAATGATTTTGATAATGTAGTATCATGTGTTCATGCAGTTACATGCAGTCAGGCTTGGAGACAAGCATGTGGGTCAGGTAGCCTAGGTGAGACCCAGACAGACCACACACTTGCAGCCAGGACTGGTGAGGTGGTTCCTTCAGGGAGGGGGCTACCCTGTAGCATTGAGATTGAACGTGAGCCACAGCTGCTAGTAGGTACTGATGTTCCCTTGGACAGAGTGACTGCAAGGGAAGAGGTGAGTAGTAGTAACCAGGCTGACAGTGAGGCACCGCTGTCTGAGGATGCCAGACTTCCTGTGGAAGGGGAGCTGGGAAGACTTACAAAGAGAGAGTTGAGACAGGCTCAGCTCTCAGACCAAACAGTACAAGGCCTAAGAGAGGTAGCTAGTGAGGCACCTGATTTTCAAGGGAAAGGGGAATCTGTATACTGGGACAAAGTGTTACTGTATAGAGAGTGGACCCCCTGAGGAAGGGCTAGAGGGTGAGAGAATACAGCAGTTGGTAGTGTCCAGAGCCTACCATCTGGCACTTCTAGCCATAGCCCATGATATTCCCTTTGCAGGTCATATGGGCATAAAATGTACAAAGAAATGTATTATGCAGAACTTCTATTGGCCTGGGATGTCCAGAGATGTAGCAGGGTACTGCAGGACCTGTGAGCAGTGCAAAAAGGTAGGCAAGGCAGGAGACAAGGTCAAAACTCTTTTGATGCCTTTGCCTGTGATGGAGGAGCCATTTCAGAGGGTACCTATGGATATTGTGGGGTCTCTGAGTACCCCAAGTTCCACAAGGAAAAAGTATATCTTAGTGGTAGTAGATTATGTTACCAGATACCATGAGGCAGTGTCTCTCTCCTCTGTTGAGGCAGAAAAAATGGCAAATGCTTTGTTAGAGATTTTCAGCAGGGTAGGTTTCCCAAAAGAAATACTGACTGACAGAGGTGCCAATTTCATGTCAGACCTGCTGACTTGTCGGTGGAAGTACTGTGGGGTGAAGCACCTAAAGACCACCCCCTACCATCCCCAGACTAATGGTCTTGATGAGCGGTTAAACTCTACACTCAAGAGAATGCTATGGGCATTTTCAGACCAATTTAAGAGAGAGTGGGACAAATATTTGCCTCATCTGTTGTTTGCTTACAGAGAGGTTCCCCAGGAATCCACAGGTTTTTCACTCTTTGAGTTGCTGTATGGGCATAAGTTGAGGGGACCTCTAGGTTTACTTGAAGATGAGTGGGAAGGTGAGAGTGAATCCCACAAGAAGTCTTTTGTGGCATATGTACTAAACCTCAGGACAAGGCTTAGGGAGTTCATCGACTTTATCCAGGACAACCTGGCAGAATCCCAACAGCAGAAAAAGGTGTGGTATGACAGGAATGCTCAAGCTAGAGAGTATGCTGTAGGGCAGCAAGTTATGGTTCTCATTCCTGTCAGACACAATAAGCTGCAGGCAGCTTGGGAGGGACCCTACAATGTGGTAAGGAAGGCCAGTGATGTTAACTACATGGTAGAACTGCTAGGCAGGAGGCAGGGGTACAAATTGTACCATGTTAACATGATGAAACCTTACCATGATAGGGAGGCCCTTGTGCTGAGTATTTGCAGTGGATTGCAGGAGGAGTCTGAGGGAGATCTGATGACTGATCTCCTCAGTGAGGCTTGGGCTGACACATCAGTGGTAGGGGTAGCAATGTCCCAGCAGCTGTCTCCTACTCAGGTTCAAGAAATCCAAGCAGTGTTAAAGGAGTTTGGAGACATGTTCGCTGGGAAACTAGGGTGCACTCACCTGCTGCAGCAGGTGGATACAGGACCCCAAAAGCCTATTAAACTGGCCCCTTATAGGGTGCCTGACAGAGTCAAACAGAGTCTGAGGGAGGAGATACAGGAAATGTTGGAACTAGGGGTAATTCAGGAGTCCAGCAGTCCCTGGGCCTTCCCAGTGGTGCTGGTGCCAAAGAAGGATGGCAGCACCAGGTTCTGTGTGGACTACAGGAAATTAAATAGTCACACAATATCAGATACTTACCCCATGACTAGGATAGATGAAGCCCTAGAGCAGCTGGGTGGGGCTAAGTATCTTACCACCATTGATCTTACCAAGGGTTACTGGCAGCTGCCCTTGACTCCAAGAGCTAGAGAGAGGTCAGCCTTTGTAACTCCTTTTGGCTTGTATGCATTCACAAAGATGTCCTTTCAGATGAAAAATGCCCCAGCAACTTTCCAGTGGCTGGTAGATCATATCTTAGCAGGAGCAGTAGATTTTGTCCTTGCTTACGTAGATGATATTGCCATCTACAGCCATTCCTGGCAAGAGCACCTTCAGCATATCAGGGAGGTGCTGGGCAGACTTCAGAGGGCAGGGTTGAACGTTAAGCTCAGCAAATGTCAGGTGGGTATGGCAGATGTCTCCTACCTAGGACAGAGAGTGGAGACTAGTAAGATCAGGCCAGAACCTGCCAAAGTGGAAGCCATTCAGGCATGGTCTGCACCTGTTACCAAAAAGCAGGTGAGGCATTTTTAGGGACACCAGGGTACTACAGAATGTTTGTCCCCAGTTATAGTACCATAGCTGCTTACCTCTCAGACCTGACAAGGGAAAATAGGCCAGATAAGGTAGTGTGGACCACAGCATGTGAGCAGGCATTCCAGAATCTTAAAGAAGCTTTGGGAGGACACCCTGTGTTAGCTAGTCCAGATTACAGCAAAAAATTTGTTGTGCAGGTGGAGCCTTTGAACCATGGTGTGGGGGCTGTACTTATCCAGATTTTGTCAGAGGGAGAAGACCACCCAGTGGTTTATCTCAGTCTTAGGCTGCAACTCAGGGAGGAATGCTATGCAGCTGTAGAAAAGGAATGTCTAACCATAGTGTGGGCACTGCAGAAACTTAAACCTTACCCATATGAAAGGAAATTCACTGTAGTTACAGATCACAATTCCCTAACATGGTTACACCAAGCCAGCCAGCAAAATACCAAGTTGCTAAGGTGGAGCCTAGGTTTGCAAGCATGTGATATGACAGTGCAGCACCACAGTGGGGTTATCAATGCCAACACAGATGGGCTCTCAAGACAGGGAATGGGGTAAGGTATTTCCAGATAGGCTCAATCCTCTCAAGCAACGTTTCTCAGGGTCACTTGAAAAATTAGCTTGAGTTTTCAAGGGAGGGGGATAATTGTGAAGGCTGCCAGCCCAGCCAGCTAGAATTTTGTAAATAATTCTATGTCATTTGTGAATAGTAATATAATTTGTATGCTTGTCTTAGAAATGTAAGAAAACTGCATGTTCTGTACTGAGCTTCAAGATTGTAACCACAGTGCACCCTGCTGGAAAAGAGCAGAAATGTATATAAACTATATGCCTATGCAAATGTATGTGTTGATGGTAAAGGCTGGGAATATACAGACTTAACTTGCAAACTCTAAGAAAATAAGTGGGAATTGTTTATGATTCTGTTATCTCTGTTTCAGCTCAAAGCAGATGCAATGTCTAGAGTTGTAGCTTTTCCTATTGTCTGGAAACAAAGGTAATTGCAGATTTCAAATGTAAAGGTGTTTAACAGTTTTATGATTTCCAGTTCCAGGCAAGTTTCTAAGAGATAAGTATCAGCTTCTAAGAGATAAGTATTCTTGACACAGAAGTGTTATATTTTAAGTTCCTGTTGGCTTGGAAACTAAAAGCAGAGTTGACAAGAATGATGTATTCTGAGATGACCCAGCAGAAATGCCTGTTAGTAACTTAAGAACTATCTCCAAGAGAAAGTATGGACAGTTTGCATTTGTCTCTGGATCTGATTACATCCATCTTCAACACTTCTCATCTGTATTTGCCTTGATCTGTAAGTAAGATTAGATCATAGTATTTCTCTTAGAGATAGATAGGAATATAGCAAGATTAGTCTAGATGTTTTCTATATTTATGTGAGACTGTCCTGCAATGTTGTTTTACAGTATTTCCTGTGATTCTGAACACTGTTGTCACTGCATTGGGTTACTGAGTATTGTATTGTTCTGTTATTATTTATTATTAAATATATTTAAACCTCTTAACTGTGGCTAGTTTTGTTTAGAGATATTTAAGCTCTTAGTGTACTTACATGTATTTAGTAACACTGTACAGGCCACTCATGAAAAGCCTTCATCCTGGACACACTTACCATTTGCATAATAGTAACTTGACACAGTAAGATTGGTCATCCTTTGGTAAGGGCCTTTATAGTAGCTGATAAGTAGTGGTTGGTGGCAGTGATAACTACCTTATAGTCTGGGTAAAAGGGGGCATAGCTAGTAAACCTGTGCCAGTCTTTCCCAGGAGTGTCTGTGTGCTTGTATATAAATCAAATCTCAAAGTGTGTGTGTGTGTGTGTGTGTCAGCTACTTTGGCAGGGACATGAAGCACTGGTTGGACAGAGAGGGTGATGGAGATTTTGGCTTGACTACTCAGCTGAGATCTGAACCCTATAGCTGTGCCAGTGGGGAGTCTTACTGGGGATCCGGAGAAAGAGGGAGAAACAAGCCATAGACTGACTGCTATATCTGTGTGCTCTTAAAGGAAATTGTACTTTACTGTGTGTGTGTACTTGTCATCCTCCCAATGTGAACGTCCTTACTGATGATGTTCTTCGTGTTTCACTGTTGCAGTCATTAGACTTGTGTAGCATTGGTGGTATAGTGGTGAGCATAACTGCCTTCCAAGCAGTTGATCTGGGTTCGATTCCTGGCCAATGCAAGAAATCTGTGCATTTAAGCATTCTTCACAGTTTCATATGCTCAAATATCAGCAATATGTTATGTCACTGCTTAAACAGAAAATGTTGATAAATTCTGAATGTGCAGAAAACAAAGAAATGCAGGATTTATTGCATGCAGCTGAACAAGTTGGAAAGCATACTTTGCAATGTGGTTTTGATTCTTTGGAGGCCTCCTGCAGAGCCGCTGTTACAGGTTCTGTTATCAGGAGGCATGCTTGGTTAAAGGAACAAAATCTGCCTGATCATGTCAAAGCAAAATTATTAGATGCCCCATTACAGCATGATACCTTGTTTGGTGTTAAAGCAGAGGAGGTGTTAAAGAAAATGGAGGACAAAGCTAAATCTATGCAAACGGTTAAGGATTTCTTACAGGTACAGCCTCCAAGATTTAGCAGACACTGGCTTACAAAGAATTGGTCCTTTCCAGTGTCAGATAGGCCACAAAGGGGCAGATACAGACACCCAAGAGGCATATCCCAGCCCCAAGGTTCGTACAAGTCTAAACAATGGGGTGTTTCTACCTCCAAAAATGGAGAAGACAAATCACAGCCATACAGGAAACAGTCCCAATGACTTCCCCCTGCCTGCTCCAAGCTCTTATCTTCTGGCAGCACCTTTAGGGGGAAAACTAGCACTTTTTTTTCCTCAAAATTGGCACATAATAACCCATGCTTTGACATGATCAGGCAGATTTTGTTCCTTTAACCAAGCATGCCCCCTGATGACAGAACCTGTAACAGCGGCTCTGCAGGAGGCCTTCAAAGAATCAAAACCACATTGCAAAGTATGCTTTCCAACTTGTTCAGCTGCATGCAATAAATCCTGCATTTCTTTGTTTTCTGCACATTCAGAATTTATCAACATTTTCTGTTTAAGCAGTGACATAATATATTGCTGATATTTGAGCATATGAAACTGTGAAGAATGCTTAAATGCACAGATTTCTTGCATTGGCCAGGAATCAAACCCAGGTCAACTGCTTGGAAGGCAGCTATGCTCACCATTATACCACCAATGCTACACAAGTGTAATGACTGCAACAGTGAATGCACTCAAACATTTACATTTATGGTAAGTGTACACAACTGTAGTTTAGTCGTGAGGATTGAGGCTCCTTGATTACTGGGCCAGCGCAGGGGTGTCATAGCTCTGTTTGCTTCCTTCTGCACTTTCGAGGTACTTAGCAGTCATATTTTTCTTGCTTTGTTAAATAACTCAAAATAGCAAATGGAATGTAAGGGACAAATTATGTGTCACTTTGATGTCTTGGTATGGATGCCTTCAGTGATGTTATTTAGCAAAGCATAGTTCCTTGTACAGTTGTACAGTGCATGTTATTCTTTTTTCATGCTCTGTGTGAGCTGAAGATCAGGTCAGAGGCTACGGAAGGCAGTAAGTGACAAATTCAAATGCATAAAATTTAAATATTCCAAAAAAGGACAGGGTTAGGATGGAGCTTGGCAAACACAATAGCGATAGCAGAAGGTCCAAAATTCTGATCAACTAGCCATTCAGAGTCAGACAGGGACAGATTGCTGAGGAGTACTAAAGAAATAGCTCTTAGTCATTGTTAATGAGGAAACATGGATGGAATAAGAAAAGTTTACTTCAGCTGTAATTTGTTTCACATTCTCCACAATCAGCCATCAGAGATGTATAGTCTGTATGCGTATATCATTCTATTTATCTGTCTATCTATATGTGTGTGCCTCTCTCTCTCTATATATATATATATATATATATATATATATATATATATATATATATATATATAAAGAAAGAGACAGCTGAGCTACAGTTTTCACTGTCTAATACCTTAAACCTCCTGTAGCAGATATATTAAAATTACCCCTTAAGGATATATCTGTATTTCTGCTTTTTTTACTTGTTAAGTGTATATGCGTACATTCAGGCAATTAAAGCCAAATTAACTCATAAAGCTTTAGTGAGCTTTGCAGACTGTTATAGTGAAAAATCCTCCACAGAACTGAATTTGATAGGAGGATGTAGCTCAGTGGTAGAGCAGATGCTTTGCATGTGTGAGGTTCTGGGTTCAATTCTCAGCATCTCCACAGCATTTAATCCTCTTCAAGTGCAACCTTGATGAGTGGATTGGGAACCACAAATTCCTGTGTCCCTCATCAACAGGGACAACAGTGCTGATTGGTGTTTCTTTTTGGGGATAAACTCTTGACTAGGCTTGTAAGAGCCACAGGGCCATTGGACTAGTAACCTCATATGATCCTATGATGCTATGTTTAATCCAATACCCTAAACACTTAGTTGTTATATCTTAGAAAAATCGAGGGATTAAAATTATGCATGGAAGTGATAATTTCATTCAGATTGTGATTCCTTTGTGCAATAAATTAAAAAGCAGTTGTAAATTGTCTTTGAAATTTCTTATCATCAGTGCAGCTATTTATTACACTTCAAAGTTCAACTTACAAAAATGCAATATTTAATGATATATATATATATATATATATATATATATATATATATATATTTTTTTCATTCTTATGTTATATGATCTCAATAAATGTAGATTCATGGCATCTCATTTAGTTACCTCTGAACAAAAAAGTATATCTGTCCTTATAGCTGTCCTTATAAAAATCCTTATACATATACTTATACCCGTCCTTATACCCTCCTTATATCTATCCTTATACCCGTCCATATATCTAGCCTTATAAGTGTCCTTATACCCATCCTTATAACCGTCCTTATACCTGTCCTTATACCCGTCCCTGTACAAATCCTTATACCCATCCATATACCCATCCTTATACCTGTCCTTATACCCATCCCTATACCCATCTGTATATGCGTCCTTATACCCATCCTAATACACATCCTTATACCCATCCTTATACTTGTCCTTATACCCATCCTTATACCTATCCTTATATTCAGCCTTATACCCATCATCATATCTGTCATTATACCTGTCCTTATACCCATCCTTATACCCATCATACCTGTCCTTATACCTGTCCTTATATCCGTCCTTATACCTTTCCATATACCCATCCTTATACTTGTCCTTAAACCTGTGCTTACATCATCCTTATACCCATCTTTATACCCATCCTTATACCCATCCTTATACCCATCCTTATAACCGTCCTTATACCTGTCCATATACCCATCCTTATACTTGTCCTTAAACCTGCCCTTACATCATCCTTATACCCATCGTTATAACCATCCTTATACCCATCATACCTGTCCTTATACCCATCCTTATACCTGTCCATATACCCATCCTTATACTTGTCCTTAAACCTGTGCTTACATCATCCTTATACCCATCCTTATACCCATCCTTATACCCATCCTTATAACCGTCCTTATACCTGTCCATATACCCATCCTTATACTTGTCCTTAAACCTGCCCTTACATCATCCTTATACCCATCGTTATAACCATCCTTATACCCATCATACCTGTCCTTATACCTGTCCATATACCCATCCTTATACTTGTCCTTAAACCTGTGCTTACATCATCCTTATACCCATCTTTATACCCATCCTTATACCCATCCTTATACCCATCCTTATACCCATCCTTATAACCGTCCTTATACCTGTCCATATACCCATCCTTATACTTGTCCTTAAACCTGCCCTTACATCATCCTTATACCCATCGTTATAACCATCCTTATACCCATCATAACTGTCCTTATACCCATCCTTATACCTGTCCATATACCCATCCTTATACTTGTCCTTAAACCTGTGCTTACATCATCCTTATACCCATCTTTATACCCATCCTTATACCCATCCTTATACCCATCCTTATAACCGTCCTTATACCTGTCCATATACCCATCCTTATACTTGTCCTTAAACCTCCCCTTACATCATCCTTATACCCATCGTTATAACCATCCTTATACCCATCATACCTGTCCTTATACCTGTCCATATACCCATCCTTATACTTGTCCTTAAACCTGTGCTTACATCATCCTTATACCCATCTTTATACCCATCCTTATACCCATCCTTATACCCATCCTTATAACCGTCCTTATACCTGTCCATATACCCGTCCTTATACTTGTCCTTAAACCTGCCCTTACATCATCCTTATACCCATCCTTATACCCATCATACCTTTCGTCATGCATGTCCTTTTAACTATCCTTATAACAATCATTATACCGTATCCTTATACCCATCTTTATTCCTATGCTTATACTCATCCTTTACTTAAACCAAGTTCTATGGACCACTGCATATTCTCAGTTTGTAAGAGCTGTACAGAACTACATTTGGTGCATATTTTATATTTCAGGCAATGGACTCATCCAGTCAGAAACCAAGGAGTCAGCAGTGTCATAACGTTAGCTTTAAAAGGGTTTCCTCTGTATCTTTTGTGTCGTCGGAGGGAGCCAGTTACTACGGATTAGACCACAATGAAGAATTCCCAGATTTTCCTCAACTGCAACGTCTGGAAGAATATTACTGAGAATTTCAGAATAAATGGGAGCAGAACCAGTATTGGCAAGGACAGAAAAGGGGTAGAAACAATGGAAATAGTACAAACGAAGCCCAAAAAAAGGGACTATACAGAATAATGGTCAACATTACAACAAAAAATTTAAAAGTTAATGGTACAGAGGTATGTGCTGAACCTAATTTGGTGCTTAATTTGTCAAACTGTGATTTAACATGAGAACAAATAATAGTTTTAAATCGTGGACTTAGATGTGTGCCCACTGTAATACCAAGGGCCCATGTAGTAAAACAAGAAATGTTTAGATTTGAACGTAAGTTATATTTAAAAAATTATTTTGCCATGCAAACAGGTAAAGTGAATTGATGACATGGTTCATGTTGAAAATGAGTCTGATGACAGTTTTTATTCCTGTTGTGAAGAAATTGAAGAAATGTTTGTTGTTAATGAAAATAAAACTGAAGATTTAAATGCATATTTTAAAACTGATGTTAATGATATTCCTGTACTACACAAATCCATTCCTCCATTCGATAATGAACGTATAGCACACTTTAGTTCCATGATAGGATTTGGGGAAGAGAGTATTTGTGAAAATGTTTTAAAAGACAAAGGGAAAGTAAGTTATAATTTGACATTCAGAGAGTGGCAGGCTTTAAAAGAACTACAGAATGGAAAGGATTTGATAATAAAACCAGCAGATAAAGGTAACAAGATAGTAGTCATGAATATATTGCAATATTATAGAATGTGCATGGACCATTTGGAAAATGAAGATGTGTATGAGAAATGTGATAGGAAAGTTTATGAACAAGCTTTGATTATGAAAAAATGTTAGAAAAAAGTGTACAATTAGGTTATTTTACTGAAAAAGATGTAAGAGACAGATTGTTTAATAGAAATAGTGAAAGGGCCGTTTTTTTCTGCCTGCCAAAATACATAAAAATTTAGAGAACCCCCCCCAGGGAGGCCTATAATTTTGGCCTGCAAGTATTTTCTACACAACATTGGTTTGGTGTTACATAAGGTGCTATTGCCTCATGTTCAGAAGTCACCTGTATATGTACAAGATAGTTTTGATTTTTTGAAGAAAATTTCCCCTGTAGTATGGAACAAGAATAAATATTGGCTAGTACTCGATGCAAAGAGTTTATATAAATCAATTAGACATAAAAATGGATTAGAGGCCATCAGGTATTTTTTGGGAGACAGTCCTTTTTCTAATTTTATTATTGAGTTGGTAGATTTTTGCTTGAAAAATAATTATTTTTATGTTGACAATCAAATTTATAGACAAAGGCAGGGTACGGCCATGGGGGCAGCTTTTATCCCCATGTATGCCAACCTTTTCCTGTCTTTCATTGAAATTACTTTTTTATTTAAATTAAGTTTTATGAAAAAATATGTTGATTTTTATTTTCGATATATGCATGATTTGATATCTGTGTGTGTGAGGTCAGTTGGAAAGAAGTGGACAGTTTTATAACTGATTTGCATAAAAATCTATATGATCTGTCATTTGATGGCCTGCAGAAAGGTACAAAGGTTATTTATTTAGATCTTGTTTTGGAGGGAAAAGAGAATGGAAGTATTATAACTGGCATACATAGAAAATTTGTAGATGGTAGTCAATACCTTCATGCCACTAGTTGTCATCCCCCCATGTGCTTAAGGCTTTGCCTTATGGGGAGTTATTACGAATATCTAAGTTGTGCAGTGAGAAAGACATTTTGTTACAAGAAATAAAACAAACAGTAAATATGTTTCTGAGAAGAGGGTGTGATCTAGGTAACATACAGGAAGCCCAAATTAAGATATTAAGTGGATTAAGGCAGGAAAGTAGAATGGAAGGAAGAGGTGTGGGGTACCAGAGACGTGAGGGAAATAATCAATCAGTATACAAGAGATCCAGTATACTTTGTATCAGTCTATAATGTTAAAAGTAAAGAAATTGTAGATCTGATTAAATATTATAGGGAGTATTTAGTAGAAGAAAAATGTTTGGCAACTATTCTACCGAAACAAGCCTTTTTTCATATACTAGAGGTAAAAACATAAGGGGCATGCTGGTACGTGGTACTTTTAGTATGATGGTAACGGAGAAAAGAAGACCCTTGTTAGTTAAGGGAACTTTTAAATGTGGTAAATGTAGTGTGTATACACACATTGTTAATACATTTCAAAGTATTAATAATGTTAAATTTGAACCGAGGGGAACATTTTCTTGTGAAAGTAAAGGGGTGATATATGCCCTAAGTTGTCCATGTCATCTGTATTACATAGGGGAGACAAAAAGAAAGTTTCAAGTCAGATTTATGGAACATATAAGAAACATAAGGAACCATAGAGAAGACAAAATAATTTCTTCACATTTTAAAATGAACCACAATAGTGATGTTAACTTGTTGTATGGCACTATTGTTTGTTTCTTTGTTTGTCTTTCGGCTTTTCCCGGTAAGGGGTCGCCACAGCAGAACTCCGGTCCACTAATGATTGGCAGTAGATTTTTATGAAACACCGAGGTGCCAGCTCGACACCCAACCTCCAACGAAGGCATGCCCATTTACACACGCATGTCTTTTGAACGCTCCCCAACTGTGGGGAGGACATGCAGACTCCACACAGAAGGCACTCCCAAGCCATGCCGAGAATCGAACGGGAGAACCTCTTGCTGTGAGGTAACAATGCTACCGCCTTGGAACAAATTGAATGTATTGAAGAAAATGAGAATATATTAAAACAGAATTTGTTATATAAGGAAAGTATATATATTTTAAAATATAAAACCTTGGTTCCTAAAGGTTTGAATAATGAACTAAATTGGAAATGTTTGCTTTAAACTATGGACATATTTAATTGATTATTTAATTGATTAATTACACTAAGGCACTGTACGAGCACATCCACTCATGCATGAATCGTGCCATCCCAAATAGAACCAAAATGCTCTCATCCAAAAAAAGGAAGCCAATCTGGTGGTCCCCTGCCATAAACAAACTTTACAACAAAAGGAAGAAACTTTTGCAGAAAAGAGGAAAATCCCAGGATGCAAAAAACTCCCTTACTAGCCTCAGTAAGAAACTAAGATGCCTCATAAAATCCTCCAAAGCTAGTTATGAAAATAAAATTGCCAAAGATTCCAAAGACAACCACAAAGCATTCTATAACTATGTCAAGAATCTAAATGGCAATGCTCAGATCTGCTCTGAGCTAAAACAGAATGGCAATAAATATACTGATCCAAAGGATATTGCCAATATCCTGGCAGATCGATTCAGTGCCAACTTCACCCCCCTCTCACCCCCTAAATGGCCCATCTCAATACCGAAAGATTGCCAAATTCCAGTAATAACGGCCACGCAGGTACAAACGCATTCTCTAAAGCCAAGAATACAGCATCCATGGGACCAGATGACAACCCGGTCTGTGTACTACATGAACTACAATATGAACTGGCACCTCACCTAAGTGTCATGTTTAATCATACCCTCACCTCAGGTTTCGTGCCCACTGAGTGGCGCAGAGCTACAGTTATCCCAATCCACAAGGGGGGATCCACCTTGGATCCCGGAAACTACCGTCCCATCAGTCTGACAAGCCATATCTGCAAGGCCATGGAGCGTATTATCATGGAACCTATAAACAAAGACATTGGCAACCTTCAAACACTGGACCCCACCCAGTTTGGGTTTGTGAAGGGCCGATCTTGTCTCCTGAACCTGATTGACTTCTTTGAATTAGTCTCCAGAGCCATGGACAAGGGTAAGGTGGTCCACACAGCCTATCTAGACCTTGCCAAGGCATTTGACACCATCCCCCACTCTGGAATCATAGATAAACTTACTAAGTTGGGCATTAATCCCTATGTCACCCAATGGGTTGCTAAATGGCTTACTGATAGAACCCACACTGTAAAAGTAGCCGACTCCAAATCCAGCTCCAGACAAGTGACAAGTGGAGTACCTCAGGGTTCAGTCCTGGGGCCGCTCTTGTTTGGCATCTACTTCTCTGAAGTACAGGTCAACACTAAGGGACTCTGGCTAACAAAGTTTGCAGATGACTGCAAACTGGGAGCCATTATTGAATCCACAAATGATGTGGATACTCTACAAAAGGGCCTTACAGAAACAGATGCTTGGTGCCAGAGCCATGGGCTCAAGCTCAATGCCAAGAAATGTATTGTTATCCCCTTTGGGAAAAAACATGTATCCATGAATTACCATATAGGTGGCAGTACACTAAACACAGAAAGTGTGATAAGAGACTTAGGGACACAGGTGGACAGTGGTCTCACCTTCAATAACCACATCGCCACAACAGTCAGGAAATCCTTCTATGTGGCACACCTCATCACAAAGGGCTTTTCATCCAGAAAAAAGGAGGTCATTGTCCCACTGTACTCATCCCTCATTAGACCCATTATAGAATACAACGCCCAATTTGGTATGTACCTCTCAAGACATCTGCAACAACTGGAAAGGCCTCAGAAATACCTCACTAAAAGAATCACAGGCCTAAAGCAGATGCCCTACGCTGACCGCCTTAAAAAACTCCAGCTATACTCTGTCGCATATCGTCTACTCAGAGGCGATCTCTGCTTAACATACAAGGCCATGTCAAACCCAGAGCTGTTGGACATGCTACACTTAAAGAAATCCCAATCCCTCAGAGCTACACGCTCCAGGGATCTAAACCTTGTCATCACAATAAACAAAACATGCTGTAGGGATAGGTTCCTGACCCAGAGACTCCCAGACTCTGGAATAGATTGCCCATACATGTCAAGCAGAGTGCCTCTTTGGACCTCTTCAAGAGGAACCTTGACGATTGGATGGGAGAAAGGAAATTCACCTCAGGGATCACGTCAGTCACCCTGCTAGACAGGGGTCCAGGAAAGTAAATAATGTGGGAAGAAATAGCCAGGGAATTGTTATGGCTAGGCTTGTATAGGCCCTAGGGCTGATAGCCTAGTACCAGCCTATGAACCTATGAACCTATGTAATTTATAATTAAGTATAAAAGGTTTGGTTTATGTAGTTTTTTTTTATTCCTTGAGGGTGGTAACACCGAGGGGCTAGAATAAAGTGTGTTTATTTTACTATGTGTCTGTTCTTTGTAACAAAGGTAGAAGTTGGACCCATATTTTCCATTTTGGATCCTGGTTGTTGTGTTTAATGGACTGAATGTTGTTTTATAATTCATAGTCAAATTTTCATGAACATATACATAAATACTTAACTACATACTTATGTAAGTTCAAGGTGACAAATGAGGCAAAACTTTTATAAAAATAGAGATCTATTCAGTAATTAGCATAATCCAATAAAACAGAGTAACAGTCCACTTGGCTTCTAGGTTGAACCAGAATAAACACAGTCCCTTTAGTTACTTCTCATTGCCAGAGTTCAGTCAACACAATCCCCCAAGACATGGGCTGCCTTTTGAGAAAAATAAAGACTGTGGCTAAAGATCTGTCCCAGGGCCAGTTTCCAGTTCTACAAATATGCACTAGCTATATAAATTGCACAGGTTAGCCCCACCTGGGTTCTCACAATTCTTGCTTCAGGGATTATTCTTTAGATGACCCTCCAGGTGAGGAACTAACTTCTTAGTTTACTGCCTCCAGGCAACTTTCTTCATGAAAAACATCAGCTAGCAATTAAAACCTTGTTATCCAGTTAAATGCTGTGACAATACTCCCACGCTTCAAACTACAGGTCCCCTTAAAGGGACATTACCCATTTTCTAAAGTCAATGTGCACTTTTAAAGACATAGTTTTCAGTGAACATGTTTCAATTATCTCATTCCAGCACAAAAACAGGGATGCTGTTCTCATAATGATGATGATGGGTTGAAGGCCTTTTTCAACCCATTGGCTTTTCTGCTGTCTAGGCTGGGCCTGTAGGTCACTGTATATTGAAAGGGTTGGAAGGATAGTTCCCACTGGCACAACTTGTATTGCCATCTGTTTGCCTACTTAACTTTTGTAAAAAGTTACAATTTGTTATCAATCTGAAGTGCTTGACTAAGAAATAGTACTTCAAGCCATAGAAGGCACATTTCAAGGATAGACCATCTTTAAGTGGTAGGTATCTCCTTTCTGCATTACTCATCTTCTCAATGATAAAGCTTACAGGGTGCTGCCCACCTTGAATATCTTGAGATAGTATTACCCTCAAACCTACCTTTGATTTATAGGGTAAATACTTTAGTAAAATCATGGAAAGTTGCTAACATAGGTTTAAAACAAGGAATCATGTTTAGTTCAGCGAATGGACTATTCGTCTCAAGACATCATTGCACCATGACTGTAGCTTTCCCCTCTAGTTCACCCTGCCAAAGGACATGAAATAGTCACACAATTAGGCATAAAAGTATTATAGTACCCAGAAAATCTGACAAAGGTATTCACCTGTCTCTTATTAGAAGGCACAGGCCATATTTTATGTCCTCTGTTTTACTGGTTGTGGTCTCATTAGCCCTCTTCCTGTAAGATACCCTAAATACTTGGCTTCCACCATACCTAATGTACTTTTATTATCAGTCACAGCCATGACTGCCTTATGGTTCTTTAGATGAACAAAATTCACAGTCCTCTGAAACACTGAATGATCACATCACCTAGGTATGCCATGGCATATTGTCATTAAGATTTAATATGTTATCCATCAGCCACTGAGAGGCGGTTAGGGCTCCATGTAGACCAAATGGTAACAATGAGTACTGAAACAGACTGTCAGGGGTTACAAAGGTTTTATTTTATTTGGCAGGGGGTAGGTAGCAACTGTCAGTATACCTTCATCAAATCAAGTGCAGTCAAGTATCTATCAGTTCTGAGCATGGAATAGATATCAAACATTGACATTCGATTATGTTTTCTAATTACAGAATCTGATTACGTCAGACTTGGGCACTAGCATGACCGGGCTTCTTCATTCACATCGTGATTCTGCTGTAATGCCTAATCTGAACGTTTTCTGAACTTCTCTTACCTATTGTTTTTGTAACTCTTCTGCTCAGTGAGATTCTTACTTATTGTTTTTGTAACTCTGGTGCTCAGTGAGATTCTTACTTATTGTTTTTGTAACTCTGGTGCTCAGCGAGATTCTTACTTATTGTTTTTGTAACTCTGGTGCTCAGCGAGATTCTTACTTATTGTTTTTGTAACTCTGGTGCTCAGCGAGATTCTTACTTATTGTTTTTGTAACTCTGGTGCTCAGCGAGATTCTTACTTATTGTTTTGTAACTCTGGTGCTCAGCGAGATTCTTACTTATTGTTTTTGTAACTCTGGTGCTCAGCGAGATTCTTACTTATTGTTTTTGTAACTCTGGTGCTCAGTGAGAATCTTACGTATTGTTTTTGTAACTCTGGTGCTCAGTGAGATTCTTACTTATTGTTTTTGTAACTCTGGTGCTCAGTGAGATTCTTACTTATTGTTTTTGTAACTCTGGTGCTCAGTGAGATTCTTACTTATTGTTTTGTAACTCTGGTGCTCAGTGAGATTCTTACTTATTGTTTTTGTAACTCTGGTGCTCAGTGAGATTCTTACTTATTGTTTTGTAACTCTGGTGCTCAGTGAGATTCTTACTTATTGTTTTTGTAACTCTGGTGCTCAGGGAGATTCTTACTTATTGTTTTTGTAACTCTGGTACTCAGTGAGATTCTTACTTATTGTTTTTGTAACTCTGGTGCTCAGCGAGATTCTTACTTATTGTTTTTGTAACTCTGGTGCTCAGTGAGATTCTTATTGTTTTTGTAACTCTGGTGCTCAGTGAGATTCTTACTTATTGTTTTGTAACTCTGGTGCTCAGCGAGATTCTTACTTATTGTTTTTGTAACTCTGGTGCTCAGTGAGATTCTTATTGTTTTTGTAACTCTGGTGCTCAGTGAGATTCTTACTTATTGTTTTTGTAACTCTGGTGCTCAGTGAGATTCTTACTTATTGTTTTTGTAACTCTGGTGCTCAGCGAGATTCTTACTTATTGTTTTTGTAACTGGTGCTCAGTGAGATTCTTATTGTTTTTGTAACTCTGGTGCTCAGTGAGATTCTTACTTATTGTTTTTGTAACTCTGGTGCTCAGTGAGATTCTTACTTATTGTTTTTGTAACTCTGGTGCTCAGTGAGATTCTTACTTATTGTTTTTATAACTCTGGTGCTCAGTGAGATTCTTACTTATTGTTTTTGTAACTCTGGTGCTCAGTGAGATTCTTACTTATTGTTTTTGTAACTCTGGTGCTCAGCGAGATTCTTACTTATTGTTTTGTAACTCTGGTGCTCAGTGAGATTCTTACTTATTGTTTTTGTAACTCTGGTGCTCAGTGAGATTCTTACTTATTGTTTTTGTAACTCTGGTGCTCAGTGAGATTCTTACTTATTGTTTTGTAACTCTGGTGCTCAGTGAGATTCTTACTTATTGTTTTGTAACTCTGGTGCTCAGTGAGATTCTTACTTATTGTTTTTGTAACTCTGGTGCTCAGTGAGATTCTTACTTTTTGTTTTTATAACTCTGGTGCTCAGTGAGAATCTTACTTATTGTTTTTGTAACTCTGGTGCTCAGTGAGATTCTTACTTATTGTTTTTGTAACTCTGGTGCTCAGTGAGATTCTTACTTATTGTTTTTGTAACTCTGGTGCTCAGAGAGATTTTTACTTATTGTTTTTGTAACTCTGGTGTGCAGTGAGATTCTTACTTATTGTTTTTGTAACTCTGGTGCTCAGTGAGATTCTTACTTATTGTTTTGTAACTCTGGTGCTCAGCGAGATTCTTACTTATTGTTTTTGTAACTCTGGTGCTCAGTGAGATTCTTATTGTTTTTGTAACTCTGGTGCTCAGTGAGATTCTTACTTATTGTTTTTGTAACTCTGGTGCTCAGTGAGATTCTTACTTATTGTTTTGTAACTCTGGTGCTCAGTGAGATTCTTACTTATTGTTTTTGTAACTCTGGTGCTCAGTGAGATTCTTACTTATTGTTTTTGTAACCCTGGTGCTCAGTGAGATTCTTACTTATTGTTTTTATAACTCTGGTGCTCAGTGAGATTCTTACTTATTGTTTTTGTAACTCTGGTGCTCAGTGAGATTCTTACTTATTGTTTTTGTAACTCTGGTGCTCAGTGAGATACTTACTTATTGTTTTTGTAAATCTGGTGCTCAGTGAGATTCTTACTTATTGTTTTTGTAACTCTGGTGCTCAGTGAGATTCTTCTTATTGTTTTTGTAACTCTGGTGCTCAGTGAGATTCTTACTTATTGTTTTTGTAACTCTGGTGCACAGTGAGATTCTTACTTATTGTTTTTGTAACTCTGGTGCTCAGTGAGATTCTTACTTATTGTTTTTGTAACTCTGGTGCTCAGTGAGATTCTTACTTATTGTTTTTGTAACTCTGGTGCTCAGTGAGATTCTTACTTATTGTTTTTGTAACTCTGTTGCTCAGTGAGATTCTTACTTATTGTTTTTGTAACTCTGGTGCTCAGCGAGATTCTTACTTATTGTTTTTGTAACTCTGGTGCTCAGTGAGATTCTTACTTATTGTTTTGTAACTCTGGTGCTCAGTGAGATTCTTACTTATTGTTTTTGTAACTCTGGTGCTCAGCAAGATTCTTACTTATTGTTTTTGTAACTCTGGTGCTCAGCGAGATTCTTACTTATTGTTTTTGTAACTCTGGTGCTCAGTGAGATTCTTACTTATTGTTTTGTAACTCTGGTGCTCAGCGAGATTCTTACTTATTGTTTTTGTAACTCTGGTGCTCAGCGAGATTCTTACTTATTGTTTTGTAACTCTGGTGCTCAGCGAGATTCTTACTTATTGTTTTTGTAACTCTGGTGCTCAGTGAGATTCTTACTTATTGTTTTGTAACTCTGGTGCTCAGCGAGATTCTTACTTATTGTTTTTGTAACTCTGGTGCTCAGTGAGATTCTTACTTATTGTTTTTGTAACTCTGGTGCTCAGCGAGATTCTTACTTATTGTTTTTGTAACTCTGGTGCTCAGTGAGATTCTTACTTATTGTTTTTGTAACTCTGGTGCTCAGCGAGATTCTTACTTATTGTTTTTGTAACTCTGGTGCTCAGTGAGATTCTTACTTATTGTTTTGTAACTCTGGTGCTCAGTGAGATTCTTACTTATTGTTTTTGTAACTCTGGTGCTCAGTGAGATTCTTACTTATTGTTTTGTAACTCTGGTGCTCAGTGAGATTCTTACTTATTGTTTTTGTAACTCTGGTGCTCAGTGAGATTCTTACTTATTGTTTTTGTAACTCTGGTGCTCAGTGAGATTCTTACTTATTGTTTTTATAACTCTGGTGCTCAGTGAGATTCTTACTTATTGTTTTTGTAACTCTGGTGCTCAGTGAGATTCTTACTTATTGTTTTTGTAACTCTGGTGCTCAGTGAGATACTTACTTATTGTTTTTGTAACTCTGGTGCTCAGTGAGATTCTTACTTATTGTTTTTGTAACTCTGGTGCTCAGTGAGATTCTTACTTATTGTTTTTGTAACTCTGGTGCTCAGTGAGATTCTTACTTATTGTTTTGTAACTCTGGTGCTCAGTGAGATTCTTACTTATTGTTTTTGTAACTCTGGTGCTCAGCAAGATTCTTACTTATTGTTTTTGTAACTCTGGTGCTCAGCGAGATTCTTACTTATTGTTTTTGTAACTCTGGTGCTCAGTGAGATTCTTACTTATTGTTTTGTAACTCTGGTGCTCAGCGAGATTCTTACTTATTGTTTTTGTAACTCTGGTGCTCAGCGAGATTCTTACTTATTGTTTTTGTAACTCTGGTGCTCAGCGAGATTCTTACTTATTGTTTTTGTAACTCTGGTGCTCAGTGAGATTCTTACTTATTGTTTTGTAACTCTGGTGCTCAGTGAGATTCTTACTTATTGTTTTTGTAACTCTGGTGCTCAGTGAGATTCTTACTTATTGTTTTTGTAACTCTGGTGCTCAGTGAGATTCTTACTTATTGTTTTTGTAACTCTGGTGCTCAGTGAGATTCTTACTTATTGTTTTTGTAACTCTGGTGCTCAGCGAGATTCTTACTTATTGTTTTGTTAACTCTGGTGCTCAGTGAGATTCTTACTTATTGTTTTGTAACTCTGGTGCTCAGTGAGATTCTTACTTATTGTTTTTGTAACTCTGGTGCTCAGTGAGATTCTTACTTATTGTTTTGTAACTCTGGTGCTCAGTGAGATTCTTACTTATTGTTTTTGTAACTCTGGTGCTCAGTGAGATTCTTACTTATTGTTTTGTAACTCTGGTGCTCAGTGAGATTCTTACTTATTGTTTTTATAACTCTGGTGCTCAGTGAGATTCTTACTTATTGTTTTTGTAACTCTGGTGCTCAGTGAGATTCTTACTTATTGTTTTTGTAACTCTGGTGCTCAGTGAGATACTTACTTATTGTTTTTGTAAATCTGGTGCTCAGTGAGATTCTTACTTATTGTTTTTGTAACTCTGGTGCTCAGTGAGATTCTTACTTATTGTTTTGTAACTCTGGTGCTCAGTGAGATTCTTACTTATTGTTTTTGTAACTCTGGTGCTCAGTGAGATTCTTACTTATTGTTTTGTAACTTTGGTGCTCAGTGAGATTCTTACTTATTGTTTTTGTAACTCTGGTGCTCAGTGAGATTCTTACTTATTGTTTTTGTAACTCTGGTGCTCAGTGAGATTCTTACTTATTGTTTTTGTAACTCTGGTGCTCAGCGAGATTCTTACTTATTGTTTTTGTAACTCTGGTGCTCAGTGAGATTCTTACTTATTGTTTTTGTAACTCTGGTGCTCAGTGAGATTCTTACTTATTGTTTTGTAACTCTGGTGCTCAGCGAGATTCTTACTTATTGTTTTTGTAACTCTGGTGCTCAGCGAGATTCTTACTTATTGTTTTTGTAACTGTGGTGCTCAGCGAGATTCTTACTTATTGTTTTTGTAACTCTGGTGCTCAGTGAGATTCTTACTTATTGTTTTGTAACTCTGGTGCTCAGCGAGATTGTTACTTATTGTTTTTGTAACTCTGGTGCTCAGTGAGATTCTTACTTATTGTTTTTGTAACTCTGGTGCTCAGCGAGATTCTTACTTATTGTTTTTGTAACTCTGGTGCTCAGTGAGATTCTTACTTATTGTTTTTGTAACTCTGGTGCTCAGTGAGATTCTTACTTATTGCTTTTGTAACTCTGGTGCTCAGTGAGATTCTTACTTATTGTTTTTGTAACTCTGGTGCTCAGTGAGATTCTTACTTATTGTTTTTGTAACTCTGGTGCTCAGCGAGATTCTTACTTATTGTTTTTGTAACTCTGGTGCTCAGTGAGATTCTTACTTATTGTTTTTGTAACTCTGGTGCTCAGCGAGATCTTAGTTTAGTCTTCATTCCTGGTGTTGTCTCTATATAATGAGCTATTGGTTTAGATCTTTCAGTCATGTCTGTGAACACGCCTTTATTTCCTAAAAAAAATTCTCACTTCCTGCTTTTATATTTATAACAAAGAGTCCTCTGGTTACACTTCAGGGAGAGAGTCCTTGGTCTCTCCTACAGAAATGTCAGCTTGCATAGTCTGTAGAATTCTCAACTTTCTCAACCTTTCTCTTTCTTGGCTCTAGCCTTATATTTTACTGCATTTATTCCATCACCTCAAACTGCCCTGCCATTTACCCAGAAATATATTTTCCATGGATGTCAGAATTACTAGTAGGTGGTCCACCAGGTTAAATTTTCTGTAAGTCAAGTGTTCTTGTTATAAACGTCTTGCATTTTCCAGCAATCTGCATGTGCTCGCCTGCTATGGGCATTACCATCTGTAATCTGTCCTGCAAACTAACATACAATTGTATTGCCCTTTCAAATGGCATTTTTCCTTTTCTTTTCCCTAAGTTTCCTTAGTAAAGTCAAGACTCCCATACAGAAGTTGAAATGAGGTAAGCTCAGTTAAATCCTGTGGCACCTCTCTGGTGCAAACTTAAGAAAGATAACATTGGCCCCAGTTTTTTTCTTAATCTGCATTGATAACTTTCCTTAGTGTATATATATATATATATATATATATATATATATATATATATATATATATATATATATATATATATATATGGGTCCCCTTCAAAACGTCGACCCACAGTTCATCAACTGTCAAAACAGCGAGATGAAAACATGGTAATTTTACAAGCACAAACTCCTGGAACATCGTAAATCCTCTCCAGGAAAGTAACCATTTGGCCACAAAGGTGAACTTTTCCCTTTCTCTGCTGTAGTATGATCTCAGAGTTGGTATATTTAAGTAGGGGGCTTGTGGTAGGTGTAATTGGCTACCGTTTGTGATTTTATTGTTGGTGGCCAAGTTGTTACTTTCCTGCAGAGGATACACGATGTTCCAGGAGTTTGTACTTGTAAAATTACAGTGTTTTTATCTTGCCGTTTTGACTGTCAAACTGTGGGTCGATGTTATGAAGCAGATATATATATATATATATATATATATATATATATATATATATATATATATATACATATAACTCTGAGGTTGCACTACAGTGGGGAAAGGGAATTTTCCCTTACCGCATCGTAGTACGACCGGAACAACAAACATACTTATGCAAAAGTGCTGCTTCGGTGAATAGCAATTTCGTGCAAGTATGCTCACCAAATTGGGATTCGGTAAAAGATGCAGTCGAGCATCTGTACGGATCCCATATATATATATATATATATATATATATATATATATATATTTATTTACATTTGTTGACCAGGAAAGTCCACTGGGTCAGAAACCCATTTTCAGTGGAGGCCTGGGGAGAAAAGCTCCACAGTATATTACAAAATATTACAAAGTATTCTAAAAACAAAACAATCAAGGATACATGTGTAAAAGCCGAGATATGCAATACAGTATAGTACAGAGTTACATTACTAATCTTTAAGCATTACATTGCATTGCTAAGAAGTTGCATGTGCAGCATAGCATGGATGTGCAATAGTACTGGGTTTTTGAGAACAATTGCTTAATTGCTATATGTATATATATATATATATATATATGGATCCCTATCAGATTATCGAAGTATCAAAACTTTGAAAGTCATATGGTCAGCATCATATGATCGAACTTTTGAAACTTCGAATCTTTTGAATGGAGATTGTGGTACAGTGCGGAATGGGAAATGTACCATTTTCCACAATGTAGTGCGATCTCGGAGTTTGGTATACTTAATTAGCAGGGGGTTTGGGGTGCAGGGGGCTTGCTCACCTACAAAAACATTAAAAACAGAACTTTTTGTTTATTTATTTATTTATTTTTTTAAATTTTTTTTAATGTTCTAAGTTCCAAAACATCAATCATATGGTCTCGGCCATATGAATTTCAAAGTTTCAGAACTTTGATAATATATATATTGATAGATAGATACATTATATATCTATCCATCCATCCACAACCCCTTCTTTTCACCTATCTATTTGAGTAATTTTTCTATACTTGTATGATGGGACTCTTATGCAATAGTAAATGTAATGCTGGATAAATCCATTACAATGCATAATCATATCAGATCAAGTATGGAAAGTTTTTATTACATTTTTTAAGCAAAAGAGTATATAAGATATTTGTCTTACCTTCCTCCCACACAAAAGGACATTATAGACATGTCACACACAAAAGACATATAGACATATCACATATCTCTAAGCTTCCCTATCAGTTTTTATATTGTATTAAATGATTTAATACAACAGTTGGCTAGTAGCAGTCACGTTTATTGTCCATATTCAGATCACCTAGCAGTGCCATATAAAACAGATGACTCAAACAGAATAAGACATTTCACAAAAAGAATATTTGCAGAATAGTTTGATACTTCTGTTTTGATAGAATACCTTAAAGGGAAAATTAGGCAACATTGAGAAGATAATAAACGCACAGCAACTTCTCTCAGATTTCAGTGGGATACGTTTAAGGCACAAGTTTAATTTCATGACATAATTTGTTATATGTATGAGTAAATCACTATTATGCTCAGATTAATCAGTGAAATAAGCTTTCAGTGTAATCTATGACAAATATAAATAATTAAGTAAAGAGTAATTTATGGTAAGGAAAGGAAATTGCTTCCTTAAGAAAATGATAATGTATGTAGAGCAGGTCAGTTTTTGGCAGGTTCATGCCTTGGCAGTAGTTTGCAGAATTACTAACAGGTTAATTTGATTCATAACACAATAACTACTTAAATGAGGTTTTTAACAAACAATGGGAAACAAGTAATGTGTTGTTTAAGAATGGTTAAGTAATACACCCCATGGTTCATAACAAAAGCCAGACTTTTGGATTCCTATCCAGGAAATTACGAGGGGTATTTTTTTCTTAAAAAAAACACAATCAAACACCTGGTCCAGACAAGTTCATAGCAGAATTTTATAAAATATTACGAAAAGAGCTAAATTTGTAGCTAATTCTGTTAGCCAGTTTATGACAATTCCAAACTGGAATCTATCAAAAACAATGAAATTAGCTAAAATTATTTTGTTGTGTAGGGAACATAAAGATGGAAACAGGTCAGATTAATTTGGTCCAATTTCCATGTTCAATTTAGATTATAGAATTTTAGCTAATGTAGTTAATAAAAAAATCATTGATAACATATCAAATATTAAATTTGACATAGTTTGGATTTTACTAGTATAGGCTACTTTATCACATAAATAAATATGTGCAAACAATAATGCAGTACTTAGAGCATTTGATAATTCATGTATGTTATGTTGTGAAGCCGGAGGCCACTAAAGCTTTTCACCATTATATCAATTGACACCACATATTTCAAATTTTAAAATATTATCAATCTCTTATACAAATAGTACACTACATATGTGTATAGAATTAATAACAATATATCTGAAGAATTTTAGGTCACAGGTATGTGTGTGTACATAAGTACACACAAATATATCTCTATCTATATCTATATCTATATCTATCTGTATATATATATATATATATATATATATATATGTGTGTGTGTATGTATGTATAGGTGTAATTAAAATTGTGTAAACTTCATAGTATTGAAACCAGAAATATTGGGGTTCCTATTATATAATCAAAGACACATCCTTCAGATGTGTCTTGATCGAACTTGAAAGCATGAAACAGCAAAATAACGAAATGGTATGTAAGTGATTTCTTTCCCTGGGAAAGAAATCTCTTGGCCGCCTCCATTACTTTGCCATTTTCATCACTGTAGTGCGATGTCGGAGTTGGTATATGTCAGTAGGTGGGTGTGGGGGACACAGACCCCCACAATGGAGGTTGTGGGGCAAAGCCCCCCACTTTTTGTAATGTTTTGAAGTTTTTATTTTTATTTATTTTTTTTGTGGAAAAGCGATTTTTTTCCCCAGGGAAAAAAAATCGCTGTTCCATGTGTTCAGGATTGCAAGCTTTTGCTTACATGGGGTCGATAAATCAGTGTTCGCTTTTTTAAGCATTCACTGATTTAATATAGACCCAAATATTGACACTAAAATATCTAAACTCAAAAATATCTTATCGCAACATATCAACAAAATCAAACTTATACTAGGGAAAGTTTATGCCCTTTCCCTACCCTTCTGTGACCCCTGGGCTGGTATATATAATTAGCTGGGGATGTGGATGTGCAAGGGGACTTGCTTCCTCATGCAATAATATTGGTTTTGGATGTGGTTAGATTTTATCAATATTTTGTGTTTAAATATTTTTGAATATAGACATTTTTGAGTTTTTCTATTTTTTGTGCTGATATTTGTGGTGTTTATATGATGCAGTTCATAGACCCATATATATAGGTTTACTTAAAATAATCTAAACTGAATAATATGGAAAGCAAAAATATCGAAATATAAAATATCGAAAAATATCTACTATATCCAAAACCAATGATTTTGCAGGGGACCAAGCCCCCCTTCATACCCCAGCACCCCTGATAATTATATATACCATCTCCATGGTCACTCAACAATGGGGAAAAGGCATAAGCTCTTCCCTAGTATCTCTGATTATGTCGATTTTTTTGTTTATACACATTTTTGAGTTTATATATCAATATGGTGTCTGTATTATTCAGTTTAGATTATTTTAAGTAGGGCAATGTATCTCTCTTTATATGTATACCCTCAACATAGTTACTGCCACCCATATATATATATATATATGTATATATATATATATATATATGTATATATATATATATATATACATATATATATATATATGGATTCACTTTCAAAGCTTAAAATACTGAAAATGTCGAATTTCAATATCTCGAGATGGAAATATCAAAAGTGAAAATTACAAACCATTGAACACTTGCCCAAAACAACAAACTAAATACCGTACCGTAATAAACCCACCAAGGTGGGGGACTACACCCCCCACACCCTCTAACTATCTATACCAACTCTGGGTTTATACTACAGTGGGGAAAAGGGCACATCTCCCCATGATGGGCAAGTGTTTACTTGCCCTGGGATAATTTCCATGGTACGTGATTTTCACTTTTGATATTTCCATCTTGAGATACTGAAATTCACCATTTTCAGTATTTTGAGCTTTGAAAGTGAAACCATATATATATGAGCCTATGTCAGAAGCTTGAATTTTCAGAAACTCAAAATTCATATTGTCAAGACAATATGCTCAAGTTTCTTAAAACAATAATGCAGGGGGGGTCAAGCCGCCTGTGCCCCCCACACCCCTTGCATATTATATATACCAGCTTTGAGATTGCACTACAGTGGGGAAAAGCGTAAATTACCCGATTCTCACTGTAACACAATCTCCATTCAAAAGCTTTGAGTTTTCAGAGGCTCGATCATATGGTTACAACCATATCAATTTCAAGTTTTTGAAAAGTTGAGCCTCTGACAGGGACCTATACATATATATATATATATATATATATATATATATATATATATATATATATATATATAGGAGTACTTCAAAACATTGAAAGACCACTTACTCAAATCCTAATTCATTGAGACGACAATGTCGAAACCACATATCCGAGAACTGTTAAACCATTGAAAACATTCACTGAGAAAGGAACCACTTGGCCACCATAAGACATTTGCTCTTTTCCCCACTATAGTACGATCTCAGAATTGATATATTTAGTTGGGGGGGTGTGGGGGGGAAGCCCATCACTTTTGTGGGTTTTACTTGCTTTGTTGTGTGTATTGGCCAAGTAGTTAATTTCCTGGTGAACATTTTTGATGGTTTAACGGTTCGCAGATATGTAGTTTCGATATTTTTGTCTCAATAATTTGGGATTTGAGTAAGTGGTCCATCGATATTTTGAAGTAGACCCATATACGTATATATATATATATATATGTATATCTATATATATATATATATATATATATATATACATATATATGTATATCTATCTACATCTATCTATCTATCTATCTATCTATCTATCTATCTATCTATCTATCTATCTATCTATCTATCTATATGTGGGTTTCCTACAACCTGTTGCATTCAAGAAGTCAACTTGTTATTGTGAAAAAAAAGCTGGTACAGCTGATTAAAACTCAGCAAATCACATGTCCCAGCTTTTTTTGGTCTTGCGGAATTTCTCTTTCCCCACTGTACTGAAATGTTGGAAAGGGGTAGATTTTGTTTTTCTTTGAATCTTTGTGACTCGAAGAATTTATAGTATATGAAAGCTGGTCAAAGTTATGATACTTTGAACATCTGTCAAAGACTGGGGTGTGTGTGTGTGCATTAGTGTGTGTGTGTGTGTGTGTGTGTGTGTGTGTGTGTGTGTGTGTGTGTGTGTGTGTGTGTGTGTGTGTGTGTGTGTGTGTGTGTGTGTGTGTGTGTGTGTGTGTGTGTATGTGTGTGTATATATTGGACTGCCAGAATTTTTCACATTTTAAATTTTTAGTACTTGACTTTGTGGACATGTTCATGGGGGATGTCAATACTTTGCTCGAAGTTAAAGAACTTCGCTGGCAACTGAAACTAAATGCAGAAGCTCCCCCTGGTTTAAACGAGATGTTGAATGTTAAATGTGTGCTTAGATGGATACGTTAATCACTTGTATATACTCGTTAATCACTTGTATATACTCTTAAACTAGCTTTCTAACTTGGTTTCAATATGTTTTGTATATCCTGTATACCCTGAATGATTTTAACACTAAATATGAACATCAGTCAAACTGTCATGTATAAAATATAGGATTCATTAATGCTTAATCCTCCTGTCATGACCTGGTCCTCGTGACTACAACCTTTTAAGCTAAGGCTATTTGATACCATTCACTCAACTCCTTTCTCCACAATCACTACTCCTCATTGGATCACTGCTATAATGGCACACCTTTTTAATGACATATGTATGTGTATATATTAGCTTGTTCTGACGCAACTGTACATTCTGAAGAAGTTCCTTACACTAATAAAGGAACGAAAGCTTAGCACCTGCTCCGTCTCATTAGTACTTCTTGCTTGCAATATATGTAGTTATTGAAGTTTTGGTATACCTGCTCTGCCTCATTAGTACTTCTTGCTTGCAATATATGTAGTTATTGAAGTTTTGGTATAAATTCATTTTATTCTCTTCAACATATTCGGAGAGTTTAAGGTATTTATATATATATATATATATATATATATATATATATATATATATATATATATATATGTATGTATGGATCTACTTCACTTCACCAAAAACTCATTTGACTAGCTCTCATTTCACCGACTTTTTGTAGTGGCAGTGTTGTAGAGTAATGTATGGCAAGTAAATGTTATATGCCCGTTTCCCCACTGTAGTGCGATCCTGGAGTTCATATATATAATTGGGGGGGGCACAGCCCCCCACCTAGTTTGGTTTTGTATTCTCCAGTTTCTGTTAAGAGAGTAGGTAAGTAGTGTTTAAGTTCTGGTAAGAGTTAGTCATTGGTAATGTAAATGTGCATGTCTATGGTTTAAAATGTAGTATTTTGAAATTCAGCATTGTAAGCTGTCGGTGAAATGAGTTTTAGGTGAAGTGAAGTAGATTCATATGTGTGTGTGTGTGTGTGTGTGTGTGTGTGTGTGTGTGTGTATATATATATATATATATATATATATATATATATATATATATGTATATATATATATATATATATATATATATATATATATATATGAGTATATAATGTATAATCACTGAGTTTGTTCAAAATCAAAACATTGAAGAAACTTATCAGCGATTATCATTTATTGCTACCAAAATCATCTAAAAAAGTAATAGAATATGTAAAACAACAGGCTACATTTGTGATTACCAAAACTAAAAAAAAAACAACTTTTACTTGGAAGGTCTTCACACTCCTGGAAATTAAACATGCTAACTCCAGGGTTGCACAACTTTATACAAAGGGGAAAAATTTGAATTATGTAATGGCTGGTCTGCTGAAGTTTGAACATTACATAATTCAGCCAAATGTAGTATCGACGGAAAGCTTGATCATTTTGGGATGCAATGAAATGCATGCAGTGACCACTCATATAACACTTGTATATTCGCACACACACACACACACACACACACACACACACACACACACACACGCACGCACGCACACACACACACACACACACACACACACACACACGCACGCGCACACGAGCGCACACACGCGCGCACACACACGCGCACACAAACACGCACACACACATATCTGTTTTGCTGGGCATTTCTGCAGTTGTTTGATTCAGTCAGATGGTACAGCCAAATATTATGACCACATGACAAGAAGTAGGCAAATCTGTTTCAGCCTGCATGATGGACAGGTATTTGATTTCATAACAAACTTATACTGTTAGCCCATCAGTCCTGTTTGCATATCTCCTAACCTGCATATACATATACTGTAGTCTTGTAATATGTTGTACTGTATTACTCCTATGAGCCTGCATTATTGTTGAAAAGGGTCTGTGGACCAGCCCTCCCACCCACTAACCAAATAATGTAATAAAAACCTGTGACCGCTGAATTGGGTATGTGCTCTTTCACAGCATGTTACTCAAATTTCTGAGAGTTATAGGTTATAACATTATTTTGAACAGCCAGAGAAGAAAAGTTTCACTAGATCATACAGTCCACCATCCAGAATGGGTCACAGGTCCACTTTGCTGGCACCACACAGTTGCCCAATCCCTGATTTTGCCATTATCTCTCATAATGCAGTTTTCATTCTTCGGCATTGATGTTATGGCTGTCAATATTACTAGCTCGATGTTTAACCGTTTGATGTTGTAGTCATTTGATGATCTCCGAGGGATCCATATAAAACACACCATTAATACCTGTATTTGTTGGGTTAATAAATTGCTTTAAGCTAGTATGGCCTAGACAGGCTTTTTGGTTTTAATAGTCAATTCCAATTTTTCATTTGATGGAGTATGACTAGCAAGGTGTTGACTGAATAAATTTCACAGTAATTTCCATATTAGTAGCAAATGAAAACAAGCAACAATTGTTCTCATAGGAATTCACTTATAAATATAGCAGTTTAGATGTTTCTGCTCTTTAGTAACTATCGGTAAAATCATCACGCTAATGCTAATAAAAATAGAGAACTACTAAAAGAAAAACCGACATATCACTCTGTCTGTGAATATGCAGGGTGTATATAATATACTTTCCTTTATATTTTTATGAACTTGGAGGCAAATCTCATGTTTCACGGAAAATCGACTTCACAAAATATGATCATTATAAAACTACTTCTACAGAAACAACATGCAGTGTACCTGTAGTACAGTTAACCTTCATTTGCATATGTTCCTAATACTAACATCATGAAGTTCCTAATACAAACATCATGAATCATAACTTCACCCTCCTGTATAGATAATTTATGCCACAGTTATTTTTCTTTCTTTTTTTTCACAATAATATCATTTAGTTGTTTAGCTCCTAGAGGTCCTTCATTACCTTTCAATTATCTAATTAATGTTCATTTCTTCTGTGACCCTTTTCATTATCATGTCATTATATTTTCCTCCATTCATTTCTTACATTGTTTCAGAAAAGAATTTATCTCAGCTGACAAGATATGGGCATAATGGTTAAGGTCTTTGCCTCCCATGCACAAGGTACAAGGTTTGATCCTGACCTCCAACCAATGCCTGTTTGGAGTTTGTACATTCTCTCTGTGTCTCCGTGGGGTTTCTCCATGTCCGAAAAACATGCTGAGTGTTTCCATCTCAAACTCACCAATGAATGGAGCTGTGGGCAGCAGCACAGACTCTACATGGTGCCCTATTGTACAGACCAACCGCTTTGGGCATCTACTGTGGTGCGCAGTATCCTCAAGATAGGAAAACATGGATCACAGACTGTGCGCCGTGGCAGGGCTAGCCACTCCACTGTGTAAAATATGGCTCTAGGTGATTTAGTCATGTTGCTTAATTTCACCAAAATGGGCATGGGTAGTTATTGGTAATAAGTGAGTTGAGGACCTGGCCTGACCCACGTCAGGGACCCTTGCTAACTGGGGGAAGGGTATATGTGTCCCTATTGGCCAGTTTGTGCATGCCATAAAGCCCAGCAGCCCTGGATCAATAAGCCACTGGCTGGATGGTGTCTAGTTGCTTAGCCTGGGTTACCTGGGATAGCTCTGTTGAGCGAAAGCTGGACATAAAACCAACAAACCTGCCAAAGATGAACTGAGAATTGCTATGCTTAATGTAGGTTACACTGACAGAACCCAGCTTGGAAGTGGATAACATGATAATACGGAGGAGGCTGGACATGCTATGTATCTAAGAGAGTAAATGGAAGGGCAGTACAGCAAAGCCACATGGCTTGGGATTCATACTCTACTACTCAGGTGGGGGACAGGCTAGAAATGGTGTAGGAGTTGTGGTGAGAGAGGCTTCAGAAAGCAGTGAGGGATATCATCAGAATTAATGACAGACTCACTTTTAGATACAACCCATGATTTTACATCACAAAACTGTCTCGTTGAGTTCAGTAAAGTAATATTAAGCATATATAACAGCTAAAGTGTAAATTTAAAAAAGTATTTGTTGGTGAGATATTTATATAGGGAACAGAAATCAGCTGCATTCTGGCATTTAAAGTGTCGCTTTTTTATCCATATAGCTGCAGGAAACTAATATCTGTATGAAATATTAAAAATAGTTTTAGTCTGTTTTATTGGTTCTTTGAGGCGACAACGTTCAGTCACAGAACAAGAAGAGTTTCTGGACTTGCTGGGGAACTTCACATGAGAACGATTGTGGTGAACAGTCTAGAAAATACTTAATAAAATGCTATGATTTACATATTTTGTATGGCAGAAGATATTATGGTACCATAAAAGACATTTTAGCAGCTTACAGTCAGCACAAATCAGAATAACTCCGTGAAAAGAAGCACCGAGGCCAGTATCCACGGACATTTTGGGTATAACAGTCTTTTATTTTTTTGTAATTCAAATGAATGTGTCTAGACTTTCCCTGTAATTCAGGAAAAATGCACACCACATGTGATAATTGCTTACCAAAGGCTGGCCAATCACTGCAATGATAAGAACATTATTTTTCACAGACAACAATGGCTGCAATGAGAAAAATCTCATAATTGGCTCATTAACATGTCCATCATTCACACAAGAGCCAGAGCTGATGGCAAAGCTGATCTGCCTAGCAGCCCATGAGCTGTATTGGCAAAAGCATCTCTCCCCAATACATGCACTCTCACAGATGTTTCTACCTGCACACAAACACACACACACACACACACACACACACACACACACACACACACACACACACACACACACACACACACACACACACACACACACACAAATCCACCCATCAACAAACAAGTCCTACCACAAGCAATCACACTCATGGAAACATACCCTTTTCACGTGTATGCATGGTCACACACACACACACACACACACACACACACACACACACACACACACACACACACACACACACACACACACACACACACATATTCATTCAGCTTCACTCATACTTCTACAGACTCGCCCCCACACACACATCCACACTAACAACCCTCAACCCTACCTTTTTGCTAAATTACCTGCACTATGAGTGGTCCTATACAAGTGAGTGGGTAACCACTGTGCTTTTACAGGATTATCTTTTTCTCCCACAGCACAATTTTACATAGCTGAGTCATTCTATGAATCATTTGGCTGTGTAAATAGGGAGCCACTAGCATTTCTAGGGCAGGGAACATGGCTAATTAACATTAGCCACTCCCCTGGACTGTCTCATTGTGCAGCTCTATGTATGACACCACATCCATCCTGAGGCTTCCATGAGCAGAAAACTACAACAGGAAGAAAAAAAAGCATGAATGCTCCATGATCACTGCAAACCACACCACATTTATTTGGCACAAGTACATAAGCGCTTTCATCTGTGACTATTAAACTTCTTCAGATACCACAAAGGAAGTGATACACTGCTATTTAAAAAGGTTTAAAATCACATGACACTTTTGCCCCCAAAAATGTAAAGCAACAATGTGTCTAAAAGGCAGTAAAAGCATTTGTATTATAAAAGGAACAAAATAATGTATTAAAAATACATCCATTTTTATAATAATGCCAAACAACAAAAAAATTTTAAGAATATTGTACACAAATGCATAATAATTTATTATAAAAACTTATTTTAAAAACTTCTAATGTTGGTAAGCTTTTAATTTCAGTAAGCAAATAATGGATAGCGTCCCATTGAGTCCAGGGGAGTTATACGCATGAAGACATAATTGCCATAACAACTCTTTTTTTTCTCTAAAACTAACCTGCAGGGATCCCCTCCTAGGGTTGATGTCAAGCTGATCTAATACCACAAATTTAAAAGAGTGCTCTGGTCATTCACTTAAATGTTTAAACAGGGTGTTATTGTTATTTTTTGTTCTGATGGCATGCAAAGGTTCATAAATTCTTTCTATCAATATGTGTTCAGTCTTTCCTGTGTAAAACACTGAACAGTTCTGACATAGGGCTACATAAACAACCCCTTCAGACAGACAGTTGTGTCTACCACTAATATACCATGTTTCATTTTTTTATTACAACATGATCCGCATATAAAATGCCTTTACAAAACTTGCATGGATCACACTTAAACATGCATTTCTTCATACCATCCTTGTTTCCTTTAAATGATGATTTGAGCATGTTTTTCATACTAATGCCCTTCCTATAGATGACCAATGGCCCTTTAGAAAAGCCCATCCTTAAATCTGCGTTGTCATATACTAATGCCCAATTTTTATTAAACGCTCACCTTATGAATTCAGAGTCCAACAAAAAGGTGGTAATAAAACTAAAGTATAGAGAATTTCATTACCATTTGCCCCAGGTTCCTTATTGTCAGAAAACACAATTATGTACTGGTTCTGTCCTCTACAGTCCAACAAAATAGGATGGTAAAAATTAGACCTCCTTTTACACCTCATTCTCAGACCTCTTCTTACAAATCATCTTATTCATAGAGTTGTTAATAAAAGTCTCGGGATAACACCTTTTTATATGTTTCACATTTTTCAATAAAGCCATCCAAAAGTGCAACCATACATGCAGCTCTGACAAACTGGCCCTTAATGACAGCTTTTTTTTTTGTTTGGTGGGGTGGAAACTGGAGTAATGAAGGAAAGAATTTGAGTAAGTGGGTTTTTGAAAGATCTTAGCTGTTATGTTTTTTTTGTTGTTGCTGTTCTATCCTTCATGAATTCACATCCAGATATGAAATAGTGTCTTCTCCTACTTTTTATGTGAATTTTAGGAAATCGGTGGTCTGATTAATGAATTCTATAAACTCATAACATGGTGATAGTCGAGTCTATATCAATTCATCAAATGCTTAATTGAGTGAATTGCTATTTGTTGAATCCTATTCAAAGAAAGCTCAATTAAGCAAATGATCGTTTCAACGAACAAAATTTCCAACGGAAAGGATGTGGCTGGCCATCATTGGGGATTTGCCCTTTTCTCCACTGTAGTGCAATCTTGGAGTTGGTAAATATAGTTAGGGGGTGGGTGGTGAAGGCCCCCACATTGGGGGTGTGGGGGGCAAAGTCCCCACTTTGCAGGATTTTGTATTTTGTTGTATTTGTTCCGGTCAGTAGCTGGCCTACTATTTTTTTCCCTAGGAAATGTTTGGCTGGAATGGTTATTCACTTAATTGAGCTTTCTCTGATTTGAGTTTGAGAATTAGCAATTTAATCAATTAAGCTTTTGATGAAGTAATATAGACCCGTGATGGTAGAATGGGAGAAAAAATACATTTTTAGCAGTGGCTTCAAGGACTCCTGGTAGCTCTGTATGAGGTACCTGGGTGATATATTTATTGTTTAGAATGATAAAGTGGATATGATTTAGAAGTGTGGCACCCACAGAAACCAAGAAAATCATTTAATCAACATGTAAGAAGCTGGGAAGATGGTGGAATAGGTTTTCCAAATATTGAGTTATATGCTAAATCTTTGTCTTCGTTGAAGGTTGGGCGTCGAGCTGGCACCTCTGCACCCGCAAAAAAAAATCTACTGCCAATCATTAGCGGACCGGAGTTCTGCTGTGGCAACCCCTAACCGGGAAAAGCCGAAGGAAGAAGAACAACAACACGCTAAATCTGTAATAATAAAAATAGTAATTCAATGTTTAGAATCTTCCTATACTTCAAACTGGAAACAAATGCACAAAATAATTTTAACCTCTAATAGCAGACTTGAAATAGATTCTAACTTTCAATCCAGTTTTAGTAAAATATATTGGGACCTTAAAACTTATTGTATGAATATTAGGAGTTATTTTTGCTGTCTTCCCTTTGTTAATAATATTTTGAATTCATTTAAAAGAGTTGTAGAATCTAATGATATTATTAAAGAATTGTTAATTTTAATATTCTCTATAGCCTATACTAATGGTCTGATTAATGAATTCTATAAACTCGTAACATGGTGATAGTAGGGTCTATATGAATTCATCAAATGCTTAATTGAGTGAATTGCTATTTGTTGAACCCTATTCAGAGAAAGCTCAATTAAGCAGATGATCATTTCAGCGAAAAAATTTCCTAGGGAAAGGACGTGGCTGGCCATTATCAGGGATTTGCCCTTTTCTCCACTGTAGTGTAATCTTAGAGTTGGTAAATATAGTTATGGGGTGGGTGATGAAGGCCCCCACATTGGGGGTGTGGGGGGCAAATAAAATGTTTCAATCTTATAGAAAAAGAAAAAGATCTAAATTTTTGGTATCAATTTCTAAATGGAAATAAAATATATTCAGCGATTACCTTTTGGCTTTATATAGTATAAGAAACAATAACTGGATAAGTAGGCAAATTTGTAAAGAATTTATAAATGCTAAATTAAAGAAGTTTTTACATATGAATACAAGTTCAATTCCAAAAAATTATAGAACTGTTCTTTAATTTTGATAGTGGTATGATAAACAATAAAAATTATTCATCCAGAATACACAAGATAAGAACTATTTTTTTTTGCTTTTGATCTATTATATTGGGAATATTCAACAAAAATTAATGATGACATATTTTCTGGCAAGAATAAAAGAAATATCTTTAAAATCTGTGGGAAAAATTACTTCATCAGCATATTGGAAAAATTACACTTGGAAGTATTTGCAGAGAATTTTCTTAACTCCTCATAAGGTAGCTTTAATTTATAAAACAGAGAAAATTAGTTGCTGGAGCTATAATGAGATATTGGGTGTGAATTGGTTTCATATGATTATAGATTGTAGAATGGTTATTCCTTTTCGTTAAAATTTAGAAATTTTGCAAAAGCATTGTGGTCTGATAATTGCATTATTACAAATTATTTGATTTTATTTAATGCCCCAATCCCAGATTCTATACCAATGACACAAGTGCCTCTTCTTTGGTTTATTCTGGCTATAGCCAGAAAAAAATATAACAAGAAACTGGAAAAGTAAAAAACTCCCTCTCTTTTACTGAATTTAGTGCCTTAGCCAAAAATATATGTAGTAAAGAATTGCAAACTGTTAAAATGAGAATGCCAAATATTACTCACCAGTTTTTATCTTGTCAAAAACATAATGATTTAGTAGAGAAATATTAATGATGAAAGTTACTGTAAATTAGACATTGTATATTGTATATAGTTATTTGATGTTATGTTTTGTTAAATGTTTTGATTTTCTGACTTTAATGTTGAAATTAAAAAAAAAAGTTTTGAAAAAAAATTATGTTTTTTATTAAAGACCAAATTACACTTTTTATCCACCTTACAAAAAATTTGTAGTAAAGGATTTTTGTATTGGTCAAAAATCAAATTTTCCTGGATTTTTACATTTGAACTCTCAACTTCTTTTATCAAATAGCTTTCATGGTTTAAAATACAATTCCACACCTTGTCAAGGATTCAGGTGATTTTTTAGGTTGATTAGAAAAATGATCTATGGTGCAGTTGTGCAGCAGTTGCATTGTCACCTCACAGCAAGAGGTTCTCCGGTTCGATTCTCAGCTGGGGTGCCTTCTTGTGGAGTCTGCACGTCCTCCCTGCATTCACAGGTTTCCTCTGGGTGCTCCATTTTTCTCCCACGTTATAAAGATATGCATCTGGAGCATTTCTCCCCTGGCCTCCATTGAAAATTGTCTTCTTTCCAAGTCGGACCTTCCCGGTAAACAAATGTTAACTAAATAAATAAAATAAATAAAGAGTAATATAGTATTATTAACAATTGATGTTATACATTTGTTTTTGGTTATCCCAAAATGAAGAAGGATTAGAAATGTTTCATAACAGTTTGCTAGAATATAAAATTTTGTCAAATGATACATTAAATCGTCAATAATTTTATATTTTTTGAAGGAGAATTATTTAAACAAATAAAAGGGGTAGCTATGGGCATTGCTTGTATCCCAACATATGCTAATTTGGTGCTGTTAGACAGTGAATTTTCAAATTTATTAATCTGTCCCTTAGGTTCCTGGCTGATATCTTTATTCTTTGGGAGAGACCTGTAACATTGACTGATGATTTTATGGTATATTTGAATAACAACACAGAGTTCTTAAAGTTTACCTCACACTGTGATAGGGCCAGTATTAACTATTCGGGTACCTTGATTACCCTGGCTGATGATGACTTTAAGTCCAAGATTTTTTGGAAACCTGCCATTAGTAACACGTATGTGCACTTTTCAAGTTGCCACCTTTTTTTCAGAAAAAAAAAAGATTAGTTAAAGGTCAGTGTATTTGTGTGGCAAGGATGACCTCTAGAAATAAAGGTCAATGTATTAGGTTGGCATGGATGACCTCTAGAAATAAAGGTCAATGTATTAGGCTGCATGGATGACCTCTAGTAAAGATGGTTTGGTTTGTGAGCTGGAAGTTGTTTCTAGAATGTTAATTTTTAGGCATCACCCAAAAGAATTTGTTCATGATATTTTGATGGAGATTTTATTAGAAAGAAAATTTAAACCCCTATTATGTGAGGGACTTCTGAACAAGGACAAGGCACAATTTCCAGGTTTAGATTCCCCCTTGAATAAGTTTGAACATGCTATGATTTCAGAATATAACAATTGCAGTAAAGATGTCAAACATATCGTGAATAATAACTGGAACATTTTTAAGGCAGAACCAGATATTTCCAATCTGATGGGAAGGGAGCCTTTTTTCAAATATAAAACTGCACAAAATGCCAAAACTATGGTTGAATCAGACCAGAATTCTGATAGACAGTTTGGATGGATGTCAAAGTGTGTGTTTTGCAAACAATATTCATTTGTGTTTGAAGTAGAAACTTTGAATTTTGAAATTGGTGCAGGAACCACAGTACCTTTTTACAAAGGAAACTGTCAAACTAAGGGAGTTGTTTATTTAGCAAAGTGCTCGACCTGCCCTGCATTTTATGTGGGGGAAACTGAAAGAAGTTTGTGTAAAAGATTTATGAGCACAATTATGATATAATGAATACCAATGACAACAATGCACTGGATAAACACTCTGTACGTTGTATGCAGTTTGACAAAATTCACTTTGAAATTCTTGAGAAAGTAACCCCCAATGCCAAGGGATGGGAATGACAAATTTGACTTGAACACAATGAGCTTTTGTGGCAACTTAGGCTGAACATCCTTAATTCTCCAGAACTTAATACATTTCTTTCAATTCAACCATTACTTAACCTTAATGCCATGAAATTGTAGGATTTAGGCTACATGATAAACACTGGTCATGAATATGTTTTTTTGCAAACTGATTTATATATGCACTTTTATTAATTTTTTTAGGTACATGTGATTTTTTTTTTTTTACTTAAAGGAAAGGTTTTAGTATGTATTTGTATTAACTTATTATTTATTACTGTGCTTATTTCAGGCATTGTTCTTTAAGATTTTATTGGTTGATCCATGTGATCTATTATTCTTAATTGTTCTTAACACGTTAGTATTATATTTAAAAGGAACTGAAAGGATATTCTGATGAACTCCTTGTACATGACAAAAGCACTTAAAAACATTATTATACAAAATGTTTTGTGTGAATTGAATACCTGGTGACCACCTTTTCCAACATTATCCTATACTTGGTTTTAGTTCAGCTAATGATGTTTCAGCCACCTGGTTTGGTTATTTGGTCTTTTACTCTAGATAACTTGCAAGTCTTCAGCCTAGTCTCTGTTGACCTTAGAGTCTTATCAAAGAACAGAGAAGAAATGTTCATAGTTTCATAGGTACATAGATGTATACTAGACTAACAACCACAAGGTCCTTTTAAAGACTAGCAATACATTCCAAATCACTGACAAGTGCTTGTACCCTTGATAAGTGTAAGCAGGGGCTTGGGAAATGAAACATTTACAAGCAGGGCCTGGGGAATGAAACATATGCGAGAGATGCAATTTTACAGCCAAACTGGAGGCTAAGCTCTCTCCACCCAAGACTGGAACAGACAGTCAAGATGAGGAGGTTAACACTTGCATCACATCTCCAGCCACACATAGACCTACTAAACCAGCAGTGGCAACAAATACAGATAAATACAAAAAATCATACTCGGAGACTCTAAATAAAAACCCGCAAAGGCATCAGAGACCTCCAAAGCAGACACCCAAACAACCTGCACCTCCCGTCACAAACCAGACAACACATAAAACACAAAATCAGTGTGCCGCACAATCACAGCCCTTAAGGTGAAATAACATACCTAGCACACTAGTAATAGGTGACTCTATAGTCAGGCACACTGACGTCCCACTCACTAGGCTGGACAAGCAGAAGGTTACGGTTAGCTGCCTGTTGGGAGCCAGAATCTGCCACATAACACAAGCACTCAGGTCACTCCAGAACAAGTACAAATATGACTCTGTCATTGTTCATGTTGGTGTGAATGACCTGAGACATACCTCCCTGGACTACATGAAAAGAGACATGGAAGAGCTCTCTGATCATGTAGCCCAGGCTGGTATGACCCTGACCCTGAGTAGCATCCTGCCCTCACCAAGAATGATACCTCAGTATAAAGAAAAAACAATCAGTTCAACAATTGGCTAAGCTTCTGGTGTCATTCAAAGGGGATCCAGTGTCTGTCAGCCTGGGACGACATGCTCGACAGGCCATGTTGCTTTGCAAGAGACGGCTTGCACCTGTCACCCCTAGGCTTTCGAAAACTGGCCAAGGCTCTTTCTGCCCCCATAGTGCCTTTTTAGGCAAGACTCAAAAGTCAAACCCACCTCCATAAACAGCACAATTAACAAAAAACTGAGGGTTATGCTACTCAACGCCAGAAGTTTAAATCTCAAAATTCACATGCTCGAAGCACTCCTCGGTATAGAGAATGTTGACATCTGTGCAGTAACTGAAACCTGGTTCAAGGCTCCAGAGAGCACCCCAACACTACTGGGCTACAACTCATACCACACATTTTGGCCACAGAACACGGACCGAAACACAAAAGGAGGGGGTGTATCCATATTCATCAAGGATACCTACACCTCCAGTTTAGTGGTGCAGCATGATACCTCTGAGATCATCCATGTGCAACTAACATTGGGCAAATCTGCAATGCAAATTGTGGCCTGCTACAGATCACCCTCCATGACCCAGGACCACCACTCCACCTTTCTGGAGACCCTGGAAAACTTGAAGGTCCTACCGAACACCCTGATATTCAATTACCCTACCATTAACTGGGAAAACTACTCGAGTACAAACTCCCAGGCCCAGCGCTTCCTGGAATTCATCAACTCAAATGCCCTGGATCAGCTGGTAAACTCCCCTACCAGAGTCAACCTGTCACTGGTTAGATCAGACAATAAACTAATCACTCTGGATGTCCACACCCCACCACCACCCCAACTAAGGAAATCACAGAAAAAAACTTTTCTAAAGCAAACTTCACCTTACTTAAGACAGAAGCGGTACATTTCACAGCCCCCGCCCTAAAGGATAACACTGCCCAAGATGCAGAATCCTTTACAAATGCACTCTATGAGCACCTACAAGGATGCATGAACCATACCATCCCTAGCAAAATCAAGAGTCACTCCTCTAAGAGAAGGAAACCAGTCTGGTGGACCCCTGCCATAAACAGGCTATACAGTAGAAGGAGGAAACTAGTTCAGAAAAAAAGCAAATCCCAAGAAGGAAAGACATCCCTGATCAGTATCCATAAGAAACTAAGGTCCATCATAAAATCATCCAAGGCTAACTTTGAAAGAAAAATAGCCAAGGATTCAAAAGATAACCACAAAGCCTTCTTTAGCTATGTTAAGAATCTAAGTGGCAACTCACAGATATGCACTGAACTAGTGCAAAATAGCACAAAATATACTGAACTTACTGATATTGCCAACATCCTGGCAGATTGATTCAGTGCAAACTCTACCCCCTCTCACCCCCAAAAGGGCCCACAACAATACCGGAAAAGTGTAGTGTCCCGGAAATCACAGATGCACAGGTGAAAACAGCCCTTTCAAAAGCCAAAAACACAGCATCAGTGGGGCCAGATGGTGTCCTAGGCTGTGTCTTGCATGAACTATAAAATGAACTAACTCCTCAACTAAACACACTGTTCAACCTCAGCCTCTCCACAGGCTACATGCCCATAGAATGGCAGACAGCAATGGTTATTCCACTCCACAAAGGAGGGGCCACAACTGACCCTGGTAACTATCGCCCCATAAGCCTGACTGAGCGCATCATCATGGAACTCATTAACAAAGACATTGGGAACCTCCAAACACTTGACCTGACCCAGTTCGGCTTTGTTAAGGGCAGATCATGCCTACTAAACCAGGTTGACTTCTTCAAGACAGTCACCAAGGCCATAGATGAGGGAAAGGTTGTTCACACAGCCTACCTTGACCTCGCCAAGGCTTTCGGCACCATTCCCCACTCGGGTATTACAGAAAAACTCACCAGCCTGAACATAAACCCCTACGTCATGAGATGGGTTGCCAAATGGCTTACAGACAGAACTCACACAGTAAGAACTGCAGGCTCCAGGTCCAACTCTTGACCATCCACAAGTGGTGTCTCGCAAGGCTCGGTCCTGGGACCCCTACTGTTTGGCATATACTTCTCAGAAGTACAGGTAAACACAGGAGGACTATGGCTAACCAAGTTCGCTGATGACTGCAAACTGGGAGCCATAATTGACTCTCTGGCTGACACAGACATCCTCCAAAAGGGCCTTACTGAGATGGACACCTGTTGTCAAAGTCATGGCCTCAAGCCAAATGCCACAAAATGCATAGTCATCCCTTTTGGGAAAAACAAAACACCCACAAATTACCACATAGGTGGCAGCCCCCTTAATACAGAAGAGGTAATAAAAGATCTGGAGACCGAGGTAGATAGTAATCTCTCCTTTGACAATCATATTGCCAAAGTAGTTAAGAAATCCTTCTATGTGGCCCATCTAATTACTTAAGGGTTCACATCTAGAAATAAACAGGTTATAGCTCCCTTCTACTTGTCACTCATCAGATCCATCATAGAGTATAATGCCCCATTTGGGATGTACCTCACAAGACACTTCCAACAGCTGGAAAGACCACAAAGGTATCTCACCAAGAGGATTACTGGCCTCAAAACATATATCCTATACAGCCTGACTGAAAAAACTCTGGCTGTACTCAGTGGCATATCGCTTACTCAGAGGTGATCTCTGCCTGACTTACAAAGCCATGTCCAACTCAGAATTGATGGACATGCTCCACCTAAAGAAGTCCAAGTCACTGCGAGCCACGTGCTCTAGTGAGCTAAACCTCACCACAACAATAAATAGAACATGCTGGAGGGATAGATTCCTGTCACAGAGACTCTCCATGCTTTGGAACAAAATTCCAAACTACATCAGGCAGAGCCCCTCACTAACACTCTTCAAGAGAAACCTTGACGAGTGGATGGATAACAGAAAATACACCCCCTGGGATCACTTCATTGGCTCTGCTTGACAGAGGATCAGTTAATTAATCAGTGGGGCGGTGAAAGCTGATACACTCTGGCTAGGCTTATAAATGCCCTCGGGCAGACCGCCTAGTACCTACCTATGAACCTAAGAACATATTTACAGGTTGCCTGTGTCTGTTAAAGACACAGGTGCCAAACCAGGGATGAATTTCCTGTTCCCCATCCAGTTGTACAAGTTACATTTGAATTGGGTTTGGGATGACCTCTGCTTCACATTGATGTTCCAGAGAAGGGGTAGTCTCTGGGATACCTACCTATTTCTCCAGCAGGACTTATTTACATCACAGGCAAGGTTTACGTCCTTAGAATGGATAATTATTGTGTTGTTTGTTTTGCAGATATGCAGGAGGTCCATGAAAGCTGAGTCTGGCAATGTCTTGTATGCCACACATAGCTCTCCCCTCAACAGCCTATAGGAGACAGAGTACAGGGACAGGGCCTTGAGGTGGTCTGCATAGAACCTGTTACTTTCTCCCTGTATTCTTTTAGTGAGGAACCTCTGTCGACCCTCCAATTATTGGATATACCTGGTTAGGTGCATATCAAAGGGGGCATTCTACTCAATGATATGTCTGATGAATGCGAAATACATTGGAACAATGACTTCCTTGGACCTAGATGTTATATATATATATGTTTATAAGTTGCACAACACAGAGTGATTTCCTTGCTACTGTAGACACATGATGGTCAAAGCATAGATTACTGTCTATGTGTGTCCTCAAGTCCCTGACTACTCTGTCAACTCTTAGGGGTGTGTTGTCAATATGATAGTTTCCAGGGATGAATGACTTCCCAAAGGATACTATTATGAATTCTTGGAACTTAGTTTTAGTTCATGGCTCTGACACCAGTTATTTGTTTGTGTCTGCCCTTCCTGGAAAACATTTGTGTCGGTGGGAGATTCAATGACAGCTTCTAATTTGCAATCATCTGCAAATTTAGTCAGCCAGAGGCCATTGGCATTGGCCTTGACATCAGAGAAGTAAATGCCAAAAAGGAATGGTCCCAGGACTGATCTCTGATATACTCTGTTTTTGATTAGCCTCCTTGTAGAGGTGGCTTCCCCAATTTTAACTTCCTTGGTCCTGTCTGTGAGCCAGCTATCCATCGGGTGACATAAGGGTTTGTAACTAACTTCCTGAGTTTGTCAGAAATGCCAGACTGGGGTATTGTGTCAAATGCTTTGGTCAGGTCAAGGTAGGCAGTGTGAACCATTTTGCCATCATCCATTGCTTTGGTTACCTTCTCAAAGAATCCATCAGGTTGAGTAGGCATTATCTGCCCTTGATGAAAACAAATTGGGGTGGGACCAGTGTCTGGAGGCTTTTAATGTCATTATTGATCATCTCCATGATAATTCTTTTCATGGCTTTGCATATGAGACTAGTGAGACTTATGGGTCTGTAGGTGGCCTGCCTTTGTGCAGAGGGATGACTGTTGCATTTCTCCATTCATGAAGCACAAAGCCTGTTTGGAGGCTACAGTTAAATAGCAATTGCATTGGGCCTGATAGGTCATAGTTCATGCTATTTAGAAGGTATCTTGGAATATTTTCTGGACCCATTGATGAAGTGTTCTTGGCTTTAGAGAGAGCATTAAGGACCTGTTCCCTAGTGATAGCAGGGATAGTTATATCTGATGGTATTTCCTGAGAGAAGGTTAAGGGGGACAGAAGGGTAAAGCTGGAGCTGAATTTTTCAGCCAGTAGGTTTGCTATATCTTCTGGTTTAGTTTAGATGGCTCCATTAACAATGAGGTCTTCACATAATTGTGTATTGCATTTCAGGTTGTGGACATAGCTTAAGAATGCCCTGCGGTTAGCCTTGTCCTAAGAGGCCAAATTTACCTCAAATTTGGCTTTGCTAGACTTTATTTGTGCTTGGATTTGTTTGTTGCATTTGATGAGAGTGCTTTTATCCTGCTGGGTGTTGCACCTCCTAATTTTTGCCATGATTTTCTTCCTTCTGTTATACAGCCTATTGATGTTGTGATTCCACCAGGGGGGCTTGTTTTTGGATTTAGTTCTGCACTTCTTCCTGGTGGGTACAGCTGGCTCCCTGCAGCTATTAACAGAAACCTATGCTTTTGGTGAATGAACAGTTCCAAGAAGGTAGCAGTTATTTCAGGGTTTATGGGGGCTTAGAATTTTGCCATGTCATCACTTAATAGTAAATTAGCCTTATAATAGCTCCTGAATATTCCAGGGTTCGCTGAGGTTTCAAGTTTCATTTTTACTTCAAAGGAGACCATTTTGTGTTCTGACCTTTCCAGAGAAGACTTTATATTAGGGGGTGTGCAGCACTCTCTCATATTAGTGAGGACCAACTCCAGTATGATTGCAACCCTAGTTGGTGTACTGACAATCTGGTCCAGGGAGTTAGTGTTTACAAAATCCAAGAATCTCTGTGCCTGTACGTTTGGTATCATGTATGATTCCCTGTTAATACTGGGGTAAAGTCACCCATAAATATGGTATTGGATTGGATGGTGAGTGTTTCCAATAAGTGTAAATATATGCTATGGGTTTTTTGTGTCATAGAGGGGGACCTATAACTTGGAAGGAAGTGGTATGGGATTTTGCTTGTGGTGATTTGAACATGGAAAAGCTCAAGTGCATTGTCCTGTTTGACTAGTACTGAGGCGTATTTATTTTTGATGTAAATCAAGACACCTCCTCTTTAGCCTCTGTCTGTGTAGTTTCTGGTCTAAATGTGGGAAGACATTATAATGTTGCACTGGGGTATGCTCTCTGCTCACTGACTGCACAGACATCAGCATTCTCTAGGGTGAAGAGAGCTTCTAGGGAGTTGAGTTTTGTGTTTAGACTCCAGGCATTGAGCAGTAATAACTTTAGATTGTCTTGGTTTTGATTTGCTATGTTGGAAGTACTTTCAGTTTGGCATTGCCTAAAAAAGGCACTCTGGGGGAGAACGATGATTTAGCTACCATTCAAAAACCTAGAGAGGAGAGGTGCAGACCATCCCTGGTGCAAAGCAGTGTAGTCTGTTGACCATCTCCTTCCATGCTGACAAATATTGTACCCCCTTAGAATGGCACCAGAAGCTAAGCCACTTGTTAAAGTCAATCATCTATTGTTCATATTGTGGCATCATCCTTGGAGAAGGTAAAATGCTGCTCACTGCTAGGCTCATATCAGCCTGAGATACACATACTTAGAGCTCCATGATGTCTGTCTTCACATAGTCTAGGGAAGTGCATCTTAGGTCACTTACACCGACATGGACTATGAGTGAGTCATACTGGTACTTGTTGGTCAATGACCTGCATGCATGTCTAATGTGGTGGATACTAGCCCCTGATAAGTAACTGACAGTGACTTTCTCCTTAATCAGCCTGGTGAGAAGGACATCAGTATGTCTCTCAATGGACTCTCCAATGACCAGAATGTTGGATTGTGTGGTGTCTTGCCTTATGGGCTTAGAAGAAGAGGCTCCATGAGATGTGACTGTGTTGATGTGGGTGTTTTGAAAGAGTACATTTGGGGCTGCTGAGGGTATTTGGTATGTGTACTTTGTCTAGGAGTTCTTTGGGGTTTAGGATGGTTACATTTAAGTGTCTTAGCATATGTGGGCCTATGTGTCTGCTCTGAATTGTGCGATGGGTGCAGTACATGTACTACAGATGACCTTATTGACATTAGGAGTGCTTTTATGTGAGAACTTTGCCTCCAGTGACATTGTGTAAATCTCATACATACCATATCAGTTTGTTTGAGAAGTAACTGGTTGTCAGCAAACATGAAGCAATTTCTAGATTGCCTCAGGATGCCAGTATTCAGTAAGCTGGTAACAGAGATAGTGGGAAAGTTCATATCCATGGCAGCAGACCTTTTTCTATTGATTAGCCAGTCAGATGAGAATATAAAGTAATGTCAGGAGTATTCGGTTTATAATGGATTGATTCTGTGGAATCAGTTTACAAAAATAAAATTGGAAAAATTAAGAAAAAAGATATTTATTATGTCAGAATATACTAGGGGGTTTTCGGAGTTGCAAATAATTCTGTTTAGAAATCACTGGAGTCTGTTACATATGGTAAATTATATGAATTTGATAATGCCATATAAAAGAGGTCAATGTTTGGGGGTTATATTAGCACATAACTATCTTTAAAGACAAACATTAAGCATTAATAAAAGCACGAATTTACATTGGACATTTCCCTGTGGATTGTATAATGTTTGCTGTTTTGTAATTAACAAGGGTGAATCTAAAGGGTGGATATAGTTTCAGTATTAAGAGGTGTTATACTTCTTAAAACAAAAAGTATTTTGTTTTGATAAGATGGTCAGTCAAAAAGGAAATTTAAGTCCACACTAGACCATATAAATGATATTAAGAATAAAAGATGTGAAAATGTTGTTGCAGAACACATAATTCCCTTCCATAAAAATGGGAATTAAATGTCATTAAAAGTAAATTTTGTTGCAAGTTGATAAGGGAGATGGATATGATGATAAAATAGAAAATATTTTATTGTAAAAAGAAACATTATTGATTTTAAAATGTAACACATTGCAGCCATTTGGTCTTATTAATGGAATGAAGTAGAGAATGTTGATTAGCTGAGTAATTCAGTTGTAATTATTTAAACATGACTTTTATTCTTGTGTTTGAAGTCCTTGATGACATGTTGCTGAAGTGCAAAGCATAAATAAAGTTTCAATGTTTTTGCCAATATGAAGTTGTTTATTTTATAGTTCTGTTTTTGAGTTTTGAAATGGCAAAATAATAATAACTTTAGAGCGTTTGCAGCTCGCTGCTCATACTGGAGTAAGATCACCAGTGGTTCATGCTGTGGTTGACTATCTCATTTGAGATGACTTTGCAATCTCTGCTTCTACAATGCCCTTTCCTTACTGGGATGAATTCTACCTAGTTGCATGTTGGTCACCCCCGTATGTGATTCTGTGACTGTCTCTAGTGCTGAACCATATGCCGGCTACCAATAAGCCATTTGTCAGACACAAGTCTAGAACGGCATCTTCTATTTTATTCCTGTAGAACCACTATGTGGACCAACGCAGTTCACATACTCTGTCTCACCTTTTCAACATGAGCAAGCAGATTCCCATTATCACGCAGACTCAGGTTGTCCTACTTTATCTGGTAAATCCTGCAACTGCTGCCTGAATGCACTCTTTTCCTCACCATCACAGCCCTGCTGTGGGGCATAGGCTGAGATTATGAATAATGCCCTTTCATTACACTGGAGTCTGATTACCATGCATCTATTTCTTTGAGGACATTAGTCTAAGTGAGCAAATCCACTAAAGCCAATGTTTTGCACCACTAAATGGCTAGCCCTGGTGAGGCATGCAGTCCGTGATCCATGTTCTCCTGCGTAGAGGATACTGCCCACCACAGTCGATGCCTAAAGCTGTTGACCTACACAACACTTCCCTAGTAGTCTGAGTTTGTGCTGCTGCCCATGACTCCATTCAATTTTTTTGGGGTTAGTTTAAACTAGAAACACCCAACATGTCTTTGAGAGGCAGGAGGCACCCCAATGAGACATGGAGATAACATGGGAAGTCCACACAGGCTTGTCCAGAGATCAGGATTGAACAATGTACCTTGTGTTTGGGAAGTAAAGACCTTAACTGTTATGCCATCCATGTCTTAAAAAGCTAATATGGGTAGTTCTGCAATGGTTTAAATTCCTAGAAACATTGGTAGAATTGTCACTGGTGATGCCACACCCTGACCCCATGTGTAAAAATGGAAAAAGGGATTGTAGATGGATCGATAGATGGATGGATGCACAGATGGATGAATGGATGAATGGGGTCCCTAGTAGGAGTGGGGGTGTTTCAAGGTATATCCCTGAGCCCACTGCTGCTCATACTGATGACAGACTAAATTAGCAAACAGACTGGCAGAGACAGGTCAACAAAGTTGCTTTGTACAGATGATCTAGCATTACATGCATACTCTGAGCAAGAACCTCAGCAAAGGGTAGGAGAATGCAATGCAAAACTGAAGGACCATGGGATGAAATGAATACAGACAAGATCACTGTCATGCGGCAAACAAGGTTAATCAGAAGAAGATGAAAACTGAGATAGAAAGATAAACAGTGGGACAGTTTAACAGCATCATGTTTCTGGGATGGGTGGTTGAAGAGAAGGGAAGTCTGAATGTGGAGGTCAGAGCTAGAATCAGAAAGGTTGCAGCCAAATGGCATAGCGTGTTAGGGGTAGTGTGTGACAGAAGCATGTCAAAGAAGCTGACAAGTAAGTTGTACAAAACAGAGCTGTGACCAGTACTACTGTATGGTACATAAAACTGGACAGTGAAGACAGAGCAGTTGAGGAAACTAGAGATGCTGGAGGCAGAGTGCCTTATACTGGTAGTAGGATGCACACTGTGGCAGAGAAGAAGACATGATGACATCAGAGCAGAAGCCAAAGAACAGATTACAGTGGAAGAAGACAAAGAGAAAACAAGGACATCCAGCAAAGAGTTGGATAGATGTGTGACATAGAACCTGTGATAATCAGGCATGACTATCGAAAAAGATAGCAGAGTGGCATTGAATCGAGAGAGATACTGACAGGTGATGCGACACCTTAGGTAAAAAGGGGTTGTTATCAGTGGTGATGATGATGATGATGATGAAGGTAGCAGAGTGGCATTGAATCGAGAGAGGTGCTGACAGGTGATGCAACACCTTGGGTAAAAAGGGGTTGTTATCAGTGGTGATGATGATGATGATGATGAAGGTAGCAGAGTGGCATTGAATCGAGAGAGGTGCTGACAGGTGATGCGACACCTTGGGTAAAAAGGGGTTGTTATCAGTGGTGATGATGATGATGAAGGTAGCAGAGTGGCATTGAATCGAGAGAGGTGCTGACAGGTGATGCAACACCTTAGGTAAAAAGGGGTTGTTATCAGTGGTGATGATTATGATGCATTTGGAACTTGTGTTTGACAATGTCTACAAAGCCCACCAGTTTTAAGTCATCCCTGAAGACTTACGTCTTCTTGATCACAGATATGAAGAAAAACATTGACCTTCAGGATGGCACTGCATAGTTTTATCTTTTACTGTTATTACGCATCTTATTATTCTCCTTATTTTGTTAACTTCCTATATTGTGTTTAGACGATAATCATGTAAAGAAACTTAAATTTCAATTCATATTCTTTATCACCCATTTAAAGTCAATAGGCACACATTCTTTGTAGAAGGATGTGAATCATCAACCCGTCCAATCCTGCTGTAACACTGATGCTGTCTGAAATTACGAAAAGTAATAATCTGCAGTCTACTTCATTCTGCATGGCGTTCTCCTCCTGTTAGATAGCTTTTCAAGCTATTTTATGGTTTTATCCACTGATGAGGCATCACTGTAAACTGTGTCTTTTACTGTTTCATTTTTCTCTCAACAGTTAACCACATTTATATGGCGATCTTGCTTTTAATCATATATTTTTGCATTACTTCTCACTGTTGTGTCATTTTTGCTTCACCGTATGGTGTATATGTGTGTGCACATATATGTGAGCATGTATGGATGTGTGTGCATTTGTATATTATGTGTATTTTGATATTAAATAACTTTGTATTTAAATAACTTTGTATATCATCAGGTGTATTGCTTCTTGATAAATACTTTATGTAACTAAAATGTAGGAGTAAGGGGCTCAGTTTATAATGTCCTAGTCTGACTCACAAAATGGCTGCATGATTTTGTGCCCAATGTAATGATCTATTGTGATAGGGACTACCTTTTCTAGATTAACAGAATAGCACTGTTATGATTTTCAGCCGTCTGTGTTGACTTTGTGATGTACGGATTGAGCACCTAAGGCTATTTACTTCCTACAAACCCTGAGGTATACTCCTGAATCTTGCTTTTACGATTTTTTGACAGGGTTTTGTTCTATCCTTTGTTCTGTAGTTGCTGAGTCTGGATTGTCTTTTGTGCACATTGAACATAAGTGCAATACAGTAAACTACTTGTGGATTCTATGTAAATGAACATAGTAAAGACTGATAGCTGTCTTGGTAAATCTTTTTTTTTTAACTTGCACGCTTTAAAAGTGAAGATTGAAGATGTTTAGCCTACTTCTTAAAATTGTTTTCTTTTTTCTTTAAAACTATTCCCACAGGTTGTGCTAATTTTATTTTATTTTCAAATTCGTTTTTTCCTTCCTCCTCTGTACACTTGAGATTATCTTACAATTTCTTGAACTCCTGCAATGTGTGGGACTTCCTGGATGCATAAACCTATGCAATGCAGTAAATATGTACGAATATGTCATAAGTAAGGATGCGCCAAAGCACATCCCTTTAGTTTTTCTAAATGTTGTTGTTGTGTCTTTCGGCTTTTCCCGATTAGTTTTTCTAAATATTTATTAATATTTTGACATTAGGGGTAATACATAGTAAATGGTAATGAGGTTGTAGCTTGTCTGACAAAACCATTTCTATTCATGAAAGCAGCCAGAATTACACTAAAATGAGACATCTCATGATGTTACAGCAGAAGAAATTTTATTCTGGCCAGAATGGCAGTAATATTGGCTGTGTGAATAAAATAGTTATTAGAGTAGCCTAAAAAGTGATTGTGCATTAGCAAATTTTGTCTATCTGGGAATCAAAAAATGAAATTTTCACATAATTTGACATTTCAGGCCAGAGCACTCATTCACCACAATATCTATTTTTTCTCATATTTATTATTTATCATACTGTCTGCTTGCTTTATTGAGCATTTTATTCAATATATTTGCATTTTGTTTGAAGTGGGATTGTCGGAGAGATGAAAAAAGTACACAGGAGTATAAGGAGATGAGGTGCATGGCAAAGAGAGAGGTGGCGAAGGCTAAGAATAAGGCGTATGGAGAGTTGTATGAAAGGTTGGACACTAAGGAGGGAGAAAAGAACCTATACCAATTAGCTAGACAGAAGGACTGAGGTATGAAAGATGTGCAGCAGGTAAAGGTGATAAAGGATAATGAGGGAAATGTACTCACAAGCGAGGAGAGTGTGTTGAGCAGATGGAAAGAGTACTTTGAGGGGCTTATGAATGAAGAGAATGAGAGGGAGAGAAGGTTGAATGATGTGCGGATATTGAATCATGAAGTGCAGTGGATTAGCAAAGAAGAAGTTAGGATAGCTATGAAGAGGATGAAGAATGGAAAGGCTGTTGGTCCAGATGACATACCTGTGGAAGCATGGAGGTGTTTAGGTGAAATGGCAGTGGCGCTTTTAACCAGATTGTTTAATGAAATCTTGGAAAGTGAGAGGATGCCTGAGGAATGGAGAAAAAGTGTTTTGGTACCGATTTTTAAGAATGAGGGTGATGTGCAGAGCTGTAGTAACTACAGGGGGATTAAATTGATCAGCCACAGCATGAAGTTATGGGAAAGAGTAGTGGAAGCTAGGTTAAGAAGGGAAGTGATGATTAGTGATCATCAGTATGGTTTCATGCCAGGAAAGAGCACTACAGATGCAATGTTTGCTCTGAGAGTATTGATGGAGAAGTACAGAGAAGGTCAGAAGGAGTTGCATTGTGTCTTTGTGGACTTAGAGAAAGCATATGACAGGGTGCCTACAGAAGAGTTGTGGTATTGTATGAGGAAGTCGGGAGTGTCAGAGAAGTATGTAAGAGTGGTACATGATATGTACGAGGGTAGTGTGACAGCGGTGAGGTCTGCAGTGGGAGTGATGGATGTGTTTAAGGTGGAGGTGGGATTACTTCAAGGATCAGCTCTGAGCCCTTTCTTATTTGTAATGGTGATGGACAGGTTGAAGGACGAGATCAGTCAGGAGTCCCTGTGGACTATGATGTTTGCAGATGACATTGTGATCTGTAGTGAGAGTAAGGAACAGGTGGAGGAGACCCTGGAGAAGTGGAGATATGCTCTAGAGAGAAGAGGAATGAAGGTCAGTAGGACTAAGACAGAATGTATGTGTGTGAATGAGAGGAAGGATAGAAGAATGGTGAGGATGCAGGGAGTAGAGGTGGCGAAGGTGGATTAATTTAAATAATTGGGATCAACAGTTCAGAGTAATGGTGAGTGCAAAAGAGAGGTGAAGAAGAGAGTACAGGCAGGATGGATTGGGTGGAGAAGAGTGCCAGGAGTGATTTGTGACAGGCGAGTACCAGTAAGAGTGAAAGGGAAGGTCTACAAGAGGGTAGTGAGACCAGCTATGTTATATGGGTTGGAGACAGTAGCATTGACAGAAAGGCAGGAGTCAGAGCTGGATGTGGCAGAGTTAAATATGTTAAAATTTGCACTGGGTGTGACGAGGGTGGACAGGATTAAGAATAAGTATATTATAGGGTCAGCCCAGGTTGGAAGGTTTGGAGACAAAGCCAGAGAGTCAAAATTACGTTGGTTTGGACATGTGCTGAGGAGGGATGCAGAGTATATTTGGAAAAAGATGCTAAGGATGTAGCTGCCAGGTAACATGAAAAGAGGAAGGCCTAAGATAAGGTTTATGGATGTGGTGAGAGAGGAGACATGCAGGTGGTTGGTGTGACAGAGCAAGATGCAGAGGACAGGAAGAAATGGAAACAGATGATCTGATGTGGTGACCCCTAACGGGAGTAGCCGAAAGAAGAAGAAGATGGGTGTCATTGAGATGATCAAATTGTGTGATCATTGCACAGCAAAAAAGCTGGAACTGCTGACAGCAAATCAGCTGATGGAACACTTCCAGCTTGTTTTGTGTGCAAGATCATGAACAGGAGAGTTTGTAGAGTTTGCCTTTTACCCTCTGCAGAGGGATCTCGTAGCTGATATATTGATATAATTAGCAGGAGGTGTGGGCAGTGCAGGGGATTTGCCTCCTACAAAAAACACTGCTTTCTGTTTTCTTTTCAATAAAGTGAAGATTTAAGAGTTTTTCTCAGCCTTCTGAAGTTTGAATATTTGAGTGTTCGATGTAGTATGTATATATATATATATATATATATATATATATATATATATATATATATATATATATATGCAGTTAAACAGGTATCAAAAACATTTTACTGAAATCTTGGGAATAACTGGCACCTTCAGAACCATATCACTGTTACCATATTTAACAAATGACATTTGGAACCATTTATTTTACAAAATTGTCAAGACAGTATGACTTGTAGAACAAAAGGGAGACTATAGGAGTACAGTATTATTTTAGATACACTGGAAAAGCACTTTTAAAGCAATATTTACAAACAAAAACTACCAAGGGAATTTACTGCTGAAATACTGTGACAAGTTATATGCAAGGATATCAAGAAACTGTTTGTTTGCTGAAGAAAGTTGCTATCAGTCAAATATACTGCAGCAATTAATACTTAGTGAATGCATATGTATCAGAAATAAGTACCTACCAAACTTTGCAACAAGCAAGATGCAGTACAGTTCTATGTATTACAAAAAGTATGCAGTTATAAAAAGGCAGTTGAATCATCGTACTCTGCAATATCTATACAATATGTCATGTGTATTAGAAAACGGATTAAGATTAACCAATTTTCATATAGTGGTACAATGAAGCAAATCCATGATAGTACATTCTCTGTTGTTGGGATTATGAAGGGCAAGTTAATGTTTTAGTATTAAAATATGTGGAGGGAGTGAATTTTGCTGACCAGATTATACAAAAGTAAAAAGAAGGATTTTTTTCATGTTGTATATGATCCTAAAGAAATAAATTCTGATAGTTTACAAGTTGTATACAAGCATAACTGAGTAATTTTTTACATATTACTAAATTCAAATTTTTGTGCAAATTGTGTAAGCTTTTCCAGCCATTTAAGCAAACTATAAGGCAACAAATGTTTCAGATTGAGAAGAGACTACCCGATTTGTAAAAACAGCTGAAACTTAAGATCGCTTGTATGAAAACAGAAGAAAACAATCTTGAGGTATCATTGAATAGACAGTTAATGCAAAGACATTTCATATTACTTGTGACTATTTGGACAGATAGAATCACTCCACATTTCAGATTATTAATGTATCTTGCACATTTGTTGGGGCAGATCATGCATTTATTCTGAAAACAAAAATGTAATAGTAAAAATAAGCAGTAGTTATTAAAATGAACAACATCTTAATGGTCATTTTTTTGAGTTGAAGATAAAAATCTATACGGCTATAAGTTTATACCAGAACAACAACTAATCTAAGCAACATATAAACAAGTATTTAAATATAAACTTGGACAGAGCTAAGCAGTACAATGTGGAAACAGAGATGTAATTTTAAAATGATTGAGCAAAATGAGCATTTTTATGTGTCTGATGCTATCAGAAAGATCATAATCTTTTACTGAAAGAATAGAATTTGGCTGGAAAGTAAATGATATTCCACATTACAAAGGAGTTCATTTCTAGTGCTTTTAAATAAAATGGGTGCCGATGCTTATAAGCAAAGACATTGCTAAGTTTAGATGTACCTCAAGAAGGAGTGACTAGAGACTGTGGGAGTGGGGAATGACAAAGGAGAATGAGTGGGAGATACAGAATGGAAGTGAAACATGGCATGTGGAGACATGCAAACCATTTAAGAAGTGTACAAAAACCAGATATCCTGGAGGTGACCAATAAAGAAAGAATGTGTGGAATCACCTGAGGAGTATGATGATCCAATGAAAATGTCACTGCAGCATCCTCGTCCATCATGGTAACTCACATTTCCATAAGCCAAGACCAGCACAGTAACAAGTCATTGAGCATAAATGGACTGGTGACCACAAGACAGGTGACTTTCAGGTACAGGTTCAAAGGAGAGATAAATGATAAGTGTGATGCCCCTGTACTGGCCCAGTAATCAAGGAGCCTCAATCCTCACCACTGGCAACAGTGGGGAATGCACACACTGGGAGGATGACAAGTACACACAATAAAGTGCAATTTCCCTTAAGAGCACACAGAGATCACAGTCAGTCTGGGACTGGTTTCTCCCTTTCTTTCCAGATATCCAGTAAGACCCCACTGGCACAGCTATAGGGTTGAGATCTCAGCTGAGTGGCCAAGCCAAGATCTCCAGTACTCTCTCTGTGCAACCAGTGCTTCATGTCCCTGCCCAAGTAGCTGACACACACACACACACACACACACACACACACACACACACACACACACACACACACACACACACACACACACTTTGAGATTTGATTTATATACAAACACACGCACAGCTGGGAAAGGCTGCACAGGTTTACTAGCTATGCCCCCTTCTGTCCAGGCTCTAAGGTAGTTCCAGCTGCCACCAGCCAACTCTTTATCAGCTACTCTAAGCCCCTTAACAAGGGGGCGTCTAATCCTACTGTGTAATGTTACTAATAATCCAAATGGTAGTCTGACCAAGAGCAAGGAAATTTATGAGTGGCCTGTACAGTGTCACCATATAGATATGCAAGTATGCTAAGAGTTTAAATAGGTCTCACAAATATCAGCCACAAAGATAGGTTTAAATATATTTAATAAGTAATAAAAGAACAAGATAATACTAAATATGTATTCACAGTGACTTCAGAGTTCAAAATTACAGAAAATATTTAAATCAGCTTTGCAGGACAGTCTCAAATAAATAAAGAAAACATCTAAGCTATACTTTACTATATTCCTATCCAAATCAAAAATAATTACTATGACCTAAAAAATGACCTATAGAACAACACATAGCCAGAGGTGCAGAAGGTAGTGATGAGTGGATCTTTCTAGGTCAAAGACAAGATACAAAATGCACCATCTCCCTCTGAGAGAGTTCTTAAATTAATATCAAATATTACTGCTGGGTTAGCTTGGATGCCATCACTTTTTGTCACCTGATTTTTACTTCTCAAACCAAACTCCCTTTGTCAGAAACTAACAGAATTTTAGCATTCTCTCTGTGAAAAATACATATTTCTCACATGTTTGCAGATCCTGGAAGTCATAAAACAATAAAACACTTCTGTATCTCAAACCTAGTAATTACTTCTTTTCCAAGACAATACAGAAACTTCTAGCTCTAGACATTGTGTCTGCTACTGAACTGAAAACGAGAGATAACTTTTATAGCACAATTGTAAAACAATATAATTTCAACTTATTATTTGTTTATTTATTGGCATTTGTTGACCGGGAAAGTCCACTGAGTCAGGAACCCATTTTCAGTGGAGGTCAGGGGAGAAAAGCTTCAAAATTAATAAAGTCAAATAAAAATAGAGACACTTGACAATTTTTTTTAAATGGAAATATGCAAAACTTTTTAAAAATGTATAAAAGTAGAAAACATAGACGATACAAAACTTATCAACATGTATCAGAGCTTATATAAACTTAGATAACAGTTGGTAGTATAGTACAAAGTTTGAGTTTTCTTTTTGGCATCATCGTCATCATCATCTTCTTTCGGCTGTTCCCGTTAGGGGTCATTACAGCGGATCATCAGTTTCCATTTCTTCCTGTCCTCTGCATCTTGCTGTGTCACACCAACCAGCTGCATGTCCTCTCTCACCACATCCATAAACCTTATCTTAGGCTTTCCTCTTTTCCTGTTACCTGGTAGCTTCATCCTTAGCATCTTTTTCCAAATATACTCAGCATCCATCCTCAGCACATGTCCAAACCAATGTAATCTTGCCTCTCTGGCTTTGTCTCCAAACCTTCCAACCTGGGCTGACCCTATAATATACTTATTCCTAATCCTGTCCACCCTCGTCACACCCAGTGCAAATCGTAACATTTTAACTCTGCCACATCCAGCTCTAACTCGTGCCTTTCTGTCAATGCCACTGTCTCCAACCCATATAACATAGCTGGTCTCACTACCCTCTTGTAGACCTTCCGTTTCACTCTTACTGGTACTCGTCTGTCACAAATCACTCCTGACACTCTTCTCCACCCAATCCATCCTGTCTGTACTCTCTTCTTCACCTCTCTTCCACACTCACCATTACTCTGAACTATTGATCCAAAGTATTTAAACTCATCCACCTTTGCCACCTCTACTCCTTGCATCCTCACCATTCCTCTATCCTCCCTCTTATTCACACACATATATTCTGTATTAGCCCTGCTGACCTTCATTCTTCTTCTCTCTGGAGCATATCTCCATCTCTCCAGGGTCTCCTCCACCTGTTCCCTACTCTCACTACAGATCAAAATGTCATCTGCAAACATCATAGTCCATGGGGACTCCTGCCTTATCTCGTCTGTCAACCTGTCCATCACCACTGCAAATAAGAAAGGGCTCAGAGCTGATCCTTGATGTAACCCCACCTCCACCTTAAACGCATCCGTCACTCCCACCGCAGACCTTACCACTGTCACACTACCCTCGTACATATCCTGTACCACTCTTACATACTTTTCTGACACTCCTAACTTCCTCATACAATACCACAACTCCTCTCTAGGTACCCTGTCATATGCTTTCTCTAAGTCTACAAAAACACAATGCAACTCCTTCTGACCTTCTCCATCAACACTCTCAGAACAAACATTGCATTTGTAGTGCTCTTTCCAGGCATGAAACCATACTACTGATCACTAATCATCACATCCCTTCTTAACCTAGCTTCCACTACTCTTTCCCATAACTTCATGCTGTGATTGATAAATGTAATCCCTCTGTAGTTACTACAGCTCTGCAGATCACCCTTATTCTTAAAAATTGGTACCAAAACACTTTTTCTCCATTCCTCAGGCATCTTCTCACTTTCTAAGATTTCATTAAACAATCTGGTTAGAAACTCCACTGCCATTTCACCTAAACACCTCCTGCTTCCACAGTTATGTCATCTGGACCCACAGCCTTTCCATTTTTCATCCTCTTCATAGCTATCCTTACTTCCTCCTTGCTAATCCATTGCACTTCATGATTCACTATCCCCACATCATCCGACCTTCTCTCCCTCTCATTCTCTCCATTCATCAACCCCTCAAAGTACTCTTTCCATCTGCTCAACACACTCTCCACGCTTGTGAGTATGTTTCCCTCATTATCATTTATCATCTTTACCTGCTGCACATCTTTCCTAGCTCGGTCCCTCTGTTCCAGCACCTCCCTGACATGCTGAAGGAGCTCTTGCTGGGAAAGGCTGTAGATGGCAATATCATCTAGGTAAGCAAGGACAAAATCTTCTGCTTCTGGTAAGATACAATCTACCAGCCTCTTGAAAGTCGCTGGCCCATTTTTCATCCCAAAGGGCATCTTCGTGAAATCATACAAGCCAAAAGGAGTCACAAAGGCTGACTTCTCTCTAGCGCTGGAAGTCAAGGGGACCTGCCCGTACCACTTGGTAAGATCAATAGTGGTAAGATACTTAGCCCCACCAAGCTGCTCTAGGGCTTCATCTGTCCTAGACATGGGGTAAGCATCTGACTCTGTGTGACTATTTAATTTCCTGTAGTCCACACAGAACCTGGTGCTGCCATCCTTCTTTGGTACTAGCACCACCGGGGAGGCCCAGGGACTGCTGCACTCCTGGATTACCATAGTTCCAGCATTTCCTGTATCTCCTCCATCAGAGTCTGTTTGACTCTCTCTCAGGCACCCTGTAAGGGGCTTGCCTAATAGACCTTTTGGGTCCTGTATCCACATGGTGCTGCACTGGGTGGGTGCTCCCTGGTTTCCCAGTGAACACGTACCCAAACTCCTGTAACACTGCTTTGATTTCTCGAACCTGGGTAGGGGATAGGTGCTGGGACATTGCTACCCCTTCCACTGAGGTGTCATTCTGAGCCTCACTGAGTAGATCAGTCACCAGATCCTCCTCCTGCCATCCACTGCAAATACTTAACACAAGGGCCTCCCTATCATGGTAAGGTTTCATCATGTTAACATGATACCAGTTTGTGCTCCTGCCTCCTGCCTAGCAGTTCTACCATGTAGTTAACATCACTGACCTTCCTTACCACCCTGAAGGTCCCTCCACTAGGTAACCTATCTACTACATAAGGAGTGGTTTCTGGCCCAGAAACTGTAGTTATCGGCTCTTTGGAAATGCTTCCATCTCTCTCAACTTTCTGATTTAAAAGCCCGCATTTGCACTTGTTTCTTTCCTGTAACTAGTCTAGTTCAGATACAGATTCTTAGTTTTAGCACTTGAATTTGCTTATTTGTGCTCAGCACTTGTTCAGAACTTGTTGTAAGCACTAAATGAGCTACAAATGACTACAGCACTCAACCTTCCTCATTACCTAGAGATAAACAGTTTTGTACTCACTTTCCTCACTTATCTAGAGGAAAATAGTTTTTTTATTCAGGCATGTCCAAGGGTCATCTCCCAGTGTTCTCTCCTGTCTATCTGATGAATCTGGGCATCTTGGGGCAATATAGCAATTGCCTCATGTACACAGGCAACCCTCTCCTCCTACCACCAAGCACTACAACCTGTGAGAGATGCACTTATCTAACCAAACTGGGGATAAAGCTCTCTCCAACCAAGACTGAACTTGATAGTAAAGAGGAGAAGGTAAACACTTGCACCATACCACACTCATCACATAGTCCTACTAAACCTACACCACCAAGATCCACACATAGAAACACAAAAACATTAACGGAGGCTCTCAATAATAATCTGCTCAAGCAACAGAGACCTCCAAAGCAGAAATGCAAGCAACCTCCACCCTCTAACACAACCCAAATGACACATAGCCCACAGATTCAGTGTGCCACTCAACCACAGCCAATAAGGCAAAACAACGTACCCAACACACTAGTCATAGGTGACTCTATAGTCAGGCACACTGATGTCCCACTCACCAGGCTAAACAAGGAGAAGGTTACTGTCAGCTACCTGTCAGGTGCCAGGATCTGCCACATAACCCACTCACTAAGGTCATTCCACAACAAGTACAAATATAACTCTGTCATTGTCCATGTTGGTGTGAACAACCTCAGATGTACTTCCCTGGACTACATGAAAAGAGACATGGAAGAGCTCTCCAATCTTGTAGCCCAGGCAGGTATGACCCTAGCCCTGAGTAGCATCCTGCAATCACCCAGAATAATACCGCAGTACAAGGACAAAATGATTGACTTCAACAATTGGCTAAGCTTCTGGTGTCATTCTAAGGGGATCCAGTATCTGTCTGCCTGTGATGACATGGTCAACAGACCACGATGCTTTGCCAGAGATGGCCTGCACCTGTCACCCCTGGGATTCTAGATACTGGCTAAGGCTCTTGCCACCCCTATAGTGCCTTCTTTAAGCAAAGTTCAAATGTCAATTTCACCACTGTAACGACTGCTGAATCCTACACAAATACACTCTATAAGCACTTACACGAGTGCATGGATTGTGCTATCCCAAACAGAACCAAGATGCTATCCTCCAAAAAAAGGAAGCCAATCTGGTGGTCTCCTGCCATAAACAAACTCTACAACAGAAGAAAGAAACTGTTGCAAAAGAGAGTAAAATCCCATGAGTTGGGGAGCTCCCTGGTCAGCCTCAGTAAGAAGCTGAGATCCCTTATAAGATCCTCCAAAGATAGCTATGAAAACAAAATCACCACTGATTCTAAGGACAACCACAAAGTATTTTATAGCTATGTCAAGAATCTCAATGGCAACACCCAGATCTGCTCTGAGTTACAGCACAGAAGCATGAAAATTACAGAACCAACTGATATTGCCAAAGTCCTGCAGATAGGTTGAGTGCTAACTTTACCCCCCTCACCTCCTAAAGGGCCCATATGTATACAGGAAGAATGCAGAGTCCCTGTAATCATAACTACGCAGGTAAAAGCTGCACTCTCTAAAGCCAAAAACAGCATCCATGGGACCGGACAACATCTCAGGCTGCATTTTACACAAACTTCAGAGCGAACTGGCTCCCCACCTAAACACCATGTTCAATCAAAGCCTCACATCAGGCTTTGTGCCCACTGAATGGTGCACAGCAACAGTTATCCCACTCCACAAAGGGGGAGCCACCACTGATCCCGGGAACTATCGGCCTATTAGCCTGATGAGCCTGGTCTGTAAGGCCAGGGCCAGCCTTAGCTGAAACGGCGCTGTAGGCGAAGTACTGCTCTGGTGCCCCTTAAGCCCCACCCACACCATACTTAAGGAATACCCCTATTTGAGCCACGCCCATACATGGGTCATTCCCACAAAAGACACCCCAGTTCTTTCAATTTTAAAGAGTATTACTGATGGTACATTTTGTTTGTACGAGGTGGGTGAAGGCCAACATATACAGTTATGAGAATAAACCTAAGTCTGGCTAAACAGCTGTCTGTAAATTATGGGAAGTCTTCATGGCTGGCACACAAAGTATTATTTCCATCAGAAATGGCAATTCAGGTCTATGTTATTTAGAATGTCTCTGGAATGAGCATCTCAGAAAATGTTCATCACAGCTCTCAACCATTTATATCCTGAATCAAGAGATAAATACAGAAATAATCAGGGGCTAATAAGAGACATGGTTTAAAATATTAGTCCTGTAATCATACTGTACCCCTCACCCTCTAAGAGCAAGAAAACTGGACAAAGCCATAGATAAAAATGGGACAATGGCCCAAAGATGGGGGCAATTTTTAAACCTGGCTCTTGCAGGCTTAGAAGTTGATAGAATTAATCTTCTGTAGGGTATGAAGTGTGAGACTCAAATGTCTGTCATTCCAACCCTTCAGTAACTGCTTCTGCTTATAACCCGTTGTTCATTTTCAGTATAAATTTACCGGTCAGTTTTTGTGCAGCTCTACCTCTGAAGAGCAGCACTGTCTCTCCCTTAAAGTCTCATTGTTTACCTGTCTCCCTGCAGGTCCTACACGTTACTGCTGCTGCCATATTTAAATGTTAGGTCTGAGCTCTACTCTCCATCCCTATGAAACCTACTTCATCTTTAAATCATTGTTTACCCATCTCCCTGCAGGTCCTACACGTTACTGCTGCGGCCATCTTTAAGTGTTAGGTCTGAGCTCTACTCTCCATCCCTATGAAACTTACTTCATCTTTAAATCATTGTTTACCCATCTCCCTGCAGGTCCTACACGTTACTGCTGCTGTCATCTTTAAGTGTTAGGTCTGAGCTCTACTCTCCATCCCTATGAAACGTACTTCATCTTTAAATCATTGTTTACCCTTCTCCCTGCAGGTCCTACACGTTACTGCTGCTGTCATCTTTAAGTGTTAGGTCTGAGCTCTACTCTCCATCCCTATGAAACGTACTTCATCTTTAATTCATTGTTTACCCATCTCCCTGCAGGTCCTACACGTTACTGCTGCTGTCATCTTTAAGTGTTAGGTCTGAGCTCTACTCTCCATCCCTATAGGTTCATAGGTTCATAGGTTCATACTAGGCTATCTGCCCTATGGCATTTATAAGCCTAGCCAGAGTGTGTTTGGCTTTCGCCACCCATTTTAAATGAATTTTGCTATGCCCTTTTGCGAGGTTAGTATACTGTGCCTCTGTCTAACAGTGACACAGAAGTGATACCCGAGGTAAACCTACTATCTCCCATCCACTCATCAAGATTTCTCTTGAAGAGAGTCAATGAGGGACTCTGCCTAACCTGGACTGGGATTTTATTCCAGAGTGAAGGGAGCCTCTAGGTTATGAATTTGTCCCTTCAGCATGTCCTATTTATTTCAGTGCTGAGGTTCAAGTCTCTCAAGCACGTAGCTCGATGGGATTTGGATTTTCTGAGGTGCAGCATATCCATTAATTCTGGGTTGGACATGGCTTTATACGTCAGGCATAGATCGCCTCTGAGCAGGCGGTATGCCACTGAGTAGAGCTGGAGATTCTTTAACCGGGCAGCATATGGCATCTGTTTGAGCCCTTTGATCCTCTTGGTGAGGTACTTTTGGGGTCTTTCCAGTTGCTGCAGGTGTCTGGTAAGATATATCCCAAAAGAGGCATTGTACTCAATTATGGGCCAGATGAGGGATGAGTAAAGAGGCACGATGACCTCCCCTGATCTAGATGTGAATCCCTTCATGATTAGGTGGGCTATATAAAATGTTTTTCTAACCACTTTGGCCACGTGGTTGTCAAATGAGAGATTGCTATCAACTTGGGTCCCCAGGTCCCTAATTACGTCTTCCGTACTTAATGGATTACCACCTATGTGGTAATTTGTGGGCACTTTGTTTTTGCCAAAGGGGATGACTATACACTTTTTGGCGTTTAGCTTGAGGCCATGGCTCTGGCACCAGTTGTCTGTTTCTATGAGGTCCTTTTGTAGGATGCTTGTGTCGGCTGGAGAGTCGATTATGGCGCCCAGTTTGCAGTCATCTGTGAACTTGGTCAACCACAGTCCTTCCATGTTAGCCTGTACCTCCGAGAAATATATACCGAACAAAAGAGGTCCCAGGACTGAGCCTTGTGGGATGCCACTTGTAACTGGTTTGGAGTCTGACATGGCTCCAGCAATTCTAGCCATGTGAGTTCTGTTCTTGAGCCAGTTTGCAACCCATCTAGTGACATAGGGGTTTATATTTAAGCTGGTGAGCTTATCTATAATGCCCGAGTGGGGTATTGTATCGAAGGGTTTTGCAAGGTCCAGGTAGGCTGCGTGGACCACCTTCCCCTCGTCAATGGCCTTGGTGACTGTTTCAAAGAAATCAACCAGGTTTAAGAGGCAGGATCTGCACTTAACAAAGCTGAACTGGGTAGGATTCAGTGTCTGTAGGTCCCCAATATCTTTATTTATGAGGTCCATGATGATCCTTTCCATAGCTTTGCAGACCAAGCTAGTCAGGCTTATGGGGAGATAGTTTCCAGGATCCGTTGAGGCACCACCTTTGTGGAGAGGGACCACTGTTACTGTATGCCGCTCTTTGGGTACATATCCTGTAGTAAGGCTGAGATTGAACAGTAATTTTCTGTTTGGGTTTAGCTCTTCTTGGAGTTCATGTCGGATGCAGCCCGGGACACCGTCTGGTCCCATTGATGCTGTGTTTTTTGCTTTGGAGAGGGCGGCTCTTACCTTAGCATCTGAGATGTCAGGGGGGCAACACTCTGCTGGGATAGATATTTGCCCTTTTGGTGGGGAAGGGGGGGAGAAGTTTGCGCTGAACCTGTCAGCTAGGATGTTGGCAATGTCTGTGGGTTCGGTGTATTTTTTGTCATTTTGGACTAATTCTGAGCATATCTGGGAAGTCCCACCCAGGTTCCTAACATAACTAAAGAAAGCCTTGTGATTATCCTTAGTATCCTGTGCAATTTTTCTCTCGAAGCTGGCCTTAGACGATTTTATGAGTGCCCGTAGTTTTTTGCTAATACTGATCAGAGATGCCTTCCCTTTTTGGGATTTTGCTCTATCATGTAGTAGCTTCCTCCTTCTATTGTATAGTTTGTTTATGGCTGGGGTCCACCAGACAGGACGCCTAAATTTGGAGGATTGGGTCTTGGTTTTATTTGGGATTGCATGATCCATGCATTCCTGAAGGTGTTCATAGAATGCTCAAAATAAAGATTCTGCGGTCTGGGCCCTATTTTCCACAGGCCCGGGGGCTTTGAAGGATTCCACCTTGGTTTGGAGGAGTGTGAAATTTGCTTAAGAGAAGTCTTTCACTGTGGTTTTCTGGGCAGGGGCTGGGGTCGGGATGTGAATATCTAGTGAGATTAGTTTATGGTCTGATCTTACCAGTGAGGGATACACTTCTGGTCTGGAGCATAGAGTCCCCATGTTGGTGATGATCAGGTCCAGTATGTTTTCCCCTCTTGTGGGAGTGGCAACAAGTTGTTCCATAGCATTTGAGTTTATAAATTCTAGGAACCTTCGGGCTAGGGTGTTGGAGCTAGAGTAATGCTCCCAGTCTATGTTAGGGTAGTTGAATTCACCCAATATAATGGTGTTTGGAGAGACCTTCATATTTTCCAGTGTTCTCAGGAAGGCCGAGTGGGATTCCTGGGTTTGGGAGGGTGGTCTGTAGCAGGCTATAAACTGGTAGGCAGTTTTACCCACTGTTAGTTGCACATGGATAGTCTCTGATGCTTCGTGCTGTGCCACCAACCTGGAGGTGTGGGTATCTTTGACGAATATTGATACTCCCCCTCCTTTTGTGGTTTGGTCCAAGTTTTGGGGCCGAAAACCATGGTATGAGGTATAACCTGGTAGTGCTGGGGTGCTCTTGGGAGCCTTGAACCAGGTTTCTGTTACTGCACAGATATCGATGTTCTCCATACTAAGGAGAGTTTTGAGTGCGTGCATCTTGAGGTTTAGACTTCTGGCATTGAGTAGCATTACACTTAGTTTCTTATCCCTTGTGATACCTATGGAGGTGAGTTTGTCTTTTGAGCCTTGCATAAAAAGGCACTATGGCGGTGGCAAGAGCCTTTGCCAATATCCGAAAGCCCAGGGGTGACAGGTGCAAGCCATCCCTAGCGAAACATTGTGGCTTATCGAGCATGTCATCCCAGGCAGACAGGCATTGGATCCCCTTTGAATGACACCAATACTTAAGCCAATTGTTAAAATTGATCATCTTGTCTTCATATTGTGGCATCATTCTTGGTGAGGGTAAGATGCTACTCAAGGTCAGGGTCATACTGGCCTGGGCTACATGCTCAGAGAGCTCCTCTATGTCTCTTTTCATGTAGTCCAGGGAGGTACATCTCAGGTCATTCACACCAGCATGGACAATGACTGAGTCATATTTGTACTTGCCTTGGAGTGACCTGAGTGCTTGTGTTATGTGGTGGATCCTAGAGCCCAACAGGCAGCTCACCATGACCTTCTCCTTGTTCAGCCTGGTGAGCGGGACGTCAGTGTGCCTGATGATAGAGTCACCTAATACAAGTGTATCAGGTGTGTTGTTTAGCCTTAAGGGCTATGACTGTTCGGCAAACTGGCTTTGTGAGCTATGTGTTGCATGTGTTTTGTTTTGGGGTAGCGGTTGCTTGGGTGTCTGCTTTGTAGGTCTCTGCTGCTTAGGCAGATTTTTATTTAGAGCCTCCCAGTATGTTTTTGTGTGTTTATGTAAGAAACATACTTCATATTTAAATCATTGTTTACCCGTATCCCTGCAGGTCCTACACGTTATTGCTGCTGCCATCTTTAAGTGTTAGGTCTGAGGTCTACTCGCCATCCCTATGAAACGTACTTCATCTTTAAATCATTGTTTACCCATCTCCCTGCAGGTCCTACACGTTACTGCTGCGGCCATCTTTAAGTGTTAGTTCTGAGCTCTACTCTCCATCCCTATGAAACGTACTTCATCTTTAAATCATTGTTTACCCATCTCCCTGCAGGTCCTACACGTTACTGCTGCTGTCATCTTTAAGTGTTAGGTCTGAGCTCTACTCTCCATCCCGATGAAACCTACTTCATCTTTAAATCATTGTTTACCCATCTCCCTGCAGGTCCTACACGTTACTGCTGCTGCCATCTTTAAGTGTTAGGTCTGAGCTCTACTCGCCATCCCTATGAAACGTACTTCATCTTTAAATCATTGTTTACCCATCTCCCTGCAGTTCCTACACGTTACTGCTGCGGCCATCTTTAAGTGTTAGGTCTGAGCTCTACTCTCCATCCCGATGAAACCTACTTCATCTTTAAATCATTGTTTACCCATCTCCCTGCAGGTCCTACACGTTACTGCTGCTGTCATCTTTAAGTGTTAGGTCTGAGATCTACTCTCCATCCCTATGAAACGTACTTCATCTTTAAATCATTGTTTACCCATCTCCCTGCAGGTCCTACACGTTACTGCTGCTGTCATCTTTAAGTGTTAGGTCTGAGCTCTACTCACCATCCCTATGAAACGTACTTCATCTTTAAATCATTGTTTACCTGTCTCCCTGCAGGTCCTACACGTTACAGCTGCTGCCATCTTTAAGTGTTAGGTCTGAGCTCTACTCTCCATCCCTATGAAACGTACTTCATCTTTAAACCTCAAGGTCAGTTTACTGCTCTTCTACATCATCTCACACTTTACCCCCCCCCTAGTTTAGCCAGTATAAATGGTTATCAGTACAAGCAGTATGGTTAATGTATGCCAGCATTTTAGGATAGAATTAAACTCGTACAAGGAAAATAGTTTGAATTATGGAGAGACGTAATGACAGAGAGAGAAAACATAAAAATTATATAAAAATGTGGCTATACACTTTGTCAGTCTACAAATTATATGGCTTATCAAACAAAGGTGTGCATTGCTACAGAAAAAGAATATATACTGTATTTTGAATACAGTTGTGCTCTTAATTATATAATTATATTGACTTTATTTCAGTCATGACAGTATGCAGTGATAACAATATGTACAAATGAGTAATGTCAACTGGTGTTGTTTTGGTCAGACGGGGAAGGAATTGCATCAGAGTTTGATTTTCCTTGGTCATAAAATTCCCACTTTTGGAATGCAGACTAGCCTAGGCTTTTTCCCCTGTCCATGAAACATAATTCTTAAAAATAAAACAATACAAATACATTGATATAGAACAAATAATAAAGGGAATCTTTATTTGCTAAAATGAATGTAAACTCCATCAAAATAACAAAAATGGCATTGGTGTGTAAATGTCTTTCATGAACAATGCGAGAGGAAAACCTTGAAGATTATTTTCAAATGTGCAGTATTTCAATGTGCACCTTAAATAATTGCTGATGCTGTAATTGCTCCTTAGCTGTATAGACACTTAACCATTTTCTGCAGGTGTGTAAAGAAGAGCCCCCTGTAGTCCTGCACCTTCTGGCTGCACTAGACATTTTAAAATGCCTCTTTTTGTCCAAGAAGTAGTTTATCCTGTAGGTGATCTTCCTGAGAAAACATATGTGCTCACCACATGGGCAAGCTATATGGGTTGTGGCTTTTTGTGTGTGTGTGTATGTGAGAGTGTCTTTGTCCTAAAGTCCTTTGGTCACACATGAAGCAACATGTGAAAATTCTGTTAGAAAACCATATCTACTTATCTATGCAGGCTTCTCTGCATTTGTCCATCACTGTTTGAATTTTTTAACTGTGCAGATGTAGTGAATAAGACCCTTTCACCATGGGTGACAGCATCCTTATCTAGCTCAAAACAAGTGACAACAAGCAAGAACAACACACAGACACGCACTCATATACACACCTACGCTCCCACAAAGTAACACACACATACTCTCTCACACAGCAACACGTGCACGCACACACACACACACACACACACACACACACACACACACACACACACACACACACACACACACACACACACACGCACACCCATAGTAACAGAATGTCTAATTTAAATTACATACAAACACATACCCACACACGCTTTCTCTCGCATACAGAAACAAATGGCTTCACTTACACATAGACTCACACTTACCTTGTTTTGAATCTGAATGGCCACATGTGCACACATGATGACCTCAACCCATCTCTTCACTGAACTAACTTAAAGTTCAGCGTGTGGTGACAGAATATATATATATATTTTTACTTGTTGAAGCCAGCCTGATGCTATAAAAGTGGGAGGGTGCTTCCCCCTTCCCTTCGCCCTATGGTTTTGTTATTTTGCAATCTTCTCGGCGCCCTTCACTCAGAGACAGGGCACCAAGAAGATTGCAAAATAACAAAAGTACATTAATTAAAATAAATAAATAAATACATACATACATACATAAAATTCCGCCCCTTACAAGGCCGGTTTTACGGCACCCTAGACGGTCGCCCAGTTCACCTATTCCTAAGGACAACCGTGTGTAAGGCCATGAAATGTATCATTATGGAACTCATAAACAAAGAAATTGGTAACCTCCAAACTCTGGTCCCCACCCAGTTTGGGTTTGTGAAAGGAAGATCATGCCTCCTGAACCTGATCGACTTCTTTGAGGCAGTCACCAAAGCTGTAGACGAGGGTGAGGTGGTTCACACAGCCTATCTTGACCTCGCCAAGGCTTTCGGCACCATCCCCCATTCTGGAATTATAACTAAACTCACTAAACTAGGTATAAATCCCTACGTCACAAGACGGGTTGCCAACTGGCTCACTGACAGAACCCACACTGTAAAAGTTGCAGACTCCAAATCTGACTTCAAACCAGTGACAAGTGGAGTACCACAGGGTTCAGTCTTGGGACCTCTCCTGTTTGGCATCTATTTCTCTGAAGTACAGACTAACACAGAAGGCCTTTGGCTGGTGAAGTTTGCAGATGACTGCAAACTAGGAGCCATAGTCAAGTCCCCAAATGATGTGGACATCCTCCAGAAGGGCCTCACTGAGACAGATGCCTGCTGTCAGAGCCATGGCCTCAAGCTCAGTGCTAAAAATTGCATTGTCATCCCCTTTGGTAAAAACTCTGTACCCATGAACTACCACATAGGCGGCAGTCTACTTAACGTAATGTGTAATAAGAGACCTTGGGACCCAGGTGGACAGTAGTCTCACATTGCCACAGTAGTAAGAAAATCCTTCTACATGGCACACCTCATCACAAAAGGGTTCTTATCCAGAAAGAAAGAGGTCATTGTTCCCCTCTACTCGACATTCATTAGATCCATTATAGAGTACAATGCCCCTTTTGGAATGTACCTCACAAGACATCTGCAGCAGCTGGAAAGGCCACAGAAGTACCTTACAAAAAGGATTACTGGCCTCAAACAGATGCCCTACACTGACCATCTCAAAAAACTCCAGCTTAACTTCGTAGCATATCGCCTATTCTGAGGTGATCTCTGCCTAGCATATAAAGCTATGTCAAACCCAGAGCTGTTGGACATGCTACACCTAAAGAAATCCCAATCCTTCTGAGCTGCATGCTCTAGGGACCTAAACCTTGTCACGACAATAAACAGGACATGCTGGAGGGACAGATTCCTGTTCCAGAGACTTCCCATACTCTGAACAAGCTACCCATCTATGTCAAGCAAAGTTCCTCATTAGCACTCTTCAAGAAAAATCTTGATGAGTGGATGGGAAATAGGAAATACACCCCAGGGATCACTTCTGTGGCTCTGTTTGACAGGGGCACAGGAAAATAACTTTCTCGGGTGGCATAAGCCAGGGAACCTTGTTGGCTAGGCTTACTTAGGCCCTTGACCCGATAGCCCTGTACCTACCTATGAACCTATGAACCAAGCTATCTGTAGCTTGTTGTGTCTGACAGAATGAGAACCATCACCTGCTGCCCTACAGCATACTCTCTAGCTTGAGCATTCCTTTCATACCAGACCTTTTTCTGCTGTTGGGCTTCTGCCAGGTTCTCCTGGGCCAACCCCAGGAGTTCCCTGATACTTGTCCTGAACTTTAGGACATATGTCACAACAGACACCTTGTGGGATTCACACTCACCCTTCCACTCATAACGAATCAAATCTAGAGGTCTCCTTAGCCTATGCCCATACAGCAACTCAAATGGTGAAAAACCTGTGGATTCATGGGTAACCTCTCTGTAAGCAAAAAAAAAAAAAACAGATGTTGCTTAAACTTAAACTGGTCTGCAAATGCCTGGAGCATCATCTTGAGTGTAGAGTTTAACCTCTCCACAAGACAATTAGTCTGGGGATGGTAGGGGTTGGTCTTTAGGTGCTTCACCCCACAGTGCTTCCACAGACAAGCCAGCAGGTCTGCCATGAAATTGGCACCTCTGTCAGTCAGTATTTCTTTTGGGAAACCTACCCTGCTGAAAATCTCTCAGCTGATGGAACATTGCTACCCCTTCCACTGAGGTGTCAGTCTGAGCCTCACTGAGGTTATCAGTCACCAGATGCCCCTCAGACTCCGCCTGCTATCCATCATAATCGCTAACTCAAGCATTCCTGTCATACTAGACTTTTTTCTGCTGTTGGGCTTCTGCCACGTTCTCCTGGGACAAGCCCACAAGTTCCCTGATCCTTGTCCTGAGCATTAGGACATATGCCACAACAGACTCCTTTTGGGATTCACACTCACCCTACCACTCATCACAAATCAAATCTAGATGTCCTCTATCCCTATGTCCATACAGCAACTCAAAGGGTGAAAAACCTTTTGATTTCTGAGGAATCTGTCTGTAAGCAAACAACAGATGGGGCAAATATTTGTCCTAGTCCCTAATAAACTGGTCTGGAAATGCCTGTAGCATTGTCTTGAGTGTAGAGTTTAACCTCTCCACAAGACCATTAGTCTAGGGATGGTGGGGGGAGTCTTTAGATGCTTCACCCCACAGTGCTTTTACAGATAAGTCAGCAGGTCTGACGTGAAATTAGCACCTCTGTCAGTCAGTGTTTCTTTTGGAATACTTACCCTGCTGAAAATCTCTAACAGAGCATCTGCCACCTTTTCTGCCTCAGTGGACGACTGAGCCACTGCCTCAGGGTATCTTGTAGCATAATCTTCTACCACTAGGATGTACGTTTTCCCTGTGGAACTTGAGGGACTCAGAGGCCTCACTATATCCATAGCTACCCTCTGAAATGGCTTCTCAATCATAGGCAAAGGTATCAAATGAGCTTTCATCTTGTCTCCTGCCTTGCCTACCTTTTGCCAATGCTCACAGGTCCTGCAGCACCATGTTACATCTCTGGAAATCCCAGGCCAATAAAAGTTCTGCATAATATGTCTTTTTTTTTACGTTTTATGCCCATATGATCTGCAAAGAGAATATTGTGGGCTCTAGCTAGAAGTAGCAAATGGTAGGCTCTAGGCACTATCAACTGCTGCATTCTCTCACCCTCTAGCTCTGCATCAGGGGTCCACGCTCTATACACTAAGCCTTTGTCCCAGAATACAGATTCCCCTTTCCACTGAGAATCAGGTGCCTCTCTAGCTAATAAAATAAATAAATAAAAATTCTAAGCTATACTTTGCTATATTCTTATCTGAATCTAAAAGAGTTATTATGCCCTAAAAACTTTCTTACAGAACAACATGCAGGCAGGAATGCAGAAGGTGGTGATGAGGGGATGTTTCTAGGTCAAAGACAAGATACAAAATGCAGTCTCTCTCTGAGAGATTTCTTAAATTAATATAAAATATTACTGCTGGGTTAGCTTGGATGACATCATTTTTTGTCACCTGACTTTTAGTTCCCAAGCTAAACCCCCTTTGTCAGAAACTAACAGAATTTTAGTACTTCTCTGTGAAAATTCTATATCTCTCAGATGTTTGCAGATCTTGAAAGTCATAAAGCAATAAAACAATTCTGCATCTCAAACCTAGTACTTCTTCCAAGACAATACAAATACTTCTAGCTCTAGACATTGTGTCTGCTACTGAACTGAAACTGAGAGATAACTTTTATAGCACAATCATAAAACTATTTAATTTCAACTTATTTTCTTGAAGTTTTGCAAGTTAACTTTCTATGTTCTAGTTTTTACTTTTAAAACATATACATTTACACAATTACAGTAGTTTATATACATTTCTATTCTAAGCCAGTAGGGCATGTTGTGGTTACATTTTAGCTCAGTACTTTACACCTTTAGACACACTTATGTATGAATCATATCAATATTCACAAATGACATAGAATTATTTACAAAATTCCAGATAGATGGGCTGGCAATATTTCCTTTTGTGACAATAAGCTCATGATGTACATGATGTTGGGAGGGGTTGGGAGGGTGGCCTAATGGTTAAGATGTTTGCCTTACAAACACAAGGTGCAGGGTTTGAGTCTCACAAGGGATAATTGGCTAAGCTTAAAATGGCTGGCAAGGGCAGTTAACATAGTACTAATCTATGAACCTATGAACCTATGTCCGTGTGTTCCCAGGACACAATGATCAACCATATTCATATTCAAAGTTTCAGAAGGTGACCAAGATCAGCATTTCAAAAAGAATGAATAGCCATAGCATATGTAGTCAGGATCAATCACAACTAATGATCAGGCAGAACACTGATGTCACGGCATTCCAGACTCAAGGTATCCTAGAAGGAGCTATCCAGGTCACAGTTCTGTATTCAGCAGGAGATGCTGTTTTCATTACCAAAAACAACGATTACAGCTACAGATAATAAATTCAAAAAAGATTTTATTTCTCTCTAGCGCCTCAGCTATGTGGTTACATTTTAGCTCAGTACTTTACACCTTTAGACACACTTATGTATGAATCATATCAATATTCCCAAATGACATAGAATTATTTACAAAATTCCAGATAGATGGGCTGGCAATATTTCCTTTTGTGACAATAAGCTCATGATGTACATGATGTTGGGAGGGGTTGGGAGGGTGGCCTAATGGTTAAGATGTTTGCCTTACAAACACAAGGTGCAGGGTTTGAGTCTCACAAGGGATAATTGGCTAAGCTTAAAATGGCTGGCAAGGGCAGTTAACATAGTACTAATCTATGAACCTATGAACCTATGTCCGTGTGTTCCCAGGACACAATGATCAACCATATTCATATTCAAAGTTTCAGAAGGTGACCAAGATCAGCATTTCAAAAAGAATGAATAGCCATGGCATATGTAGTCAGGATCAATCACAACTAATGATCAGGCAGAACACTGATGTCACGGCATTCCAGACTCAAGGTATCCTAGAAGGAGCTATCCAGGTCACAGTTCTGTATTCAGCAGGAGATGCTGTTTTCATTACCAAAAACAACGATTACAGCTACAGATAATAAATCCAAAAAAGATTTTATTTCTCTCTAGCGCCTCAGCTAAATCACCTAATGCCAGGATTTGGAAAAACAAAATAAACATTTTATACTTAACTCATTGTTTTCCTCCAAGCATAAACTAGACTGTATGGTTGGAGGAAAGAATCAGTTAGGTATAAAATGGAGTGAGAAAGGCAATGTTAGTAAGGTGCATTACAATAATGTTTTGAATGGTGGAAGAAACAAGAAGGAAAGTTTATTTTGTCATCACATATTATGCGTCGAGTGAACAAATAATACAGTTGGTAAAATATTATTGGCCCATGTTATTACGGAGCAGCCAATTACATAATCAGATTAGCAGACTGCCTTGTATATCTTATAAAAAGGGTAGGAGCATAGCTATTTTTGTTGTACATAGAGTTGTTTTTCCGAATCCTAGTATTAGGCCTTATATTGAAGCCGCTGTGGTACAGCGGTAGCATTGTTGCCTCACAGCAAAAGGCTCTCCTGTCCGATTCATGACTGGAGTGCCTTCTGTGTGGAGTCTGCATGTCCTCCCCACGGTCGAGTGGCCTCTGAAAGACATGCATGAATGGGCATGCCTTTGCTGAAGGTTGGGCGTCGGGCTGGCAACTCGGCACCATAAAAAATCTACTGCCAATCATTAGCGGACCAGAGTTCCGCTGTGGCGACCCCTAACCGGGAAAAGCTGAAAAGATAAACAAACATTGTCAGTAATTATGGTACGTATAGATGTGGTATATGTCCATTGCTGGTGAACTATTTTCCCTAGGATAAACAACGTAAGTTTTATGCCTATACAAAAATTTTATTCTAATGCACAAGGAGTGATTTATGCTCTACAATGTCCTTGTAAGTTGTTTTATATTGGGAAAGCCAGAGGGCTTTCAAGGTCAGATTTCAGGAACATGTTAGGGATATTAAAAAGTATGACTTGAAAGTCCTCTGGCTCTCCATTTTAAAGATTTTCATAATAGTGATGCCTCTTTGTTAAAAGGTTGTGGTTTAGAACAAATAGTTTTTGTTGTGGTTTGTGGTGGTGATGCTGTTTTCATTGTCTAAAAAATGTTCCATTTCTGAGGCTATGAGGATGAACTATCTGAAACAACTTAAAATGTGATTAAAATGAATATTTAGAGTTTTTTTATCTGGTCTTCCATGCTGTCCTTCAGGCCCTTTCCTCACAAGTACTCTATAAACCCATTTGTTCTCAAGTAAAAGATCTTTGTCCCATTCATTCTTGGGAGTAAATACACAGATAGCAGGCCATGGGAACCATCGTATGTGTATTGGGAGAATAAAGGTGTTGCATTAAGGCCCACCCTTTACTTCTGATGCTGCAGAGCAGGGGGGCTGTCATCTGTGTATTGCTAGTGATGGGCTACAGGGCATGGGAACCATAGTCTGTGTATCTGGAGAGTGAGGGTCTTGCGTTAAGTCCTAGTCTTTACTATTCATGCTGCAGCACAGGAGAACCATCATCTATTTTTTGGGAGAGTGAAGGATTTACATTAAGCCCTAAGCTTTACTGCTCATGGTCTAACACACCCAGGGGGCTGGTAGACAGTGAGCCTTAGGGAAAAATGTCCATAGGTCCACTGCAATGTAATTAATCATTCCTGTACATCTTTCAGACTTCATCATCTCTATCAGAACTGTGGTCTGAGACTTCAACCTTGGAGAGTATAAAAGAAAAACACAATATGTTTTGTGCAGCCAGTATCTATCAACCAGTAAAACAAAACATCAGGCTCAAGTAGTGGTCACAGAACTGAGAAAGTCTAGGTAGAATTGCTGAATACTCAGTGAAGATGTTGGTAAAAAGACCAAAAAGCCAGTAGTATTCCACAAAATTTAATATAATATTCTGCTACATAAATCAAAACAGTGAAACAAGCATTCTGTATGACAGCTACATAAATCAAAACAGTGAAACAAACATTCTGTATGGACTACATAAATTAAAACAGTGAAGCAAACATTCTGTATGGGGTGCTACATAAATCAAAACAGTGAAACAAACATTCTGTATGGCAGCTACACAAATCAAAACAGTGAAACAAACACTCTGTATGGGTTACATAAATCAAAACAGTGAAACAAACATTCTGTACAGAATACATAAATCAAAACAATGAAACAAACATTCTGTATGAGAGTGTGTGGATGACCAAACACTTTAACTCTTTAACCCTCCCCTGTAGAAGAGGCAAGCATACAAATCCTTAGTGTAGAAAATCCAACACAAGTAATGCATTATGAAATAATGAGTCCCCAGACTTAGGAGATGCAGGTGGAATGAGAAGCCTCTGATGACTTATCACGTGATGATGTTCTGGAGACGTCAGTGGGAAACCAGCATAAATGTTCAGTTGGAGTTCCACAGGAATGGAAGAAGTAGGAAGCAGTGGCATCTCTGATCCAGTCACTGGTGTGCAGTGATAGGCCAGTGAGTTCCCACATGAAAGAGTAACGGATGATGCAGGATGCAGCTGGGGCATGTCACAGGAAGATGTTCTGGAACTTTCTGTAGAATGCCAACTGGAAACAGACAGCTAGGAATGTGCTCTCAGTTTAGAAGAAAATGAATTAAGAGAAGAGCTGCTTGATTTAATAGAGATGGATAGACATATTAGGACTGATAAAAGAAATAGATTACAGAGACTAAATGAGATCCAAAATATTAGAAGTCTGTTAAAACAGATGAAACAGCAGTCCAGACTATTAACAGAAATGCATGTGATATAACAGAAACAAATAAGATATATATTACTGTGCAACTAAATTAATAACAGATAAAGTCTTATCACAAAAACGTAGGGCAATAAGAGAAAGAAAGGGAAGAAATAAAATGTCATCATGGAAGCTTCAAACAGAGAAAACTATAAAGCACTTGAGTCCAGAGGTGTCACTGATAGAAGAATATAGAAGAGGGAACAGATCAACAAAAATACTTAGAAAGTTAGACGCGGTGAAATCAATGCATAGCATCAGAACAGACCAGGGTCTATCATACATGACTGCAAATAATAAAATAAAGATATCAGCACATCAGAAAATGGAGAAGATATGAAAATAAATATAATGGAAAAGTGCAAAATAAGCAATTCTTGATGACTCAAAAAGTTTTATAGAAAGCTGGGAAATAAAGCAAAAGGAACAGAAGCATCACCAGAAAAGAAGAAATAGACACGTTTTAGAGAAATATTTATGAAGACTCTATCGAACATAACAAAGATGCTGAACAGATAGAAAATTTAAAAGAAACAGTAAGAAGTTCAGATGTACAGGATATGTGATGGGATGAAGTAACGGCTAGAGAAATTGAAACAAGATTAAGAAAAGCTCCTAAATGGAAAATCCCAGGCTCAAATACAGTACCTAACTTTTGGTTAAACCTACTGCCAAATTTACACAAAGATTTAGCCCTGAGTAAGAATTACTTATATGTGCATACCAGCCCCTCTGACAACAGGAAGAAGAATACTCCTCCTCCTTAAGAGTGAACCTGTAAGCCATCCTAAAATGTATTTATTTAAATTTGATAACCGGGTAGTGTCCAACTGGGCCAGAAGGCTGTTTTCAGCAGAAACCTGGGGAAAAAAACTCCAAGGAAGATTACATAATTATGCATTTTTACATATGACAATTACAATAGGGGTTCATCCTTGACATTGTATCTAAAATCATATAACAATGGTAGTACAATAAGCTTATACTATTCATACAGACAAAACAAAAATATATATTTGTTTTTTTTTTTCAGGATAAAAATATCACAAACATGCTAAGAAGGCTCAGTTGCCAAGAAATATTGACAATGGCTGGTGGGGAGAAGAAGTTAGACAGTAAGGGGTTAAATTAGTTAGCCTGGTCAAACCCACCTCCATAAACAGCACAAATAAAAACATAAGGGTTATGCTACTCAACGCCAGGAGTTTAAATCTCAAAATGCACTCGCTTGCAGCACTCCTCAGTATGGAGAATGTCGACATCTGTGCAGTAACTGAAACCTGGTTCAAGGCTCCAGAGAGCACTCCAGCACTACCGGGCTACAATTCATGCCACACATTTTGGCCACAGAACATGGACCAAAACACAAAAGGACGAGGGATATCCATATTCATCAAGGATACCTACACCTCCAGGTTATTGGCACAGCAACGATACCTCTGAGATCATACATGTGCAACTAACATCGGGCAAATCTGCAATGCAAATTGTGGCCTGCTACAGATCACCCTCCATGACCCAGGACCACCACTCTGCCTTTCTGGCGACACTGGAAAACATGAAGGTCCTACTGAACACCCTGATATTGGGCGATTTCAATTACCCTACCATTAACTGGGAAAACTACTTCAGTACAAACTTCCAGGCTCAGCTCTTCCTGGAATTTATCAAACCAAATGCCGTGGATCAGCTGGTAAACTCCCCTACCAGAGGTGAAAACATATTGGACCTGGTCATCACCAACATGGGCGACAGGTGTTCCGCACCAGAGGTCAACCTGTCACTGGTTAGATCAGACCATAAATTAATCACTTTGGATGTCCACACCCCACCACCACCTCCAACCAAGGAAACCACAGTGAAAAACTTTTCTAAAGCAAACTTCACCTTATGTAAGACAGAGGTGGTAAGTTTCACAGCCCCCACGCTAAAGGATAACGCTGCCCAAGATGCAGAATCCTTTACAAATGCACTCTATGAGCACCTACAAGGATGCATGGATCGTGCCATCCCTAGAAAAACCAAGACTCACTCCCCTAAGAGAAGGAAACCAGTCTGGTGGACCCCTGCCATAAACAGGTTATACAATAAAAGGAGGAAACTAGTTCAGAAAAAAGTAAATCCCAAGAAGGAAAGACATCCCTAATCAGTATCCATAAGAAACTAAGGTCCCTCATAAAATCATCCAAGGCTAACTTCGAAAGAAAAATAGCCAAGGATTCGAAAGATAACTTCAAAACCTTCTTTAGCTATGTCAAGAATCTAAGTGGCAACTCGCAGATATGCTCCGAGCTAGTGCAAAATAGCACAAAATATACTGAACCTACTGATATTGCCAACATCCTGGCAGATAGAGTCAGTTGAAACTTCACTCCCCTCTCACCTCCAAAAGGGCCCACAACAATACCAGAAAAGTGTATTGTCCCGAAAATCACAGACGCACAGGTGAAAACACCCCTTTCAAATGCCAAAAACAGTGTCAGTGGGGCCAGATGGTGTCCCAGGATGCGTCTTGCATGAACTACATAACGACCTAACCTCCCACCTAAACATGCTGTTCAAACTCAGCCTCTCCACAGGCTACATACCCATAGAATGGCACAAAGCAACGGTTATTCCACTCCACAAAGGAGGGGCCACAACTGACTCTGGTAACTATCGCCCCATAAGCCTGACTAGCCTGGTCTGCAAGGCTATGGAGCGCATCATCATGGAACTCATTAACAAAGATATTGGGAACCTCCAAACACTTGACCCGACCCAGTCCGGCTTTGTTAAGGGCAGATCATGCTTACTAAACCTGGTTGACTTTTTTGAGACAGTCACCAAGACCATAGATGAGGGGAAGGTAGTTCACACAGCCTACCTTGACCTCGCCAAGGCGTTCGACACCATTCCACACTCGGGTATTATAGAAAAACTCACCAGCCTGAACATAAACCCCGATGTCACAAGATGGGTTGCCAACTGGCTTACAGACAGAACTCACATGGTAAGAATAGCAGGCTCCAGGTCTGACTCTAAACCAGTCACAAGCGGTGTTCCGCAAGGCTCAGTCCTGGGACCCCTACTGTTCGGCATATACTTCTCAGAAGTACAGGCAAACACAGGAGGACTATGGCTAACCAAGTTCACCGATGACTGCAAACTGGGAACCATATAACAAAAAAGAGCAGCAACTGATTCAGCTTCAGGAACTGCAGGCAAACACCCACACACAACGAATGGTTTACCTAGGTTTCGTCTTTTAATTTTAAACAGACTTCCTCAGAACTACAAAATTCAAATGTACTAGAATCAACACAGCCAATAAATACTCACATTACAATACATTAATTAAATAATTGAATCCAATTAACCCATGAAAACACACCCATTTAAAGATCCAATTCATGAAAAAAGAAAGAAAAAGAAACACAAAAGAAAGAAAATTGAAACAAAAATAAAGTAAAAAATTAATTGTTAATTGCGTTAATCACATCAATATTAATAAAACCACAAGCCATGATAAAACTGAGAATGTACAACAAATATAAAAATCATAAAATGAAAATGAATTATGTAAAGTATAATATACAAAACTGATCACTAAAATTAAATTTACATTAACCCATGAGATGTCTATACTTTAACATGGGGGCAATACTAATATGATCATTTATACCAGGAAATGTGGTGGCATCTAAAGTTAACTGCCACTTCATCTCACTGATATCAAGGTGGTCATCTAAAACACTTCCTTGACTATCCTTAACAATATGTTGTATGACACAAAACTTGAAATCGTGCCCTTTATATGATTCAATATGCCTGACCAAGGCATTGGTGTTTCTCATGTGCTTGATGTCTAGCACATGCTCCTTAATTCTATCCCTGAATGCCCTACTAGTCTTACCTATATAAAATGCAGGACAACAACAGCATTTAGCTAAATAAACCACATTATTAGTTTAGCAATCAAAGTGGCCACAAAGATTAATACATGAATTGGCTACAAATATTTGAGAACCAGTAGTCATAATATATCTGCACGTGCCACATCTACCACACTTAAAATTACCGTTAGGCCTGTTGTTACTGATGGAATGGTCACCCCTCCAGTTACCCCTTTCAAATAATTGTTTAAAAGACCTCCCTTTTCTAAAAACACACATTGGGGGACTTTTCAATTTATCCCAAACAAAGTTGTCAAGCTTAAGTAACCTCCAGTTATTACGTACAATATGGGTGATATGTTTAGTGTCAAAGGAATAAGTTGTGATAAAGTATATTGGTGAACAACTACCCTCAACAATAGCCGTACCATCAGTGTGTACATTGTTAGTCGACACACTTAATCGCGCACATCCAGAATGATATATACTTGATATGCCAATGTTGTTGCTCTTCACTGATTCATTTTCTATCATTGAAATTAAAAGGGCTTTATATATACCATCATGTCTTTTCCTAATAACCTCATCAGAAATGTTTTGACACAGAGCAGCTGGATAACCTCTTTTTATAAACATATCCTTGATAAATTCAACCTCATTTAAGAAGTCTGCATCATCGCTAGTCATTCTAGCTGCTCTGACCATCTGTCCCTTAATTATTGCTCTCTTTTGATGTTCAGGATGCCAACTAGAATAATTTAAATATGAATTTGAAACGGTAGGTTTCCTATAAATAGATGAAACCAATAATTTATTAACTCTATCAATTTTCAAATTATTTAATTAATGTATTGTAATGTGAGTATTTAGTGGCTGTGTTGATTCTAGTACATTTGAATTTTGTAGTTCTGAGGAAGTCTGTTTAAAATTAAAAGACGAAATCTAGGTAAACCATTCGTTGTGTGTGGGTGTTTGCCTGCAGTTCCTGAAGCTGAATCGGTTGCTGCTCTTTTTTGTTATATCAGTCTATTGTGAAACTGGGAACCATAATTGACTCTCTGGCTGACACGGACATCCTCCAAAAACGCCTTACTGAGATGAACATCTGGTGTCAAAGTCATGGCCTCAAGCTAAATGCCAAAAAATGCATAGTCATCCCGTTTGGAAAAAACAAAACACCCACGAATTACCACATAGGTAGTAGCCCCCTTAATACAGAAGAGATAATAAGAGATCTGGGGACCCAGGTAGATAGTAATCTCTCCTTTGAGAATCATATTGCCAAAGTAGTTAGGAAATCCTTCTATGTGGCCCATCTAATTACTAAAGGGTTCGCATCTAGAAATAAAGAGGTTATAGTGCCCTTCTACTCGTCACTCATCAGACCCATCATATAGTACAATGCCCCATTTGGGATGTACCTCACAAGGCACTTCCAACAGCTGGTAAGACCACAAAAGTACTTCACCAAGAGGATTACTGGCCTCAAACATATGTCCTATGCAGCCCAACTGAAAAAACACTCGCTGTACTCAGTGGCATATCGCTTACTCAGAGGTGATCTCTGCCTGACTTACAAAGCCATGTCCAACTCAGAATTGATGGACATGCTCCACCTAAAGAAATCCAAGTCACTGCGAGCCACATGCTCTAGTGAGCTAAACCTTGCCACAACAATAAATAGAACATGCTGGAGGGATAGATTCCTGTCACAGAGACTCCCCATGCTTTGGAACAAAATTCCTAACTACATTAGGCAGAGCCCCTCACTAACACTCTTCAAGAGAAACCTTGACGAGTTGATGGGTAACAGAAAATACACCCCTGGGATCACTTCATTGACTCTGCTTGACAGAGGCTCAGTTAATTAATCAATGGGCGTGGCACACTCTGGCTAGGTTTATAAATGCCCTCGGGCAGATAGCCTAGTACCTACCTATGAAGCTATGAACCTATGGTAGAGAACATAAGCTGTTTAATAGAGAGGTTATTGAGTTAATAAAATGGGAGTTAAATTGAGTGGCTATGCAATCATTTGGGTTGGTCAGAGTTGGGGCTGGGGTAGTGGGTTTTTCCTGGGTTGAGAAGGAGGCTGATTGCTTGCCAGAATCTTTTGGGATTTTTCTAGTATTTTAGCTGACTTGTTTGGAAGTAGTTTTTTTTTTTGTCTTGTTTAATTAGTTTTTTGGTTTGATTTCGAAGTTGTTGGTAGGTAGTGAGATTTTGTTTACTTCTATTATTCTGAAAGAGATACCGGGCTCTGTCCCTTTGTTTTAGTAGAAGAATTGTGTCTTTTGACAACCAAGGAAGCTGTTTGGATTTGGTACAAATTTTTCTAATTGTGGCTAGATCATTAAGTACTTGTAGGAAAGCACTATTGAAGTACTGTACTGCACGGTCCAATTGAAGAGTTTTTAGAGGTGCCCAGTCATATTGTTGAAGAGGAGAAAAATATTTTTTATTGTGAATGTAGCGAAATGAAATGTTACAGGAATTGTGTGTATGTTTTCTAATCAAGTAGGTAGGGAAGTGATAGCTTTGTGTGTCAGGAAGACACCCTGCATCATAGCTAAATATTGGATTTGTTTTTTAAAATCTAGTCAAGAATGGATTGCCTGTTGGTGTGTTTGTCAATGCATATGGGGTGGTTAATTTTTTGACAGACATTGTACAGGTTTATAAAGTTAGTAGGGGGGATAGAAGAGTAGGTAGTCCAATCAAGGTTAAAATCTCCAAGTTTAATGGTCTCATGGCTGAAGCTGGTAGAGGCCCATTCAAGGATGTTTTCAATATTTTGGAGGTTATTAGCAGGGGGCAGGTAGATCGCTATAAAGATAATGGACGTTGGATAGTGGACTGTATCATTTGTTGCTAAAAACTACAGACCAATAACTTGCCTCCTGATGATATATAAGCTATATGCTGGAAATGATGCAGAGTTTATAGTCATTTAGAAAAAAAAACCCAATCATGGCAATAGAACAAAAGGGCAACAAAAAAGTAACAGGGCAACAAAAAAGTAACATGGAACAAAGGGTCATTTGTTGCTAAATAAACTCACAACAAAAATTGTAAAAAGGGGAAGAATCTAAGCATGGCATGAATAGATTAGAAAAAAACATTTGACAGCATCCCACATTCATGGATAAAGGAGTGCTTACAGATGTATAACATACACCCTACATTGATCAATTACATTACGGTGACCATGAAACAATGGCAAACCAGTTTTCAGTTAAGCTATGATAAAGGACAAATGATTATACCAGGGATAAAAATTCAAAGGGGGATATTTCAGGGTAACTCTTTGTCACTGCTGTTGTTTTGTCTTGCCCTAAACTCACTAAGCTGTTTATTGCAGTTTGGCTCCCAGAAGACAACTTTCATAAAGACTTCTCATTTCCTTTTCATGGATGACTTTAACTGTATAGTTCATCAGATGAGGATTTGAAAGCACAACTGCAAGTGGTTAAAACTTTCTCAGATAATAGAAGAATGTAATTTGGTCTTGATAAATGTGCAAAAGCAACCTTTAAAGCAGGAAAACTGCAGCACCAAGAAAATATCAATCTGGGACAGGAATGTGATATAAAGGAACTTGAGCAGGATGGAGTGTATAAATATTTAGGAATTGATGAGGCGTTGGCAATAAAACATGAACAAATGCAAATAAAACTCAGTAAGGAATACTTCAGAAGACTTAAACTTTGAAAAGAGCGTTAACATCTAGGAAAAAAGTTGAAGCGGTAATTCAATTTGCTCCTCCTGTCCTGACTTACAGTTTCAGTGTGAATGACAAGCTCTAAACAGTGTTGGATCAGTTTGGCAGGAAGGCAGAAAAACAAGAAAAATGCTTCAGCCTTATCAAACGATACATAAAAATCAGTATATATACCATAATATTATATATTCCTCACTCTGAAGGAGGTGTGGCCCTCCTCAAAATTGATTACATGCATAGATCTGCAGTCATGGGACTACATGCATATCTGCTAACCTCATCAGATCCAAACATGGTGAGGAGCGGATGTCTAAAATGACCTCCCTGGTTAGCATAGCAGACGCATTTAGACTGAAAGCAGGAATGGAAATCAAAGCAGAAGAAGACAAAAATCAGGCAGCAAATGAATGTGCCAAAAATCAAAAGAAAGTATATAAGAAGAAATATCACATGAGAAGGATAGTAATGTGGAAAAGCCATAACTATAGTGGCAAGTACAGAGATTTCCTGGAAACAAACTCATGTTGATCAGGATTTGTGCAGGAATGGTTAGGGAAAGGCAAGTTGAAACCAAAAGATGAAAGGTTAATGATGGTGGCCCAGGATACTGAACTATTTACATGTTTCTTTACAAAGTCCATTGAACATGTGAGAGAAACACACAAATGTAGGTTCTACAAAAAAGAATTGGAAACAGTCACACATCCTCTTGCTGGGTGTGATACACTCATGCAGAGGGCCTGTACACTGAAAGGTACAATAATGTGGTAAGACTGTTGCACTGGGGATTGTGAAATCACTACAATATGGAAGTAGTGAGTGATCACACAGGATCACCCGTTACCAACAGTTCAAAAACAGATGCAAGGAAACCAGATATAGTAGTCCATGAAAAAAGACAAAAGTAGCATTGATCACTGAAATTGCTACACCTACTGATTATAGTGTATTCGATTTAGAGAGACATAAAGCCATAAAATATTAGGATTTGCAGGCAGAACTGAGAGCAGTGTAGAACATAAAATACCCAGACAGTTCCAACAGAATTAGGAACAATGGAATTAATAAAAATAATCTAAAGTCATACTTAGAAATGCCAGCAATACATGCACCTCCATATGACTTGCAAAAGGAGTGAATTCTGGGCACATTGTAGGTGCTGACAAGAGCACTTTTAGCTGAATTCAAAGGCTGAAACAACACTAACTTCATGAACTTTAACTATCTCCTGACTTAGGAATGGGGTCCTTTACTGTCATGATATTAGAAACCCAAGACTTTTAGAAATTAAGCTGAGGGAAAGTACCTTAAAAGTGCTTTGAAGGAGGTTGAGCCCCTCTTCAACCTCATGTGATTGTCTTCACTCCCCTATTCCGTTATGTAAATACACTAACGACACTACTGGTGTGCAATTAGAAACGGCACCGGCACTGATTGTCTATAGTTTGATAACGGGTGCGATATTTATCAATATCTTATCAGAGAATGAATGTTCTCAAACAGAGTATTAATGTACATACATCATTCAGCAAGAAACAAGACCACTACTTCATGTCAGCATATAAAGCTGCAGGGAAGTACACACTGAAAGAAGCAAACGGCTGTTATAAGGAAACAAGTAAATAGAAAAAGACCTCCAAATACCAAAAAGAACTGCATGCTCTTATACTTTCTGCTTGCTAGTAGGGTTTAGAAAGCCATGTTTATATAGAATGGAAAAATGAAAAAAATGTGTGTGTGTGTGTGTGTGTGTGTGTGTGTGTGTGTGTGTGTGTGTGTGTGTGTGTGTGTGTGTGTGTGTGTGTGTGTGTGTGTGTGTGTGCGTGTGCGTGCGTGTGTGCGTGCGTGTGTGCGTGCGTGTGTGTGTGTGTGTGTGTGTGTGTGTGTGTGTGTGTGCGTGTGTTTCTATGTCTTACTTTAAAATGGAGAAGGACAGGGAAAAAGCAAAATAAGTGTTTGCCTATTTAGAGTATGGGTGAATATTGTGAAGAGTGCATTGAGTGGGTGAATATTGTGAGGACTGCATTGAGTGGGTGAATATTGTGAAGAGTGCATTGAGTGGGTGAATACTGTGAAGAGTGCATTGAGTGGATGAATACTGTGAAGAGTGCATTGAGTGGGTGAATATTGTGAAGAGTGCATTGAGTGGGTGAATACTGTGAAGAGTGCATTGAGTGGGTGAATACTGTGAAGAGTGCATTGAGTGGGTGAATACTGTGAAGAGTGCATTTAGTGGGTGAATATTGTGAAGAGTGCATTGAGTGGGTGAATATTGTGAAGAGTGCATTGAGTGGGTGAATATTGTGAAGACTGCATTGAGTGGGTGAATATTGTGAAGCATGCATTCAGTGGGTGAATATTGTGAAGAGTGTGTTGAGTGGGTGAATATTGTGAAAAGTGCATTGAGTGAATATACTGTTCATGAGGAAACAAACTCTTTAAAACAGTATCAACCAGTTTATAGAAAAGGTGTCTTACTGTGGCGGCAAGCAGCCCACATAACATGTAAAAACACAAAGCGGACTGGAACACAATAAGAGACGGCTGAATATAAAAATCTAATTTAATAAACTACAAATAAAGTTAGTGCTTTCGGCGAGACAAATGTACCGCCTTCTTCAGACAAAACAGCAGAATGCCAAAAAAGCAAGATTTTATAAAATGTACATACTGTTGAACCAATGAATATTAAGTGCATTATTCAATTAAATATTGCCATAGAGACCTTAAAGAGACTTGATAAGCCACAGTTAAAACACAAGTCCTGTTATCAAATACTAAGAAAGCTTAATACAAGCTCGGATCTTATAGTTTTGCATGTGCTTCAAATACTAATTAAATAACAAAAAACGTTAAATATACCAAAATGGAACATAAAAGAAGCGTGATAAACGCTACAAGCATACATTAAAATCAAAGTGCATCCTTAATTTCAGTGAAATACGATAAAATCGCAATTTGTAAAATATTTAATACATCATATATATACAAAAATAATTTTAAAAGTAACACTATATTGCCTGATACCTTGCATAGACCACTGAAAGTGCACTAATGTACCTTGATGTGAAACAGCATTTATTAGCTATCACGCTTACTTGTACAGATAGATGGATACTAGTTTAAATAAAGCCACAGTTGTTCTGAAGCTTGTTAAACAAAAGTACATAGGCCTAGGCAGCATGCATATATCTAGCTGCATTAAGTCATTACCGTGAGTACACAAAATGAAACTTTTTTCGTTATGTGCAAAAATAAAAATACATTTGCAAAAAATTATTTTTGAAAGAAATAGAATCTATATCAAACTAGCATATGTTATACTTATAGTTTGTTGTCAGATTGAAATGTAGATTGACTTTATGAGAATAAGAATAAATTTAATTTATCTATTATAAGCTAGCCATGTGCTTGCATTGGGTACATGCACCACATTTGTACATCCCATGTTGTCGATTGGAAATATGTTTTTTCTTTGTTCTCTCCAAGATGGTTTTCAAATTGTCCCCCCTCCTATAAGTTATTTTGGGCTTTTCACCCAAAATAATGGATAAGCCCTTATCATGTTTTATAACTTCCCAGTTTTTATTAATAATTTCCTTGATTTGATGGTAGTCTAAAGAAAAAGTGTGCAAAAAACTACTGCAATAATTATTATGCTCAAGCGTGGTGGTCCTGGAAGTTCCTACTGATATTGAAGAGTTGTCCAAATTAGCACTAAGCTGGTAGTTGTCCTTACGGACAATTTGAAAACCATCTTGGAGAGAACGAAGAAAAAACATATTTCCAATCGACAACATGGGATGTACAAATGTGGTGCATGTACCCAATGCAAGCACATTAAGGTCGGAACTCATTTTTCTATTAATGGTAAAGAATATAAGGTCAATAACCATTTCAACTGTGAAACAAAATCTGTGGTCTATGCAGCACTGTGTAATCACTGTAAAGCCTTCTATATTGGAAAAACCGAGCGTAAGATTAAAACCAGGATATATGAACATATGTACGCTGTCAGCAAAAAGGACGAAAACAATGCCCTAGCTAAACATAGTTTGGAATATAGTGGGCATTCTTTCAGTTTCGTCATTTTACAGCAAAGAACACCAGATATACGGGGGTCCCATGGCAAGTCCATCTAGAAATAGACGAACTTATGTGGCAAATTCGCACTAGAGCCCATTTACTACCAGGTATTAACGAGTCCCTTTCTATTAAATGTGTCCTTAAATGGCTAGCTTATAATAAATAAATTAAATTTATTCTTATTCTCATAAAGTCAATCTACATTTCAATCTGACAACAAACTATAAGTATAACATATGCTAGTTTGATATAGATTCTATTTCTTTCAAAAATAATTTTTTGCAAATGTATTTTTATTTTTGCACATAACGAAAAAAGTTTCATTTTGTGCACTCACGGTAATGACTTAATGCAGCTAGATATATGCATGCTGCCTAGGCCTATGTACTTTTGTTTAACAAGCTTCAGAACAACTGTGGCTTTATTTAAACTAGTATCCATCTATCTGTACAAGTAAGCGTGATAGCTAATAAACGCTGTTTCACATCAAGGTACATTAGTGCACTTTCAGTGGTCTATGCAAGGTATCAGGCAATATAGTGTTACTTTTAAAATTATTTTTGTATATATATGATGTATTAAATATTTTACAAATTGCGATTTTATCGTATTTCACTGAAATTAAGGATGCACTTTGATTTCAATGTATGCTTGTAGCGTTTATCACGCTTCTTTTATGTTCCATTTTGGTATATTTAACGTTTTTTTGTTATTTAATTAGTATTTGAAGCACATGCAAAACTATAAGATCCGAGCTTGTATTAAGCTTTCTTAGTATTTGATAACAGGACTTGTGTTTTAACTGTGGCTTATCAAGTCTCTTTAAGGTCTCTATGGCAATATTTAATTGAATAATGCACTTAATATTCATTGGTTCAACAGTATGTACATTTTATAAAATCTTGCTTTTTTGGCATTCTGCTGTTTTGTCTGAAGAAGGCGGTACATTTGTCTCGCCGAAAGCGCTAACTTTATTTGGAGTTTATTAAATTAGATTTTTATATTCAGCCGTCTCTTATTGTGTTCCAGTCCGCTTTGTGTTTTTACAGAGTTTACTTGTTTCACATAACATGTACCCATCAGTCCCAACTTAGTGAAAACAACTCCAAGTTCACTGTGTCACAAGAAGGAAGTTCTGCCTTGTAATTACCTCTGCCAGCCTATGTGCATTTTGACCACCTAAGCATTATTGCATAACCATCTGTCATACAAGATGATTGGTCTCACACATTTACATCCATCCAGGCAAGCGTCCCTCCTGTTTCCACTCCACTTTAGACTTCATTTTGACCCTGATGATAACTAGCCTAAAACATTGCACTTTGTTGTGTAACATTGATATATATGGACCCACTGGCATCTTGTGTAATGCTAATATATATGGGCCTGCTGGCATCTTGTATAATGTTAATATATATTAACCTGCTGGCATCTTGTGTAATGTTAATATATATTAACCTGCTGGCATCTTGTGTAATGTTAATATATATATATATATATATATATATATATATATATATATATATATATATATATATATATAAATATATATAAATATATATATATATATATATATATATATATATATATATATATATATATATATATTATATATACATATATATATATATATAGATATATATATATATGGGCCTGCTGGTGTAGGGGGAGGGTACTAATTTCATTACTCTTCTTTCAGAAGTGCGTCTTAGAAGGCTAGATGTTCGGCTGGTCTGGGCAGTAGTCTTTAGAGGCTGAGTTGGCTGGGGATATTAGCAAGTGGTTAATAAGAAACTCTTTTTCTTATATAATGGTGTGACTCAACATATTGCCAAGTGGACAGTTGCCCTGTGCTGTGGCCATGGTAGTCTTCAGGTGTGCATAGAATGTGACGTAGTACGTGGAGGAGTGGGGAACATGGTGGTATGCTAATGTCTCTGATGTCCTGATATTTTGCAGCCTAGGTGATAGAGAAAATGTTGTGAACCATGGTTATGGGAAGGATGCCTGCCTTCAGCTAGAAGATGCAGCCACTTAGATTACTGGTGAAACAGTAGTCATTTGCAAACTGTGAAAGGGCCCTTATATTTTTTTCTTAATCTAAAGAGTTGATCAAGATATGTTACCGCACCTCTGGTCAGCAGGTAGGTATTGTCAGTTACTGTGGCAGCACCTTACCTAGATGGTGGAGAGAATGACTACAGAGAGAAAAAAAATCAGACAAAGGCTGGATTGAAGATTTATGTATAGTCACCTTCAGTACACACAGAAATATTAAAAAAAGGAAACAACTTCATGTATGTATAGATTCAGAAACAGACATTCAATAAAAACCACTAAAACTAAAAAATATTGAAGCCCTCTGTGTTTAGCTTCACACTTGCACAGCTTAGTTGCAAATACTTACATGCACATTTAAAATAATAATCTGTACAGACACATTTTGCAAATAGTACTTCTCCATTGCTTGTGTTGATTTGATCTAAGGTTTCCTTCTGGCTTCCATCAGCCGAAGGGTAAATTAACTGATTAAGTCTTATTAGTTTCATATACAGACTTCCTCTTACCGGAGTTATGTGTTGCAACAAGCCAAAATTCAGACCGATGTTTAGTTATCACAGGGCACAACTCAAAAGTGCTTACTTCAAAGTAACACTAAGGGTCTCTTTCAATATACAGCACTCCCTTAGCATTGTCTAATTAGACGTCAAAGTAACAGAACCCCTCATCTTTCTGCTCACTTCCTGTGTAATTAGGAATAGGGCCGAGTCATTTTATCTTCACAAAAAAAAAAAAACTTTTTGGGTTCAAATATCTGACAAATTGTAAAACAAGAACTGTTTTCAGAAAATATGGTACCATTACCATGGCTTAAATAAGAATATTCATGACAAATAGTTATTCTGTTAGCAGAACTGGAGTTCGGTTTTTATTCTCAAATTGGCTGAAAAGTTACACTATAGAGCAGATATACATCATCAACTTTATTTAGAAGCATCACAAAAATTAGGGAGAGAGAGAGAGAGAGATAAAAACAAATGGACCCTTGTACATACAACAATATGTCCAGATTTTTACAGAATGTCCATATTTTTTACCTCATAAAATTTGTGGTTTTCTGGGAAATCATTGAGGACTGAAGTCACTAAATAATGCCAGACATCTGAGTTTTAGACTTTGCATCATTCAAAAAATACATGCTAACGCAAAATATGTCATCCCATCAAATTTCGAAGTTTATATGAGCAATACTTAAAATCCGTCCTGATTTCGGGCCTTTGTCTCCACATTATTTGTTGGCTTTGCCCAGAATTCTAAGACGTTGAGAGATACAGGCCAATATCAACACATTTATATAAGTAACTTTATTTTTGAGAGACATTGTAATCACCAGAGTGAATGTAGGACATGGAATAATTGGAGGTGCTATCAAATGGACATTTGATTAAGAAAAAAGTGATTAAAGTTATATTCAATAAAAGGAAAAACATATTTATATGAGGCTCTGCCCTCATAGCCCCATATAGAAGGCTGTACCTCCTACACTGTGCCCTTATACTTAATTGACTCTAAAGCTGCTGCACCTTTGGGGGTTCATACGTTCATAGGTAAGTACTAAGGTAGCTGTCCTTGCAGGCCATTTTAAGCCTGTCCAGTTTCCCTTTTTGTGCTCGGAATAGCCTGTCCTATTTAGTTATAGATTAGCCTTGCCCATCCCATGGTCAATAATTATATGTTACCCATAATGAGAATAACTGGGATCATACTGCAGATAATTTGAGGGGACCCATACATAGGATTAACCATTTAGGAGCTACCCCTGCCCATTAGAAGTACAGGGGCAGTCCTGGGGTAAACTTTTGGTTTCCCACCACAGATCTAAGTTGTGCGTGAATATGTTCAGGGTAAAGAACAACATCCCCTTGCAGCAATCCTGTCCCTTTGACTGGATTTTGGAACAAACATCCAACACATACAGCTCATCTGTCTGCCTGTTGGTTAACATGATTGCCATACCACAGAGAAAAGGGAATATTCTGAGAAATGCCATTTGTGGACTTAATATATGTATGTCTGGATTTTCAGTCATTCAATGTCCACATTCTGGGTCTCAACATTGTCAGTCTTGATATTTTAAAATGGTTACTCAAAAGGCTTATTTCCAAACAGAATATGGTTTTAAAGCTGGCATATGTGTATACTGAAGATGTATACAAGAGCATAGAATATGGTTTTAAAGCTGGCATATGTGTATACTGAAGATGTATACAAGAGCATAGAATATGGTTTTAAAGCTGGCATATGTGTATACTGAAGATGTATACAAGAGCATAGAATATGGTTTTAAAGCTGGCATATGTGTATACTGAAGATGTATACAAGAGCATAGAATATGGTTTTAAAGCTGGCATATGTGTATACTGAAGATGTATACAAGAGCATAGAATATGGTTTTAAAGCTGGCATATGTGTATACTGAAGATGTATACAAGAGCATAGAATATGGTTTTAAAGCTGGCATATGTGTATACTGAAGATGTATACAAGAGCATAGAATATGGTTTTAAAGCTGGCATATGTGTATACTGAAGATGTATACAAGAGCATAGAATATGGTTTTAAAGCTGGCATATGTGTATACTGAAGATGTATACAAGAGCATAGAATATGGTTTTAAAGCTGGCATATGTGTATACTGAAGATGTATACAAGAGCATAGAATATGGTTTTAAAGCTGGCATATGTGTATACTGAAGATGTATACAAGAGCATAGAATATGGTTTTAAAGCTGGCATATGTGGATACCGAAGATGTATACAAGATCATAGAATATGGTTTTAAAGCTGGCATATGTGGATACCGAAGATGTATACAAGAGCATAGAATATGGTTTTAAAGCTGGCATATGTGGATACTGAAGATGTATACAAGATCATAGAATATGGTTTTAAAGCTGGCATATGTGGATACTGAAGATGTATACAAGAGCATAGAATATGGTTTTAAAGCTGGCATATGTGTATACTGAAGATGTATACAAGAGCATAGAATATGGTTTTAAAGCTGGCATATGTGGATACTGAAGATGTATACAAGATCATAGAATATGGTTTTAAAGCTGGCATATGTGTATACTGAAGATGTATACAAGAGCATAGAATATGGTTTTAAAGCTGGCATATGTGTATACTGAAGATGTATACAAGAGCATAGAATATGGTTTTAAAGCTGGCATATGTGTATACTGAAGATGTATACAAGAGCATAGAATATGGTTTTAAAGCTGGCATATGTGTATACTGAAGATGTATACAAGATCATAGAATATGGTTTTAAAGCTGGCATATGTGGATACTGAAGATGTATACAAGATCATAGAATATGGTTTTAAAGCTGGCATATGTGGATACTGAAGATGTATACAGGAGCATAGAATATGGTTTTAAAGCTGGCATATGTGGATACTGAAGATGTATACAAGAGCATAGAATATGGTTTTAAAACTGGCATATGTGGATACTGAAGATGTATACAAGAGCATAGAATATGGTTTTAAAGCTGGCATATGTGGATACTGAAGATGTATACAAGAGCATAGAATATGGTTTTAAAACTGGCATATGTGGATACTGAAGATGTATACAAGAGCATAGAATATGGTTTTAAAGCTGGCATATGTGTATACTGAAGATGTATACAAGATCATAGAATATGGTTTTAAAGCTGGCATATGTGGATACTGAAGATGTATACAAGAGCATAGAATATGGTTTTAAAACTGGCATATGTGGATACTGAAGATGTATACAAGAGCATAGAATATGGTTTTAAAGCTGGCATATGTGGATACTGAAGATGTATACAAGAGCATAGAATATGGTTTTAAAGCTGGCATATGTGGATACTGAAGATGTATACAAGAGCATAGAATATGGTTTTAAAGCTGGCATATGTGGATACTGAAGATGTATACAAGAGCATAGAATATGGTTTTAAAGCTGGCATATGTGGATACTGAAGATGTATACAAGAGCATAGAATATGGTTTTAAAGCTGGCATATGTGGATACTGAAGATGTATACAAGAGCATAGAATATGGTTTTAAAGCTGGCATATGTGGATACTGAAGATGTATACAAGAGCATAGAATATGGTTTTAAAGCTGGCATATGTGGATACTGAAGATGTATACAAGAGCATAGAATATGGTTTTAAAGCTGGCATATGTGTATACTGAAGATGTATACAAGAGCATAGAATATGGTTTTAAAGCTGGCATATGTGTATACTGAAGATGTATACAAGAGCATAGAATATGGTTTTAAAGCTGGCATATGTGTATACTGAAGATGTATACAAGAGCATAGAATATGGTTTTAAAGCTGGCATATGTGTATACTGAAGATGTATACAAGAGCATAGAATATGGTTTTAAAGCTGGCATATGTGTATACTGAAGATGTATACAAGAGCATAGAATATGGTTTTAAAGCTGGCATATGTGGATACTGAAGATTTATACAAGAGCATATTACATGCTTTGATCTGTAATTATGCATGGATTCTGAACTTTGATGCATTAAAAGAAGTAAAATGGCGATAAACAATGCCAGTTACTGTACTTTTATGTGCCTTCCCTCTACTATATATTTTTGATCCTAGGTTAACTGAATGGCCCATAGGTCAGGTGTTGATTAATATGTTAGTAATTCATTTTGCCATAATTATTACTTTAAGTGCTCCACAAACTATAAACTACATAGTATATGTTTGCTGTTACAAGGCACCAAAATTTCACATGCAACAATGAGGCAGAATAACAAAAACATCAAATAACAGTCAGATTTTAACCCCTTTTAATCATGCAACATATACCTTCTTCTGATTGTGATACTGCACGTCTAGCTAACCAGTGTTTTTTTCTTTCTTTATTTATTTATTGATAACGGATTACCAGGAATTCCAGCTGGGTATGCGCCCAATTTTGTCACATCTCAAATACTATTGCTTCATTGACTGTAACTTTGTCCACCCCTGTCCTGTCTTTGACTGAACAGATCTTTCACTTTAATTACAACAGTCAGTAATGACAAATATTAGAACTGCAGAGATATAGAACTAAGCCCAGAAGTGCCAAGTTTCAGTCAGAAAGTTGTTTTAGAGGTGAAACATTCTAATGTCAGGTAAAACATTTTAGTTTTTAGAAAGGAGAACAAATATCTTACCCATCGGGTTAAGAGTAGACTTAATCCTGTTATGTAAACCCAGAGTCAGTACTATCCAATAGTAGATATTTGATGCTGAAAAAGGAATTTAGAACAATGGAATTAAGTTTTCAAAAAAAAAAATAGAAAAAAAAAGATATTAGAGTACCCAAATATTCATTTTAGTTTCTAAGCAATTGAGAAAAATAAATGAACATGTTTATTTGTTGTGTCTTTCGGCTTTTCCCGGTTAGGGGTCACCACAGCTGAACTCCGGTCCGCTAATGATTGGCAGTAGATTTTTTACATTCCGAGTTGCCAGTCCTGACGCACAACCTTCAACGAAGGTACGCCCATTTACGCTTGTCTCCACACAGAAGACGCTCTAGCTGAGAATCGAACAGGACAACGTCTTACTGTGAGATGACAATGCTACCGTAGTACCACCAATGAACATGTTTACTAGAGTTTAGAAACTTTTTAACTATATTTTGAATAGCCACATGTAGATATAAAATTTGAAATGTGGTAATTATATGACTTTTCATTGTTAATGAGAGCTATATATTTTCTACTACTGATTATAGATATCTAAGATAATATTAAATTACTTTTAAAAATAATTCTCACTTTAATTAGTAAATTATTTCTTTACCACCCTCCCTTGTTGATAACATATCCAAAGTGCACACTCATTATGGCCTGTTTTATTGAGTGACATGACTGGTCTGATAATTTCAGTTAAAGTACAGACCCTTTGTTATCTTTATTGCTCTCCTGGTTATTGTTGCTACCAGCTCTTTCTGTCATTTTAAATGGATGAAAGAGCTGCATCATTGTGTTAAGGACTTGTGTAAAGTGCTGCTGGACATCTTAGTGAAAGGCGTTTTAGCTCTGTGGAAGTGCATTGATATAAATAGGACAAAAAAGTGACTACTGTTTCAAGGTTTAAGTTATTATTTTATATATAACTGCAAGTCATATGTATGAACATCAAAGAATGCATGAACTACAAGTGAACATTTTTTTATTGGATAGTTCCCCTTTTGGATTACCCGAGAGTGGAATATATGTTGACATTGCAGCTCACGTTCACACACTGACATATCAGCATTAAATGTAAAATACAATCATGATTGCATAAAAGAAAAGCTATCGTAATCCATGTTCAGTGTTCTACATTATTCAATACATCAGAAGTGATGGCACTTATCAGCATTAATAAAAATCAGGAAGATCAGACTAAGGAAGGAGAGAAAGGCAGGAGAGAAGGGAAGGTAAATAACTAAATTAGGCTGCATTTTTAATGTCAAATGATTTACAAGCCATCATCCTCCCAATACAGTGCTGAGACTGGCCAAAAGCATTTTTTAGTACTGGCTACCATAAATGAGTAGAATATTAAATGCTACATTTGGCTACTTATTGAATATATTTTCTTCTATTCTAAACATTTTGTTTTCCACTTTTTGCCTTTAAAACATTTGCAAAACTGGAATTCCCCTCCCTTCTTCTGGCTCTTTCAGTCTATCTGCTTAACTATGCCTCTCACACTCTCTTTCTGTCTCTCTCTCTCTCGCATGTACACACACACACACACACACACACACACACACACACACACACACACACACACACACACACACACACACACACACACACACACACATATATATAAATATGTAAAATAAGCCTGTTATAGTAGAATCACAGTTGGTAAAAAAAAAAAAAAGTAGAAATCACACTTGGTAGAAATTTCATTTAGTTGCATCACATTTGATCTAAAACATGACTAAATACTTTAATTTTACAGCAAATTAAACAAATGATCAAAATACAAAAGAACAATGAAGAAAATTATCAGTGTTTTTTCCGGGGGCAGCATATGCACTCCTTGATGTGGGAGGCAAGCCACCCCCCTGAACTTATATAATACATATATATATATATATATATATATATATATATATATATATATATATATATATATATATATATATATATATATATATATATATATATATATATATCTCCATGGTTACACCTACAGAAAGAAGGGGAAAATCTCCCAGAAGACGGGAGTCGGTGATGCTCAACACTTAGAATTCACACCAGCAGTAATTTTCCATAGAAAACCGTGATTGCAGTTCCTCAAACAGGCACTATGTACTGGCCAAGAAGTACATCACTATCTTTATGAAGCACAGTGCAAAAATAAATGAAACAATTACAGGCATTTTGCAAAAATCAGTCAACCAAGTCACTTCTCAAAATTCATATATATGTGTGTGTGTGTGTGTGTGTGTGTGTGTGTGTGTATATATATATATATATATATATATATATATATATATATATATATATATATATATATATATCTATATATATCTATATATATATATATATATATATATATATATATATATATATGTGTGTGTGTGTGTGTCAGTCTTCTCTGGCTGACTAAATTTGCAGATGATTGCAAATTAGGAGCTGTCATTGAATCCCACACCAACACAAATGTTCTCCAGGAGGGGCTGACACAGACAAACAACTGGTATCAGAGCCATGGACCAAAACTAAATGCTAAGAAATGCATAATAGTATCCTTTGGGAGGTTATCCACCCCTGGTAACTATCATATTGACAGCACACCCTTTAACGTTGACCCAGTAGTCAAGGATTTAGGGACACTCATAGATAGTAATCTAGCCTTTGACCATCACATGTCTACAGTAGTGAGAAAATCATTTTATGTTGAGCAACTTATAACTTAAGGTACTTTGTCTAAGTCCAAGGAAGTCATTGTTCTACTGTATTTGGCATCCATCAGAACTATTTTTGAGTACAATGCCCCTTTTGGTATGTACCTAACCAGTCATAGCCAACAATTGAAACGTACACAGCAGTTCCTCACTAAAAGAATACAGAGCGTAAGTAAAATGTCCTTGGCAGACTGCCTCAAGGCCCTTTCCCTGTATTCTGTCTCCTACAGGTTTTTGAGGGGAGATCTATGCCTGGCATACAGGGCATTGTCAGACCCAACTCTGATGGACCTTCTGCATATCCACAAAACAAACAGCACCAGAATTACCCATTCTAAAGACTTAAACCTTGCCTGTAGTATAAAAAGGACTTGCTAGAGAGACAGGTAGGAATCCCAGAGATGACCTCGTCTATGGAACAGGCTTCCCATCCACGTGAAGCTGAGCTCCTCCATAACCCAATTCATGTGCAACTTGGACAACTGGATGGAAAACAGGAAATTCATCCCTGGTTTGGCACCTATGTCTCTAATAGACACAGACACTCTGTAAATGGTTCATCTCCCAGGCCCCTCTGCTTGTAAATGTTTACCCTCTCAAACCCTTATCAAGGGTATCAGAACTTGTCAGAGATTTGGGATGCATGGCTAGGCTTAAAAAGGTCCTTGTGGTCGTTAGCCTAGTAAACACCTATGAAGCTATGAATTTAATTGACTATATGATACAGTCTGGCAAACAAATGAATGCTTTGAAGGAACTTCAGGCACTTCTAAGCTGTGCAGTGAGAGGACGTGGGGCCTATAGCCTCCTTATGTAATACAGTTGTGTTACAATTAATGTATGTAATACAGCTGTCTTACAATTAATGTATGTAATACAGTTGTGTTACAATTAATGAAGTTTTGCTCTGAAGTTTTCTTTTTTTGACAAACATCTTACTGATAAGCTGTGCTGCTACCCTCATGTATGCTTCAGTACAATTAATAATGGGTTCCCTGTAACACCCCTTTAACTGCCAGGTCACTCATTGCAAATGAGCCTTTAAGTGGCAATTTGTATCATTATAAATAAAAAATAATGCATATGTAAAGACGACATTATTAACAAATCATTGTGTGCTTTATTGCAGTTCTTATTTTGTTGTTTGCTGTTGCATTTTTTTCTGCAGGCTGTTGTATACTTTACTTATATACACTGACAGAAGGGCTTAAAATGCCTATTTATTTTATATATAAGTCATTGGTGACATCTGTTTAATCTTTACTTACAATGCCATCCAGCCACATATTACAAGAGAACAAAGACTTAATTCTTCTTAGATTATTGAGCGCATTTAGATACTTTATTATTATCTCATGCAGATGCAACCTCAGACAAGATAAGAAACTACGCAAGTAACAAATTTTTCCATAAGCTCATTTCTCAGTTTTCAGGGAGTTTCCATCTTTACTTTGAGGATGGTGTCTTTGGAAGTGAGAAAATGTAAGTGCAGCTGCTGGGAAATGCATACTGAGTCCAAAATTACTTGAACTTGGAGAATTCCCTTTCGTCTGAGATACTGCAATCTTGAAGTTAACGTATATGAGTAGGGGGTGTGGGGATTCTATTGGGCTTTTCACCACAATAAAACTTACTCTCAGTGCATAACTATGACTTTCAGAATTCACAGTTATATATCACATTGTGTCATGAGTATTAAATCCTGCTGTCTACTTATTTGCTTTTATTGATTGCAGTTGTTTACTAGGATAGTCCGACTAGGCAGACAAGCTGCTCCTTTTGCAGAGGTGGCCCATGGAGAAAAGCTCCACAACAAAACTGGTAAGTAAGTAAGTAAAGTAAAATAATAGATAATAATTTTTAGACAATTTGCACCTGATATGGAAATAATAAGGAGCAGGATAAAAGTGTCATACAGTGTTACATTGTTACATTTGAGGACAAGAAAATGAAAGCAGGTGATTTATGATTGATAAGTGATGCACTTTCTTACAAAGCTTTATGTTTGTGGCACAAAACAATTTTGCAAATTGTGAGGTTGACAATAAGTAATATAATAAGCATTTTAATTAAACTAATTTTAGAAAGGAGGAAAGTATAGATGACCAGAAACTATATTTCCCTCCAATACCTAAACTATATAGCTGTACAGAGATTCAGATGTTTTTCTCTCTGCCTGGTGGGAGAAAATATGGGTACATGGCATATATCTTATTATGGCCTGTCGTAATGAATGAAGAAGGTAATGACGCACCCCGTACCTTATAAATATACCTGTATGCAAGACAGGACTTTATAAATACAGCAACCATCACAGATGGATGTATGTATGTATGTACAGCACACATTAATATGATGATGAAGCTGTGCTTTCCTGTTTCACGGCACACAGTGATGGAACAGGGGGCAAACATACCTTTTTTATTTCTTATAATTAATTGTACAATAAATTAAGTGAGTCTCTCCCAAAATCAGAGGCATAGCTTCCTCTAAGATAAGATCCCTTCTGAAATAGGTCCTGAAGGTGCAGCTGCCCTACAAGATGGCCTTTGACCTCTAGATCTAAAAAGTACTAGTCTATACTTTCCATGCTGGAGAGACAATGTTTCCAGTCTGATATGTGATGAGCAGTGACTGTTAATCTGAACAGATTCATTTTATTCTTATGTTATCAGAATAAAATGCTGCCCTGCTCTGATATAGGGTGATAATCGCAGGTTTAGCTGAGTGAGGATTTAGTGAAGACAGACAGAGATACAGCATGCATTGCAGTTAGTAATGCTTCTAAGTAAATCTGAATCTTAGCCTACTTTTGTTAAACAGAAGTGATTTTTGTCTAAGAATAAGATATAGTCAGATTACTGGGATACTGGGGAGCAGAAAGGATCACCTAACCTCTCATTTAGGATCGGTTGTAACATACTTCTTCCGACAAAAATGTTTACACAAAGTCTTTTATATCCCAAATGCCATTACAGAAGAAATATAATGCACTAATAGCAGGATATTTTCTGAGTGATCTGAGGCACTAGGAATATATAAAATTTAAGTAGATCAGTAATCTAAACAGTAGCCAAGAAACAATGTAGCAGCAAAGCCGATGATTGTGCAATCTGCTTCCTCATTGTAGTGAGGTCCTGCATCTTATTTCCCATTTTAGCTTTCAGAAACTTTTTGTTTAAGACAAAGAAAGTGTTCAACTATTTCCTGTCGTATTTTACAGTACAAATGTGTGATGTTTTGTTTTTAAATTCTCTACTTTTTAAAGAACTATAAATACAAATGTATTTCAGCTCCTGTATTTTATTAATAACAAATTTATTTATGGATCCTGTATTTGAATAATACGTGTCACACTTTGCCCACCAGTCATGCGTTTTATTCCACACTGTGATGAAGAAAGCCTGAGATCTATGATCCGTAGATGGTATTAATGCACGCGATAAAAACTATGTGTACCTCTTGCACAAATCTGGAGACAGTATTATAAAAACACAGAAATGAACTTTCAGTCTGTGGTACAGTTTTTGTTATATGTCTTTGAAAGATATCACATGCAAGAGGCAAGTCAGAGTTAGAACGGGTATCAAAAATCAGACATAATCAACTGTTAATTGTTTTTGTTTAATATATATATATATATTAACTATGGCAGCAGATTTGGAAGACGATATGAAAACACTCTGGAAAATTTCACCTAATGTGATCATGATTATAGTTCAGTGCTCACTGTACACATAGGTAAACACTGGGGAATTCAGAGGTTACTGTTTGTACTAAAATAATACTCAATATTAGTAAAAAATAGAGAATAATAAGCTTCAGACAAACAAAAGTTAGTGACGTGTAAACAGAAATATGACAAACAGAAAAATTAGTTTCTCTTCCTTGCACATTCCTGCCAGGATAGTCTACCCCCCAAGGGGCAGCCTTAGGCCAATTGGACATATCTGGCCCTATAGGGCCCCGCACCCATAGGGGTCCCTGTACAGGGTTGTGGCAGGATCATAACATCTTATATAGCCCACAGGATTTGAGTAGGAATCACTACAGCAAAGTGCAGGGTATTTTCCTACCTTGTTTATGCAGTAGCTACGAATCTCAGAGGAGCAGACTACATTTCCTATCATGCATTACACTAGTGGCCAGTATAATATTATTAATAATGCAGTTTTGTGTCACTTGAATGACTCACAGTGTTAGCTGCTTATTCCCCCATAGTTCTTAGCTGCTTGGCTGTGTATATAATAGGATTTTCTACCCCAAAACTGATCAGATTAACTATTTAGATTTGTTTATCACTCCACTTACTGTTGCACAAAATAGTAAGACCATGTTTAATATGAAGAATGAGAATGGTCCTGTTTTTGCTTCTCTCGCTGACATGAGGTATGCAATTTGTTCTAAATGAATATAATTATAGAAAATAACTGTGAAGTAGTCAGTCTGAGGCAATATGAAAACAAACATTAGCAAACACAAACAAACAAAAAAGTCAACAGATACTGTGGTGTGAGGTAACTTCTAATTACAAAGAATTAGACTTTTACCATTTCAGCAATGAGATAGAAAAATTGTTATTGCAGTTGCAGACAGAAGAACCACAATCCAAGAAACGTAAAACACAAAGTTTGTATGTTTAGTGGAGGGAGACAGAAATGGATAAAAAAATGACTTATCAGTTAAAACAGTAGGCAATAACACAAACGTTTGACTCATGAAAGGAACTGCAATGATACCATAGTTTTACAGTCAAATACAAAACAGGGGGGGGGTGGAACTGAGAAATAGAAACCTAAAGGTAGATAATGGTGGGAATAGATTGGAGGGAATTTAGGGGGGGTGTATTGTAAAAAGCCAAACATATTGTCTGAGTTTATATCCAAATATATCTCCTTAAGGCATTCTGATTTTCCCACCCGCTAATACATGCTAATTAGCAGCCCCCTTATAGTTTCTCCGCATGTAATCTTTATTACTTCTCTTGTGGCCTGAGCTAATGCTGGAAGTGATCTGCAAGCATTAGTCCACTTACCTGGTTTAGCAACTTATTATGTAAATACAAATAAACTCAGAAATAGCTAGAAGTATGTTGCAGGTGTATGAGCAATGCCATTTCAAAGGATAAACCTGAGATTATTATTATCATTAACCAACCAATCTGAGGAATTCCAACAGTGATTGCAATAAGGTAAGAAAATTAACTGGACAAGGGACTTCAACAGTCCAAAGTAGATGCAGAAGGTGATTGTAAATCATGAAGGAAAAAAGGAGCACCATAATACGTGAAAGTATAACTGAATTTAGAAAATGTCCATGTTTTTGAGCCCCCCCCTCCCCAATCACCCTGCAGTCATCAATTCTATGCACACCTAATCAGTTGTCCAGAATTTCTGACATCCTAGCGCAGTGGCGGTGGAGAAAAGGGCTGAGGGCTGTGATTTGTCAGAAGATTTTACCAGGTTTCATGTTTCACTTTAGCTTGCTTCAGAATAGCATGGTCTGCTTAGTGTTTTTTTTAATATAGGTTAATTATTCTGTTTTTATTTATTTATTGACATTTGATTACCATGAAAGTACGATTGGGTAGGTGCCCATTTTCAGTGGTGCCCCAGGAAGAAAATCTCCAAAGTATTACTAAAACATTTTAAGAACAATAGTTTTAAAATCTTCAAAAAAAAACAAAAAACACAAAAACATCTACAGTTTAAATACTTACATCAAATAAGACATAATGTGAAAGCATTGGTTAAGAACAAATGCAACTTATATGACAATGATTTAATGTTTGAGAAATTTTAGCTAATTTAAAGAGAAATTAAAGGTAAGGTAGTATAATAGAAACGGGAATTGCAATATGAAGTAAAAGAAAAAAACAGGGTTATGGCATATTTAGAAAGAGAGTCATAGGAGAGAAATTGATAGAAGGTGCAAGGTATGAACAGGTGCTTGTTCATATTTAGAGATATAGTTTATCCTGGAGTTAAGTAAGAACAGAGCCAGATTTTGGCTAGGAAATCTTTCAGAATGGTTTTGAAGGATGAGAGGGAGATTTGGACCTGATGGATACAGGTAAAGAGTTCCAGGTTTTAGCAACATGGCATGAGTACAGACCATGCACAGCAGAGTTAATAGGTCACTGGACAGAGAGAGGAGTTTTTGGTCATTGGATTGTAATGACAAGTTGGTAACATAGATGTGTAGAATGGTATTTAATGCTGGACAAGCAGATGGATGCTGGATAATTTTATAAGCAGTAAGAAGCTGTGTGTATGTCAGTTGATGGGGTAGTTCTAACCAGTTTAAGCTTTTTAGTGCTACACAGAGATGGGTTCTGAAGGGGATATTTGCTGCAAATTTAACAATTTTATTAATTTGCTCAAGTTTACCTTTTTGTGATGCCTGGAGGTTAGTAAGGATGGGAGCAACATAAAGACATGAGAGGAGGAGGTAACTAGTGGAAAGTGTAGTTTTAGTTGCATTACTGAGAAAGTGTTTGGCTCTGTAAAGCATCCCCACTTCTTTATGATTATTTATGCAATTTTGTATATGCAGGTCAACTTTAAAATTATCATCCACTATCATTCCTGATAATTTGCTATGATAAATTATTTCAACAGTTGCATTATTAACAGAGAGAATTAAAATTTAGTTTTTTTTCAATGAGAGAGGGATTTAGGGAAAAAAATAAATACTTTTTTACGAGGGGGAATGAGCATTAGTTGAGAGTTACAAAGCCATGTTTCAGTTGCTGTTAAAGCTTTATGAGTAATTTTTTTGAGATGATAGATTATCAGATGTACATATACGTGTGGAGTCATCTGCATATTGTGTTAGGGAGGCCTGTGGTGTGGATGTGTGGAGAGTGTTGGCAAAAATGTTAAAGAAGAGGGGACTAAGGATCTAGACTTGAGGTGCACCAGTGGTGACTGGGAGGTATGAAGAGAGGGTGGAGTGCCATTTTACTGACTGATGTCTGTTGGACAAGTAGCTTTAGAACCACGGAAGCCACAGCTGAGAGAGACCTAGTGAGGCTATTTGAAGTACAAGTTTGTTGTGACAAACTGTGTTGAAAGCTTTAGATAAATCTAGAAATAAGATGGAGACTAGCTTGCCATTATCTCTGGCTTTATTGATAGTATATATAAAAGTTAGAAGTGCTGTGTTAGTACTATGTTAAGGATGGAAACCATGTTGTGTGTTGGACAGGAGTTCTTCCTGCAGGAGACAGTTTAGCAATTGTTTTTGAATACATGTTTCAAGTATTTTTGGAGACAGGAGAATAAGATTACAATAGGCCTAAAGTTAGTGATGTCTGCTGAATTTCCTCCTTTGTGCAGAGGGATAATGTGCGATTCTTTTCCAGAGATAGGGAATGTGGGATTCATGGATTGACATATTTATAAGGATAAAGAAAGAATAGGCAATGCTGTTGGCTGCCATTTTAAGTTACTCATTTGGATGGTCATTAGCTAAAGCAGAACATTGTTTGAGTTTGTTTAAGAGTAGTTTATCTAGGATGTAGACATAGGTTTGAAGGTGAAAGCAAATGTGGTGATATGTGGCTGTTACTCAGGGTTAGGTTTGGATGTTGGGGAATCCTAGGTTAGAGATGCTGTTATATCTTTGCAATAAGAGTTGAATTATATTGCAGTTTTGAGTAGTGAGTTATTGGGAGAGGGATCAGGTTGAATTTTGTGCTGGGATATAAGATTTCCTTAATGGCTGACCAGAATTGTTTAGGGATGTGTGACACTTCTTGTCTTAATTGCTCTATAGTTTTTGATATTTGATACTTCCTGTGATGGCATTTGACCTCTTCTCTTCCATTCCCTTATTGCCCTATACTTTTGTGGTAAGATTTTATCTGTTATTAATTTAGCTGCACAGTAATATATCCTATTTACTTCTATTATATTACATGAACTTCTGTTAATAGTCTCAGTTACTGTGTTTATTTGTTTTATCAGACTTCTAGCATTTTGTGTCTTATTGGCTTACTTTAATCTATTTATTTCATCAATCCTAATATGTCTATCCATCTGTATTAAGTCCAGCAACCCTTCCCTTAGATCTTTTTCTTCTAAACTGAGGTCACATTCTTTATTCTCTATTTCTTGCCGGCATTCTACAGAAATTTCCAGAACATCTTTCTGTGACATACTCTCTTGCATCCTGCATCATTTGTTGCTCTTTCATATGGGAACTCACTGGCCTATCACTCCATAACATTGGCTGTGTCAGAGTTGCCACTATTTCCTGCTCCTTCCTTTGCTGTGCATCTCCAGCTGAACTTTTGTGCTGGTTTTCTGCAGAAGGCTCCAGAGTGTCTTCATGTGGCAACTGATCGGATACTTTCCATTCCACCTGTTTCTCCTTAACCTGAGGACTCACTGTTCCATCATGCACTTCATCATCTTTATGGCTCTTTTTTAGCCTGTCAGTTGTTGTGTTTTTTTTTTTTTTTTTGTGGTTTACTACTTACTTCTACAATAGGGGGGCCCTGAGCCTAGCCTAACCTCATTTTAGGAATGGGTATGTGTCTTGAGAATTCTACACTGACATTTTTCCATCCTGACACCAGTGTACCTATTAGGATTGGGTGCATTTTATCCTGGGACTTGTACATCCAACTGTCTTTTTTATTTTTTAACCTTCTTTTGTCCATGATATATGCTATATAAAATAAAGTCTATATATCAGTGTTATCTTGGTGAGATTTTGTAAATGTTTCTGTTTTTTTTTTTAATTTCTCTAAGTCTTTTGGATTTTTATTACCATGCAGGAAATGGACCCCATTCCTAAGTCAAAGTACAATTAAAGTTCATGAAATTAGTGTTATTTCAATCTTTGATATCAGCCAGAAGTGCTCTTCACAGCACCGACAATGTGCCCAGTAATGACTCCTTCTGCGGTTCGTATGGCATTATATGGACTGGTAACATATTTAAATATGACTCTAGATACTTTTTTATAAGACCCATGTTGGAACTGTCTGGGTATCCTTCTTCCACATTGCTCTCGTTTCTCCCTGCAAATCCTGATATTTTATGACTCTGTATGCAAGACACTCTAGTCACTGGATGTGGGGATTTCAGTGATCAATGCTACTTTTGTCTTCTTTTCATGGACCACTATATCAAGTTTTCTAGCATCTATCTTTTGAACTGTTGGTAATGAGTGATCCCATGTGATGTAGACCATCATTTTCTATGATGCTTGTGACTCATGTTTCCAGTGTTTTTCAGCCTGTTCAGTACCATAATGTTTGCACAATCCCCAGTGCAACAGTCCTGCCACATTATTATGCCTTTCAGTATACAGTCCTTCTGCCATTAGTATGTCACAACCAGCAACAAGATGTGAGACTGTTTCCAATTCTGTTTTACAAAACCTACATTTGTCTGTTTCTCCCACATGTTCAATGGACTTTGTAAACCAGCGTGTACGTAGCCCACTGTCTTGGGCCGCCAATATTAACCTTTCACCTCTTGGTTTGAATTTGCCTTTCCATAACCATTCCTGTGTCCGTTCCTGATAAACATGAAGTTCTTCCAGAAGTTTTCTAGACTTGCAACTACATTTATGCATTTTCCACATTTCTTGCTTTCTCATCTGGTCCTTCACCTTATATTCTTTATTTTGTTTTTTGGCACTTTCAGTTGCTGTCTGATTTTTATCTACTTCTGGTTTGATTTCCATGCCTGCTTGATTCTGATATGCTTCTGCTAGATTAAGCAGAAAAGTCATCTTAGATTTATTCTCCTCATGTTTCAAAACATTCACTACATTTGGGTCTTGTGAGGTCAGCAGATATGTGTGGAGTCCCACAATTGCAGATCTATACATGTAATCATTTTCAAGGAGGCCCATCCCTCCATCGGAATGGGGAATATATAATCTTGGTATGCACTAATTTTTATAAATCCAGAGTTAATTGCTAGATTTTACATATATAATGTCTTTTATTTCTGTGGCTTCCTGCAGGTGCACATTACAAAAAATAAATGTAAATTCTGAGTTTCTATTTGCCTGGGAACCTACATCAGAACTGTTAAGAACAATGTAATCTAAAGTGAGTCAGCAGTGATGTATTATCGATTTAAGACTTTCTCAGAGAGAGAGAGAGAGAGAGAGAATCAGAGCATTTTGGATTTTGTCTGAACCGGAACATGTCTACTCACCAGTACTCTGTTTTTGCTCTGTATGTATGTAAGTTGTTTAGAACCTTGTTTCTCTTAGAAATAGATAGAAAACTGTAAGATTAGACTAGCTGTTTTCTATATTTATGTCAGACTATTCTACAGTATTATTTTAAGCATTTTCCTGTGTCTGAGCTCTTGACTAGCACTGCATTGAATTGAGGAGATTTGTCTTGTGTTTTTATTATTTATTATTAAATATTTTTAAACCTTTCAGCTGTGGCTGTTTTGTGTAGAGATAATTTAAGCTCTAGAGTACATTGCATGTATATAGTGATACTGTCCAAGCCACTCCAATAAGCCTTGCTGTTCATCATACTTGCTAACTGGATAATAATAATATTGCACAGTAAAATTGGACACCCTTTAGTAAGGGCCTTATTAGTAGCTGATATTAGTGGTTGGTGGCAGTGATTTCTACCTTATAGCCTGGGCAGAGAAGGGGGCATAGCTGGAGAACCTGTGCCAGCCTTCCCTAAGTGTGTCTGTGTGTTTGTATATAACTCATATCTCAAAGTGTGTGTGTTGCAGCTACTTGCGCAAGGACACAAAGTACTGGTTGGACAGAAAGGGTGCTAGAGATTTTAGCACCTCTAGGCTGATACCTGTACCCTATAGCTGTGCCAGTGGGGAGTCTTATTGGGGATCTGGAGAGAAAGGGAGAAACCAGCCCAGGACTGACTGTGATCTCTATGTACTCTTAAGGGAAATTGTACTTTACTGTGTGTGTTCTTCTTATCCTTCCCAATGTGCACGTACTTCACTGGTGATAGCGGTGAGGACTGAGGCACCTTGATAGCTGGGCCAGTGCACGGGCATGACATATTAATTGGTTGGCACTGGTGGGATATCCACACCACATATCAATTGGTTGGCAGTGGTGGGATATTCACATCAAATATTAATTGTTTGATAGTGGTGAGTTAGCCACATCACATACTAATTGGCTTGTGAATTCCTATAGCTTGTGTGCAGTGATCACTGAAGGTGTTTTTGTACTCTAAATCAGCCATGCGGTGAATATTCAGAGTTCAGATCACAATTGTTTTATTTCTTTTGTTAGCTTAGTTAGTCAGGGAGAGCAGGCAAGCATGTCAGCAGAGGAGTATGGCAAGCTGACAATGAGCTGGTTGGCTGAGATGTGCCAGGCTAAGGACTGGTGCATGGAAACTTAGCTAAGGCAGACATGATTGCAGCTTTGGTCACAGCTGCATCAGAAAACAGCAGTCAGGAGGGCGATCAGATTAGCCGTGGGGATGTACAACACTCAGAGAATGGACAGCTCAACCTTTCTGCAGAGGACTTAAAAATCCATCTAGAGCAAATGAAACTTGAGTTAGAGACCAGGCATTTAGAAACAGAAGCAGCAGGGAGACTGGGATGTCTACAGGCTGAGGAGAATGAGAAACTGCTACGCCTGGAAGCTGAGAAGAAGAAGTGGCAGAGGCAGCATGAAAAGGAGATGCGGACTCTTCACCAGAGTCATGGAGGTAATGGGGAAGGGAGTAACTGTACCCCAGAAGCACAAAAAAAGTCAGTAAATTTCTTCCGCAGTTTACATAGGGGGATAATTTTGATAGTTTCATTCCTATGTTTCAGAGAGTATGTAAACAGTATGATGTTGACCAAAGGCTCTCGTACTGTTCCTGATCCCCTTACTCCTTTATACAGCTGTAAATCTACTTTCCAGATTATCTGATGTTGACTGTTTTAACTGTAATGTTGTAAAGAACTGGGACACGAAGCACTGGTTGGACAGAGAGGGTGCTGAAGGTTTTAGCTTGACCTCTAGGCTGAGACCTGTACCCTATAGCTGTGCCAGTGGGGAGTCTTATTAGGGATCTGGAAAGAAAGGGAGAAACCAGCCCCAGACTGACTGTGATCTCTGTGTGCTCTTAAGGAAATTGTACTTTACTGTGTGTGTACTTGTTATCCTTGCCAATGTGCACACCCTCACTGGTGTTAAATTGTACTTTACTGTGTGTGTACTTGTTATCCTTCCCAATGTGCACGCCCCTCAGTGGTGTTAAATTGTACTTTACTGTGTGTGTACTTGTTATCCTTCCCAATGTGCACACCCTCACTGGTGTTAAATTGTACTTTACTGTGTGTGTACTTGTTATCCTTCCCAATGTGCACGCCCCTCACTGGTGTTAAATTGTACTTTACTGTGTGTGTACTTGTTATCCTTCCCAATGTGCACGCCCCTCACTGGTATTAAATTGTACTTTACTGTGTGTGTACTTGTTATCCTTCCCAATGTGCATGCCCCTCACTGGTGTTAAATTGTACTTTACTGTGTGTGTACTTGTTATCCTTCCCAATGTGCATGCCCCTCACTGGTGTTAAATTGTACTTTACTGTGTGTGTACTTGTTATCCTTCGCAATGTGCACACCCTCACTGGTGTTAAATTGTACTTTACTGTGTGTGTACTTGTTATCCTTCGCAATGTGCACGCCCCTCACTGGTGTTAAATTGTACTTTACTGTGTGTGTACTTGTTATCCTTCCCAGTGTGCACGCCCCTCACTGGTGTTAAATTGTACTTTACTGTGTGTGTACTTGTTATCCTTCCCAATGTGCACGCCCCACACTGGTGTTAAATTGTACTTTACTGTGTGTACTTGTTATCCTTCCCAATGTACACGCCCCTCACTGGTGTTAAATTGTACTTTACTGTGTGTGTACTTGTTATCCTTCCCAATGTGCACTCCCCTCACTGGTGTTAAATTGTACTTTACTGTGTGTGTACTTGTTATCCTTCCCAATGTGCACGCCCCTCACTGCTGTTAAATTGTACTTTACTGTGTGTGTACTTGTTATCCTTGCCAATGTGCACGCCCCTCACTGGTGTTAAATTGTACTTTACTGTGTGTGTACTTGTTATCCTTGCCAATGTGCACGCCCCTCACTGGTGTTAAATTGTACTTTACTGTGTGTGTACTTGTTATCCTTCCCAATGTGCACGCCCCTCACTGGTGTTAAATTGTACTTTACTGTGTGTGTACTTGTTATCCTTCCCAATGTGCACACCCTCACTGGTGTTAAATTGTACTTTACTGTGCGTGTACTTGTTATCCTTCCCAATGTGCACGCCCCTCACTGGTGTTAAATTGTACTTTACTGTGTGTGTACTTGTTATCCTTCCCAATGTGCACGCCTCACTGGTGTTAAATTGTACTTTACTGTGTGTGTACTTGTTATCCTTCCCAATGTGCACGCCCTCACTGGTGTTAAATTGTACTTTACTGTGTGTGTACTTGTTATCCTTCCCAATGTGCACGCCTCACTGGTGTTAAATTGTACTTTACTGTGTGTGTACTTGTTATCCTTCCCAATGTGCACGCCTCACTGGTGTTAAATTGTACTTTACTGTGTGTGTACTTGTTATCCTTCCCAATGTGCACGCCTCACTGGTGTTAAATTGTACTTTACTGTGTGTGTACTTGTTATCCTTCCCAATGTGCACGCCTCACTGGTGTTAAATTGTACTTTACTGTGTGTGTACTTGTTATCCTTCCCAATGTGCACGCCCTCACTGGTGTTAAATTGTACTTTACTGTGTGTACTTGTTATCCTTCCCAATGTGCACGCCTCACTGGTGTTAAATTGTACTTTACTGTGTGTGTACTTGTTATCCTTCCCAATGTGCACGCCTCACTGGTGTTAAATTGTACTTTACTGTGTGTGTACTTGTTATCCTTCCCAATGTGCACGCCCTCACTGGTGTTAAATTGTACTTTACTGTGTGTGTACTTGTTATCCTTCCCAATGTGCACGCCTCACTGGTGTTAAATTGTACTTTACTGTGTGTGTACTTGTTATCCTTCCCAATGTGCACGCCCCTCACTGGTGTTAAATTGTACTTTACTGTGTGTGTACTTGTTATCCTTCCCAATGTGCACGCCCTCACTGGTGTTAAATTGTACTTTACTGTGTGTGTACTTGTTATCCTTCCCAATGTGCACGCCTCACTGGTGTTAAATTGTACTTTACTGTGTGTGTACTTGTTATCCTTCCCAATGTGCACGCCTCACTGGTGTTAAATTGTACTTTACTGTGTGTGTACTTGTTATCCTTCCCAATGTGCACGCCTCACTAGTGTTAAATTGTACTTTACTGTGTGTGTACTTGTTATCCTTCCCAATGTGCACCCCCTCACTGGTGTTAAATTGTACTTTTACTGTGTGTGTACTTGTTATCCTTCCCAATGTGCACCCCCTCACTGGTGTTAAATTGTACTTTTACTGTGTGTGTACTTGTTATCCTTCCCAATGTGCACGCCCATCACTGGTGTTAAATTGTACTTTACTGTGTGTGTACTTGTTATCCTTCCCAATGTGCACGCCCCTCACTGGTGTTAAATTGTACTTTACTGTGTGTGTACTTGTTATCCTTCCCAATGTGCACTTCCCTCACTGGTGTTAAATTGTACTTTACTGTGTGTGTACTTGTTATCCTTCCCAATGTGCACGCCCCTCACTGGTGTTAAATTGTACTTTACTGTGTGTGTACTTGTTATCCCCCCAATGTGCACACCCCTCACTGGTGTTAAATTGTACTTTACTGTGTGTGTACTTGTTATCCTTCCCAATGTGCACTCCCCTCACTGGTTTTAAATTGTACTTTACTGTGTGTCTACTTGTTATCCTTCCCAGTGTGCACGCCCCTCACTGGTGTTAAATTGTACTTTACTGTGTGTGTACTTGTTATCCTTCCCAATGTGCACGCCCCTCACTGGTGTTAAATTGTACTTTACTGTGTGTGTACTTGTTATCCTTGCCAATGTGCACGCCCCTCACTGGTGTTAAATTGTACTTTACTGTGTGTGTACTTGTTATCCTTCCCAATGTGCACGCCTCACTGGTGTTAAATTGTACTTTACTGTGTGTGTACTTGTTATCCTTCCCAATGTGCACGCCCTCACTGGTGTTAAATTGTACTTTACTGTGTGTATACTTGTTATCCTTCCCAATGTGCACGCCTCACTGGTGTTAAATTGTACTTTACTGTGTGTGTACTTGTTATCCTTCCCAATGTGCACGACCCTCACTGGTGTTAAATTGTACTTTACTGTGTGTGTACTTGTTATCCTTCCCAATGTGCACGGCCCTCACTGGTGTTAAATTGTACTTTACTGTGTGTGTACTTGTTATCCCCCCAATGTGCACGCCCCTCACTGGTGTTAAATTGTACTTTACTGTGTGTGTACTTGTTATCCCCCAATGTGCACACCCCTCACTGGTGTTAAATTGTACTTTACTGTGTGTGTACTTGTTATCCTTCCCAATGTGCACTCCCCTCACTGGTTTTAAATTGTACTTTACTGTGTGTGTACTTGTTATCCTTGCCAATGTGCATGCCCCTCACTGGTGTTAAATTGTACTTTACTGTGTGTGTACTTGTTATCCTTGCCAATGTGCACGCCCCTCACTGGTGTTAAATTGTACTTTACTGTGTGTGTACTTGTTATCCTTCCCAATGTGCACGCCCCTCACTGGTGTTAAATTGTACTTTACTGTGTGTGTTCTTGTTATCCTTGCCAATGTGCACGCCCCTCACTGGTGTTAAATTGTACTTTACTGTGTGTGTACTTGTTATCCTTCCCAATGTGCACCCCTCACAGGTGTTAAATTGTACTTTACTGTGTGTGTACTTGTTATCCTTCCCAATGTGCAAGCCCCTCACTGGTGTTAAATTGTACTTTACTGTGTGTGTACTTGTTATCCTTCCCAATGTGCACGCCCCGCACTGGTGTTAAATTGTACTTTACTGTGTGTGTACTTGTTATCCCCCCAATGTGCACGCCCCTCACTGGTGCTAAATTGTACTTTACTGTGTGTGTACTTGTTATCCCCCCAATGTGCACACCCCTCACTGGTGTTAAATTGTACTTTACTGTGTGTGTACATGTTATCCTTCCCAATGTGCACGCCCCTCACTGGTGTTAAATTGTACTTTACTGTGTGTGTACTTGTTATCCTTCCCAATGTGCATGCCCCTCACTGGTGTTAAATTGTACTTTACTGTGTGTGTACTTGTTATCCTTCCCAATGTGCACGCATGTCACTGGTGTTAAATTGTACTTTACTGTGTGTGTACTTGTTATCCCCCCAATGTGCATGCCCCTCACTGGTGTTAAATTGTACTTTACTGTGTGTGTACTTGTTATCCTTCCCAATGTGCACACCCCTCACTGGTGTTAAATTGTACTTTACTGTGTGTGTACTTGTTATCCTTCCCAATGTGCACGCCCCTCACTGGTGTTGAATTGTACTTTACTGTGTGTGTACTTGTTATCCCCCCAATGTGCACACCCCTCACTGGTGTTAAATTGTACTTTACTGTGTGTGTACTTGTTATCCTTCCCAATGTGCACTCCCCTCACTGGTGTTAAATTGTACTTTACTGTGTGTGTACTTGTTATCCTTCCCAATGTGCACGCCCCTCACTGGTGCTAGTGGTCAGGATTGAGGCTCCCTGATTACTAGGCCAGTGCACGGGCATCACACATCGATAAAGAGAAGATGAGAAGTCTTTACACTTTGTTGTTTTCTAGGAGCCAAATTATAGCCATGGCCTAAGCTGTTAAGCAGAAAGCTTAATGGGTTAAGGGCAAAACCTAATAACAGCAGTGACAGAAAGTCACCCTGGAATATTTCCCGTTGAATTTTTATCCCTGGAATAATAATTTGTCCTTTATCATGGCATAACTGCAAAGTTGTCAGCCACTGTTTCATGGTCAATGTAATGTAGTCAATCAGTGTAGGGGGAATCATACACTTTTGCACTCTTATCCCTGAATGTGGAATACTATCAAATGCTTTTTTAAACTCAATCAATGCCGTACTTAGATTCTTCCCCTTTTTACAATTCTTCACTATGAATTTATTTAACAACAAATGATCCTTTGTTCCATATGACTTTCTTTTATTGCCCTTTTGTTCTACTCTAAATGACCATCAATTCCAGTGTATACTTTATACGGCGTCGGAAGGCAAGTTATTGGTCTATAATTTTTAGGGTAGCTTGCACGTTTGCTTTTTAGCAGAAGTATTGTTTTTTCTGTTGTTAGACAGGTTGGTGTCGGTTCAGGGTGCACATATAAATAGATGTTCTTCGTGTTTCACTGTTGCAGTCATCATATTTGGGTTACCCCTGCCAGGGTAGCCCTCAGCCATCCCGAATACCAGAGACTTAGTATTTCTGCGTTGGCTGCTGTCACTAGAGGACTGATGTCAGGTCATCAGTAGTATAAAATAAGGCAGCTGATGCCATTACATCAGTCTTTCTTGCCATGGAGCCCAAAGCAGAAGCAGTTTGCACAAGTGCCAGTTGTCTGCTACCTGAGTTTCGTCTACCGAATTTAAGTTGAAGTCTTCTAAAGCTAAGTACCCCATTGGGGAATCTTTTTTTCTTGCACTAACCGATGTCAGAAAAAGTTAATAATTGTCTCACCTGTGGAAAGCAAATACCACATCGAGATTTCCACTCTTACTGCATCACTTGTTTAGGCTCAGATGACGACGTCCCTCATTGTCACTTCTGTGCTTTGTTTAACAACAGAACTACCCATCGTTGAGCCCTTTTTGTAGCCAGATATTTTTGTTTACAGTCCTTGAATTCCGATATGGCTTTGGTAAGCCATCCAACAGTAGATCTTCTGAGAAAAAGTAAAGATAAAGACAGAGACAGACCGCACAGTTCCAAACTTACAGATGATGCTTCCGTTAAGCTAGTCTTCAGTCCTCCGTTCCTCATTGAGGCACTTTTGCAGCCCCTGATGCCCACTTCTGTTGATTCTCAGGCCGCTACCGAGACCCTTTCGGAGTCTGGTATACGGCAAACCTCTTCTTCGACTAAGGATCTTGTGTCATCTCTACCTTGGATGGGTCCAGAGCCACTGAGCAGGCACCAGCTTCCGAGGAAGTCCTTTGCACCTTCGAATTTCGACACAAACCGACATCTTCTTTCACGACTACCATTCTTTCAAAAACAACCAGATTTCTTAGGCCCAGGGTACGAATTACACCCAAGAAACCGACGACCCACTCTCAGGCACCTGCTACCTTTTCTCAGTCACAAATGCTTAAAATTGCAGAAGACCTTATCATGCTGATCAGGGGCAGCCAAGCTACCCCTTCCAAAAGGGAAATAGATCTGTCCCCTGCAGTTTTGTCTGACCAAGAGTCAGACGAATCTGATGCCTCTGAGTATGAAGACCTGCAACCCCTCTCCACTTATGAGGATTCTGATGCAGAGGACTCCATTCCTTCAGCCTCTCCCCCAGAGGATTTTTCCTTTGGGGAAACCCTGCATACTTTAAGGGAGTATTTCCAATGGGAGAGTCAGGATTGCCCTCAGTCTAAAAAGAGACTCAGGAAATTCCTAGATCTTCCACAACACAGACGCTTGACCATTCCCCCAGTCCTGGATGTAGTGGAGGATGTTTTCCATGAATCTAGCTTGACTCCTGATGCCCTTCCTCCTGCTCCCAGGAAACCAGGCAGGTACTATAGAGTATCCAAGTAACCCCTGCATGAACGGCATGTGCACGGCCATACACTGTATCCAAGCCAAAAGAATAAAGCCAGCACCCAACTCCTATGGCATATTCAAAATTTATTACATAGCAAAAAGACAAGAAGTTTCACAGTACACCAGCATGGTTGTACTGGTTTCGGCCAAAGCCTTCTTCAGCAACCAAACTTGATGCAAGAAAATCAGTTTTTCAACCATGTTGGTGTACTGTGAAACTTCTTGTCTTTTTGCTATGTAATAAATTTTGAATATGCCACAGGAGTTGGGTGCAGGTACTATAGAGTCCCTGACTCACACAAATTTCTTTTTAAAAATCCAACAGCTGATCCTGAGGTAATTTCTCAAGGGCCAAAAGGGGTTAAAGCAACCTCTGCTAAGACTCCCATCCCCTCAGACAGGTTTTCCGAGCATTGGACAGATGGGGTAAAAATTTATACACCTCAGCTACTCTTGCTATCAGGGCATTAAATTGTCAGTTCCATATGCTGAAATTTCAGCAACATACATTGGAGCTCCTAAAACAAAAAATGTCTTCCTTTCCTGCTTGGGCAGAATCTAAAGATTTATAAGAGTTAATGCATTCTGCAAGTCAAGTAACTAAACACTCCTTGCACTGCAGTTTTGACACCCTAGAAGCTTCTTGCATGGCAGCAGTCACTGAATCTGTCATTAGAAGACATGCATGGCTTAAGGAACAACCCCTGCCAGACCATGTCAAATCTAAATTGTTGGATGCCCCCTTGCACAAAGATTACTTATTTGGCATTAAGGCAGAAGAGGTCTTAAAAAATAGAAGAAAAAGCAAAATCTATGCAAACAGTTAAAGATTTCTTACAGGTCCAGCCTCCTTGGTTCAGCAGGCATTGCCCCTCCAAGCACTGGTCCTTTCCTGCTCTGAGTAAACCAACCCAGCCTAGGCCCCATGCAAACAGACCCCCCCCCCAGACAGCAGCTCCAGGGAATGCACAGATCTAAGCAGTGGACTACCTCCACTTCAAAACCAGGGAGTTCTAAGCCACCACCTTATGATAAGAACTCACAATGACTCACCTCCTCCACCCCCTCCCTCTGCCTACCTTCAACTACCCCTAGGAGGAATACTCTCCTTTCACTCAAGCACCTGGGCCACCATTACCAAGGACCAATGGGTCCTGAACATTGTGTCTCAGGGATACACATTTTCCTTCCACACCCTTCTAACCACAAAAGGGTTCCTAGATCTACCACTAAATCAGTGGGCAGAGGCTCAAAAGCAAATCCTTTTCCTGCTCTCTATGAGAGCAGTACAACATGTTCCTGCAGAACAGATAGGCCAAGGCTTCTACCCCAGACTTTTTCTGGTACCAAGAAAAGAGGGCACCTGGCACCCCATCACCAATCTATCCATTCTAAACACATTCTTGGTGATCCCAAAATTCAAAATGCTCACTCTCCAGCAGCTGCTACCCATGCTCTCCAAGGACGCTTGGCGAGCCAACTTAGATCTAAAAGAGGCCTACCTCCACATTGCTGTCAGGGAATCCTGCAGGAAATACCTCCGCTTCAGGGCAAGATCTCAACACTTTCAGTTCTCTGTGCTACCCTTTGGCTTATCTACTGCTCCCAGAGTTTTCACAAATTGTCTGGCTCCGGCCATTGCCTTTTGCAGACAAAGAAATATTCAGATTTACCAATACTTAGATGACTGCCTTATTCAGGCAGACTGCCAGGAAAAGCTGCTCAAGCATCTGGCCTTTTTAAAGACCATACTAACCTCTCTAGGGTGCACAATCAATGAAAATAAATCCAAACAGGTGCCCACCCAAAGGATAATCTTCCTGGGAGCAAGGCTGGACACAGCATCCCAGATGGCATACCTTACACCAGAGAAACAAGTTTTCCTGACAGCCTACTTCTCTCAACTGGCCACCAGGCCCCAGTTATCTGCAAGTAAGATCCTGCAAGCTCTGGGGTTCATGGCATCTTGCATACTACTCATTCAATATGCCATACTGTATATGAGGAAACTTCAGTGGTACCTAAAGAGCCTTTGGTGTCAACACTCTCAAGACCTGGAAACTCTTCTACCTATAATTATTTGCCTCAGAAAGGAATTTCTTTGGTGGGCAACAGCATGCTCCCACAACAAGGGACTGCCCTTCTCCCCACCCCCTGCCACCCAGACCCTCACCACAGATGCATCAGACTATGCTTGGGGTGCACACCTGGATGTCAGGTGCATACAGGGCCACTGGAGCCCGCAGCAAATCCCTCGGCACATCAATCAAAAATAGATGATAGCTGTGCAGCATGCTTTGATAGCTTTCAAACCCATTCTCTCTCCAGGGGTTCTCCTGATCAAAACAGACAATGCCACTGTGATGTGGTACATCAACAAGCAGGGAGGGCCCCACTCCTACCCTCTATGCAGGCTGGCCATGACCCTTTGGCACACAGCGTCTTCTATGCAACTACACCTGTTAGCACAATTCCTGCCAGGCTCTCTCAACTCTCTGGCAGACCAATTAAGCAGAAATCTTCTGGACCCACATGAGTGGCAACTCAGCAGAAGTACCTTCACCCTAATAACTCAGAAATGGGGAACCCCGAAGGTTGACCTCTTTGCCTCACACACCAACCATCAGCTGAGAAAATTCTGCACCAGGGAGCATCACTGCATGGCTTGGAAATTGGATGCCCTGTCCTTCCCCTGGGTCAATCTATTGGTCTATGCCTTTCCTCCACTACCTCTCATCCCCAGGGTACTACTCAAAATCAGGGAGGAAAAATCAAGGACCATTCTTATAGCTCCAGACAGCCTGTCCCACTGCCTCATTGGCATCTTCCTCAGATTCCAAACCTCCTGACCCAGAGGGAAGGGGAGTTCATGCATCCCCAATTTCAGACACTCAGTTTGGCAGCTTGGCATATTCCCTAACCCCAAACCAACCTGCCATCCCCAGTAAACAGGTTCTGGATGTCCTCCATGAAGCCAGACTTCCCAGCACCAGAAACTCTTATGCAGATGAATGGAAAAGTTTCTGCACCTGGATCCAGGCTAAGGGAACCAATACAGATCAGCCCTCCATCCCTCTCATTCTGGATTATTTAGCGGATCTACTTCACAGTGGTCTCTCCTTCATGCCTCTGCTATTTCTGCTCACTTTCCCACTGAGCAACCCCTTTTCTCACACCCTTTGATCAAACAGTTCCTCAGAGGGGCTAGCAACTTGTGAAGGGTGCCAACACCAGCTTGGGACCTTAATTTTGTCTTGGAAAAGCTCAGCTGCTTCTGCAGAGCTACGGTTTCTCTCTTGGAAGACAGCATTTCTTCTGGCCATCATTTCTGCCAGAAGAGTATCTGAGCTGCAAGCACTCATGGCTGTGGAACCCTTCATCTTCCATGCAGACAGGGTATCCCTCAGAACCAACGTATCCTTCATGGTGGTGTCCAGTGTGGCTCTCAACCAATCCATTCATTTGCCCACCTTTTTTCCTAATCCCTAGAATAAGGCGGAAAGGATTATTCACTCTTTAGATGTGCAAAGACAGCTCAGATTCTATCTAGACAGGGCTAAGTCCTTCAGAAAGTCTGATCAATTGCTGGTTAGCTTTGCTACAGGAGCAGAAGGCAAATCCATCTCCAAGCAAACCATTTCCAAATGGATAGCACACTGCATCCATTTCTGTTACAAACAGCATGGAAAGGCTCCCCCCAAGGGGGTTAGGACACACTCCACCAAAGCAGCCTCCAACTCTGCTACATTCCTCAGAGGAGTCCCCACCAGGGGCATCCTGGAGGCTGCCACCTGGACATCTGTTCACACTTTTACCAAGCATTACCACCTGCCTCTCTTCTCCAAATCCAGGGCAGGGTTTGCCTCTGCAGTCTTGTGGGGCATCCTAGCCAGCTCCTAATTTGCTTGACTGCCTCCACCCATTTCCTCAGCTTTGAGAATCTACCCAAATGTGATGACTGCAACAGAGAAACACAAAGAACATTGTACAGTTGTGTACACTGACCATAAATGTTGATGTTCGAGCGTATTCACTGTTGCAGTCCTGGTTCCCCCCTCCATCCCCCTTTCTTCTCTTTCTCCTTTTATTATCTTTCTAACTTGTTGTTTTCCTTGCCTTACAAGGGACATATTCGTATTTATTTTTCACTGGTGGGGTTCTTCCACCAGAACCTGGCCTTCTACCTTGGGGGGGCTCCTGACAGGTTAAGGCAAGAAAAACTGATGTAATGTCGTCCGCTGCCTTGCTTTATACTACTGACGACGTGATGTCTTTCCTCTAGCGACGGCAACCAACACAGAAATAGTAAGTCTATGGTATTCAGGCCGGCTGAGGGCTACCCTGGCAGGGATAACCCAAATGTTATGACTGCAGCAGTGAATACACTCTAACATCTACATTTATGGTAAGTGTACACAGCTATATTTTCTTACTCATAGCTAAATCTTCATGCAAAGATGTTAATACTTTTAACCAGAAGTTAGGCACTGCATCTGAGCCTGAGGTTTTCCATTTAGAGGCTTTTCTTAACTTTGTTTCAATCTCTTTGGCTGTTACTTCATCCCATTTCATATCCTGTACCTTTAATTTTCTTATTTTTCTTTTACTGCTTCTATCCATTTAGCATCTTTGTTATGTTCCACAGGCTCCTTGGGCCATTTAGAAAAAGAAGGACAAATGTCTGGCTGTATGGATTGGGATATGTTCACTGAGAGAGTCTGACATTGTATCTGTGGTAGTGAATTTGCTAGGGTCTGATACTAGGATCCAGTCAACACGCACAATATTAGCATTCATACAGTACTAGCATGCATTCATGATACCTAATTTAAAACAATCTTAAGTCTAAAAGACCAGGGGATGGAAGGGGGTTAGTTGGTAGGTGGTGTGGTTAGCTGGAGGGCACCACCAAAATGGTCCACTTCAGTGATGGTCCCTCTCTGTTGGCCAGCAGACTAAGATATGCTCATCAGGCAGAAAAACCAAAAAAAAAAAAAAAAAAGAGAGAGAGAAAGAGAAAAGAAAAGAAATGAAATACAAGAATTAATTACAATCATAACACAGCCAATAAATACAGAAATATGCAGTAATATCTCTATGAACATGTTTCTGTTAATAACTGCAGGAATAATAAAAAAAAACACTCTTAGATGCCAGCTGCATGGCATGGAGGGATAATGTCCTGATTATAGCAAATGTGATTTGCATTTGACTAGTGCCTTAGGCATCTGTAGGAGCTTGTAGGAGAGGATAGGAGTGAGTGGATGCTGTTGATTCATTTACCCAGTAGGGAGGGAGGTGGATCTGTCTTGCCTCTTGGGTGACACGTACTGGCAGCACTAGGTGCTGCATCCTTGGAGTGTGTGTGCACCTAAGCCAAGATAGCATGTAGAGGCATGATGCCCCTGTGGCTGGCAGCAGTAAGCCACTGCAAGGAAGGAGGGAATTTCCATGGGATAACCACCTCACTGGACCAATAAGGTGTCTCGCTTTCTACTACCTCACTCTCACCATGGCGGGAAATGAATAAGTTGCAAGACTTTCACCTAACATTGGGATTCCTGGCCTTCATCTCCCCTAAACTGAAAATGGGCCAGTTGCCTGAAAGTAGTGGAGTCACTGGGCAGGCTCATGGGGATGGATCAGCTTCCTTTATAGAAAAATAATGGTTTCATATTAAGCGAACAATGTTTATAAATGATAAAGAAACCACACAGTAAAAAGGAACGCTATCTTGAAAAAAGAGGTATGGAAAAAAGAGAGGAAAGAAAAGGATCCACTCATTCCTGCAGTAATACCCTCAGAAGGAAAATATTGTTTTATCTCATTGGATGACTAGTATTATATCTTAAGTGTTAAGTAGATTTAATCTCTTCTAAATAAATTTTATTTTAACGTCAGTTCCATCTTAAAGAACAAAAATAAAAAGTATCCAGTCTAACCCATCTAACTATATAAATTGGCATAGAAACATCTCTCACATGTTGCTGGATATGTGTTTTGAACGTTCTGATGGTAATGCCTACATAATATATTTATAAAATGAAACACTGAGCCACAAACAAAAAATAATCTTATAGAATATACACACTTGCTTGCTTAAAAATCACTTTATTAGCTTATCTAGTGCCTCCGCTTTTGGTTTTCAAGGAGATGTTAAAAGCATTCCCATCACACCACTTTAAATAGTAAAAATCATCACAGCAATAATAAATTTAAAGTGACCATTCTCATACAATCATTCTGCAGATAATTTTGACAGCCAGTCTACATGGGCTATAAATTCAACATTTTAATATAAAAAAAAACTTTTTTTATATAACAACCATTCCTTAACATCAAACCTTAAATTAGATGGATGTTGTAAGAGAATCATAAACTTCAAATCAGTTACATCATGTTTCTGATCCGAGAAATGCCTTGTAATTGGGCTTTTCAACCTCATATTTTTATCCCATATTGTGTCTTTCGGCTTTTCCCAATTACGGGTCGCCACAGCGGAACTCCGGTCCGCTAATGATTGGCAGTTGATTTTTACGTACCAGCTTGCCAGGCCTGATGCACAACCTTCAATGAAGGTACGCCCATTCACGCATGTCTCCACGCAGAAGACGCTCTAGCTGAGAATCGAACCGGACAGCATCTTACTGTGAGGCGACAATGCTACCGCAGCACCACCACCGCGGGTCATATTTTTATCCCATATAGGTTTATAGGTTCATAGGTTCATACTAGGCTATCTGTCCTGGGGCAATTATAAGCCTAGCCCGATTCTGTATGGCTTACGCCACCCCTTGATTTGAACATATTGTGCCCTTTTTAAGGTTTAGTTTACTGTGCCTCTGTCTAATAGTGACACGGGAGTAATCCCTGGGACAAACCTACGATCCCCCATCCACTTATCGAGATTCTTCTTGAGGAGATTCAGTGAGGTGGTCTGCCTCACATGAACTGGAATTCTATTCCAGAGTGAAGAGAGCCTCTGGGTTATGAACCTGTCCCTCCAGCAAGTTCTATTTATTTCTGTGCTGAGGTTCAAGTCCCTCGAGCATGTGGCTCTAAGGGATTTAGATTTACTGAGGTGGAGCATGTCCATTAATTCTGGATTTGACATAGCTTTGTATGTCAAGCATAGATCGCCTCGAAGTAGGCGGTATGCAACTGAGTAGAGCTGGAGTTTTTTTAACCGAGCAGCATATGGCATCTGTTTGAGCCCCTTGATCCTCTTGGTGAGATACTTTTGGGGTCTTTCTAATTGCTGCAGGTGTCGGGTAAGGTACATCCCAAAAGGGGCATTGTATTCTATGATGGGCCTGATGAGGGATGAATAAAGGGGCATGATTACCTCTCTTGATCTAGATGTGAAACCCTTCGTGATGAGGTGGGCTATGTAGAAGGTCTTTCTAACCACTTTGGCAATGTGGTTTTCAAAGGAGAGATTGCTATCAACTTGGGTCCCCAGGTCCCTAATAACTTTCTCTGTACTTAATGGGTTTCCGCCTATGTGGTAATTTGTGGGCACATTGTTTTTGCCAAAGGGTATGACTATACATTTTTTGGCATTTAGCTTTAAACCATGGTGCTGGCACCAGTTATCTGTCTCTGTGAGACCTTTTTGAAGGATGTTTGTGTCAGCTGGAGAGTTGATTATGGCGCCCAGTTTGCAGTCATCTGCGAACTTGGTGAGCCATAGTCCTCCCACGTTTGCCTGTACCTCGGAAAAGTATATACCAAACAAGAGTGGTCCCAGGACAGAACCCTGTGGGACGCCACTTGTGACCGGTTTCGAGTCTGACATGGCTCCAGCAACTCTCACTCTGTGGGTTCTGTCTTTGAGCCAGTTTGCGACCCATCTTGTGACATAGGGGTTTATATTTAAGCTGGATAGCTTATCTATGATGCCCGAGTGGGGTATTGTGTCAAATGCCTTTGCAAGGTCCAGATAGGCTGTGTGGACTACCTTCCCTTCATCTATGCTTTGGTGACTGTTTCAAAGAAGTCAACCAGGTTCAAAAGGCAGGATCTGCCCTTGACAAAGCCGAACTGGGTAGGATCTAGTGTCTGTAGGTCCCCAATGTCTTTGTTTACGAGCTCCATGATGATCCTCTCCATAGCCTTGCAGACTAAGCTAGTCAGGCTTATGGGGCGATAGTTTCCAGGGTCCATAGAGGCTCCACCTTTGTGGAGTGGGACCACTGTTGCTGTACGCCATTCTGTGGGCACATATCCTGTAGTGAGGCTGAGATTGTATAGCTTTTTTATTTGAGGGATTAGTTCCTCTTGGAGTTCATGTAGGACGCAACCTGGGATGCCATCTGGTCCCATGGAAGCAGTGTTTTTTGCTTTGGAGAGGGCAGCCTTCACCTGAGCATCTGAGATGTTTGGGAGGCAGCCCTCTGCAGGGATAGATACTTGCTCTTTTGGGGAGGGGTGGAGAAGTTTGCACTGAACCTGTCTGCCAGGATATTGGCGATGTCTGTGGGTTCAGTGTATTTTTTGTCATTTAGAATCAACTCAGAACAAGTCTGGGAGTTGCATCCCAGGTTTCTAACATAACTGAAAAAAGCCTTATGATTGTCTTTGGTGTCCTGTGCAATTTTTCTCTCGAAGCTGGCCTTGGAGGATTTTATGAGGGATCGTAATTTTTTGCTAGTACTGATCAGAGATGCCTTCCCTATTAGGGATTTTGCTCTATCATGTAGTAGCTTCCTCCTTCTGTTGTACAGTTTATTTATGGCAGGGGTCCACCAGACTGGACGCCTGCCTTTGGATGATTGGGTCTTGGTTTTGTTTGGGATAGCATGATCCATGCATTCCTGGAGATGTCCGTAGAATGCATTTATATAGGGGCCTTGAAGGATTCCACTTCAGTTTTGAGAAGTGAGAAGTTCGCTTTTGAGAAGTTTTTCACTGTGGTTTTCTGGGCTGGGGATGGGGTCGGGATGTGGACATCCAGTGAAATTAATTTATGGTCTGATCTTACCAATGAGGGATATACTTCTGGTGTGGAGCATAGAGTTCCCATGTTGGTAATGATCAGGTCTAGTATGTTGTCCCCTCTTGTGGGAGTGGTGACTAGTTGTTCCATAGCATTTGAGTTTATAATTTCTAGGAATCTTTGCGCTAAGGTGCTGGGGCTTGAATAGTGCTCCCAGTCAATGTTTGGGTAGTTGAAGTCGCCCAGTATAATGGTGTTCGGAGAGATCTTCATGTTCTCCAATGTTTTCAGGCAAGCCGAGTGGGATTCCTGACTTTGAGAGGGTGGTCTGTAGGATGCTATAAACTGAAAAGCAGTCTTGCCCACTGTTAGTTGCACATGGATGGTCTCTGATACTTCGTGCAATGCCACTAACCTGGAGGTGTGGATATCCTTGATAAATATGGAAACTCCCCCTCCTTTTGTGGTTCGGTCCGGGTTTTGGGGCCGAAAAGCATGATATGAGGTATAGCCTGGTAGTGCTGGGGTGCTCTCTGGAGCCTTGAACCAGGTTTCTGTCACTGCACAGATATCGATGTTCTCCATACTGAGGAGAGCTTGAGTCGTGCATCTTGAGGTTAAGACTTCTGGCGTTTAGCAGCATTACCCTTAGTTTCTTGTTCCTTGTGCTGTCTATGGGGTGGGTTTGACTTTTGAGCCTTGCCTAAAAAGGCACTATGGGGGTGGCAAGAGCCTTTGCCAATATCCGAAAGCCCAGTAGTGACAGGTGCAAGCCGTCCCTAGCGAAGCAACGTGGCTTGTCGAGCATGTCATCCCAGGCTGACAGACACTGGATCCCCTTTGAATGACACCAAAATTTTAGCCAATTGTTAAAATCGATCATTTTGTCTTTGTACTGTGGCATCATTCTAGGTGAGGGTAAGATGCTGCTCAAGGTCAGGGTCATACCAGCCTGGGCTACATGATCAGAGAGCTCCTCTATGTCTCTTTTCATGTAGTCCAGGGAGGTACGTTTCAGGTCATTCACACCAGCATGTACAATGACTGAGTCATATTTGTATTTGCTTTGGAGTGACCTGAGTGCTTGCGTTATGTGTCAGATCCTAGCACCCGACAGGCAGCTCATCGTGACCTTCTCTTTATTCAGCCTGGTGAGCGGGACGTCAGTGTGTCTGACAATAGAGTCACCTATTACAAGAGTATCAGGTGTGTTATTCAGCCTTAAGGGCTGTGGCTGCTTGGCACACTGACTTTGTGGGTTATGTGTTGTGTGTGTTTTGTTTTGAGGTAGCGTTTGCTTGGATGTCTGCTTTGGAGGTCTCTGTTGCTTAGGTAGATTTTTATTTAGAGCCTCCGAGTATGTTTTTGTGTATTTATGTGTTTGGTTCGCTGATGTGGTGGGACTATGTGATACTGGAATTGTGTTGTGTGAGGTTACCTTCTCCTCCTGACTGGTTACACCAGTTTTGAGATGAGAGAGCTCAGCCTCCAGTTTGGCTAAATAGTTGCATCTCTCACATATATTTGAACCTGTTTGGAGGAGGAGAGGGTTGTCCGTGTACATGAGACAGTTGTAACATTGCCTCAAAATTCCCAGATTCACCAGCTGGACTGGAGAGGAAACCATTGACTATATATGTTCTAAAATTATTTTCTTTTCTCTATAGCCCATTTAGTTTCACTCACATAAACTTTTTGACATATACAGATTACTACATAAATTATACCTTCAAACAAACAAGTTAATTGCTGATTAATAACATACTTCTCTCCATTCAAATATATAGATCCCTCTGACATGCATTTACATGCTTCACATTTCTCATTTGTTTTTATTTCCCATATATTCTAAAAACTCTTTCTCCTTTATCCTCAGATTACTGTGAATTGTCCTTTCACCTGTGTTATTCTCTTTTCTGTATGCAAATCTTGGACAAACATGTAGACTAGATCTTATCTCCTTATCAGACAATAATATGCACCAGTTCTTCTTAACAATATTGACCATCTTATATGTAAAAAAACTAAAAGCATCATAGAAAATGATGAAGTCCACATCATATGGGATCACCCATTACCAACAGTTCAAAAGACAGATGCGGGAAAACCAGATATAGTGGTCCAAGAAAAGAAGACATCAGTAGCATTGATTATTGAAATCACCAGACCCAGTGACTACAGTGTCTTGCATACAGAGAGACACAAAGTCATAAAATATCAGGGTTTGCGGGGAGAAATGAGGGCAATGTGGTAGAAAGATACCCAGACAGTTCAAGTAGTAGTAGGAGCAACTGGTCTTATAAAAAAGAATTTACAATCATACTTGGAAATGGTACCAATACATGTAACTCCATACAAATTGCAGAAGGAGTCATTACTGGGCACATTGAGGGTGCTGCAAAGAACACTTTTGTCTAACATCAAAGATTGAAACAATACTAATTTCATGAACTTTAATTGTACTTTGACTTAGGAATGGGGTCCATTCCTGTTGTGGTATTAGAAACCCAAAAGATTTGGAAAAAAGAATAAAGTAAGAAAACTGAAGCCACGGTGGTGCAGCTGTAGCGTTGTCGCCTCACAGCAAGAGGTTCTCCCATTCGATTCTCGGCTGGAGTGCCTTTTGTGTGGAGTCTGCATGTCGTCCCCATGGTCATGTGGCATTCGAAAGACATGCGTGAATGGGCATGCCTTCGTTGAAGGTTGGGCATTGGGCTGGCACCTTGGCACCGTAAAAATCTACTGCCAATCATTAGCGGACCGGAGTTCCGCTGTGGCGACCCCTAACCGGGAAAAAGCCGAAAGAAGAAGAATCAAGTAAGAAAACTATTTTAAATGTTGGTCTTATAAACTTAGAAAGTTGATAGAAAAAAGGTTTTGCATTAGCATGCATTTTCTGAAGGATACAAAGCCTGGAACTCTAATGTCTGTCATTATTTAGTGACTTCCATCCTCAATGATTTGCCAGAAAATCAGAAATTTTATGAGGAAGAGAGGAAAAATATCAGGCAAAAATATGAGCATTCTTTGAAAATCTGGAGAGTTGAGAGGTATGGTGTGAAGGATTCTATAAATAAACGTAAAGAACATGGAATGTTGTGTTAGTGTTTCAGCATAATAAGGACGGGCTCAGGTTGTTGTACAAATGTAACGTGAAGAAGGATATTATGAAGGAAATCAGAAGAAGAAAGTGCAGAGCGTAGTGCTTCTGTTGTTAAATCTCGTCCTCACAGCCTCAGGGTCTTGCTTTAGTTCTGACCTTTGATAACTGGCTGTCCACATGTTCACATGTTCACATGTTGTTCTTGTGTTTGCACCAGTTTACTCACATTTGTCTTGTACCCTGGTTTCCTTGCACAACCACAGTCCTGTACTGGTAAGTCTAAACTATCCATATACATTTGCTTTTCCTCTTGACGTTTTGGTCTGAGCTCTAGCTAATAGTTGTCCATGATTACCAATTCACTTGCCCGGCTAACAGATGGAAGCATTAAAGACAGAGAATGTAAGTACTTGATAGGGAAAAACAAAAACAAATGGGTATACAGCTACAAACTAAAGTAAAGAAAAAATAACATTAGAGGTGAATTGTTTTCTTCTTAAATATTAACAGCATATTCCTAGATATTCCATGGCCACTAAATCTTATGACCATTCACACTTTCCCAGTGTCTTCCTTCAGGCTAAACCTCCTTTCTCCAGGAGGGCCATATTGCTCAGTCCTGGAGTAAATTTGTGAAAACCCATCCAGTCATCTAGGTTATGTTTAAAGGAGGACGGTGAGTTGCAGTCCTTAAAATGTGGGGGACGTTTATTCCAGAGGTTTGCAAGGTTCTGGGTTATAAACCTGTCCTTCCATGTATTTGTAAAGATTTAGGTCCCTGTTTCTAGTACTTTCAGGGATATTGGACCTGCAGAGACACAGAAGGTCCTGGACAAATGGGTGTCTAATGGAGTGATAAGGGAGACAGAGATCTACCCCCAAAAGTCTATCAGACACTGAATAAAGGGACAGAGCTTCCATCCTCTCTTGGTAGCTCTGACCCTTAATGCCTGTGGTCCTTTTTGCTAGGAACCATTAGGATCTTTCTATATGTTTGATATGTTTAGTGAGATATATCCCAAAGGATGTGCTGAACTCAATACTTGAGCAGATCAGTGCTGAGTACAAGGGACTGATTACTTCTTCAGACCGTGATGATATTCTTTTGGCAATTTGCTGAGCTAAATAAAAGGATTTCCTGACAACCATTGTCACATGGTGGCTCAAAGAGATTGAGGTATTAACTCGAGTAAAACTGCAAAAAGTACGGACAGCACACGATAAGAGGGCCCATGTTTTCCCTGGCATCAATGAAAGTCTATCTATTAAATGTGTATTAAAATGGTTATCCCTTAATAGGTAAAAATTTATGTTATAACTATACATATTAATTAATTTATAACTCTGGTAAATGTGGTAAAAAGATTTAATATGAACACTTAAAACAATAGGGTTAAAAAGGCATACTTGTAATGAATAAGTCTCAATTAGTCACTGTTTTCACTTAATATCACAGTATACTTAGGATGCACCTTTATTGATTTCATTTTCAAGTGTGCATCACATTTAGTACAACAGCTTTTTTGCCCTATGTGCCAACATTAGCAGAGTCTAGATATTTATTCTTTTGTATATAAGGGTTATAAACTATTTTTACATAAATGGTGAAATTTAATAACAGAAAACAAACTTTTTTGTTCTATGTTGTCAATATATACATTTTTATAATCACAGGATTTATCTGTAAATAAAAGTATTAAGTGTATTTTTGGCAGATGGTTGAGATACTCATCTAGAAGAATTGATTTATAATACTGTCCCGAGTCCCCCCGTCAGAGGGTTACAGTAATGTAAATATTCTCATGCTTTTTGTAACAATATCAATAGCATATAACAATTATTAATTATTTGAGAATGTAATAATGAGCGCATGTAAAATATGCCCAAGGTTCTATGCTATAATTTTTTTAATGTTTCTAGGACTTTGTCTCTAAATCTTTTTAGTATAGAAATGTTATAACAAGGCATTTTTTACTATCAGTCTGTGGTTTTTTAAGGTTGTCATGGTTCCTTTTAATTGCATAATGCACTTTATTCTGATTTGTTAAAGATTTTTAAAATAGTATAAAACCAATTCCTTGTAAATTCGTGGTTGTCTGAAGAAGGCGGGTTATTTGAACCTGCCGAAAGCGCTTACGTCTATTTGGTTTTGATCGTGGAATAAATTTGTGGTTTTAGCTCTCTTATCGTGTGCTGTCCGTACTTTTTGCAGTTTCAGTCTAGTTTTGGTTTGTTTTAAAGTATTAACTCGAGTACTTGGGGCCTGATTATGTTTTCATTTTGTTGAGATGTGTGCTATCTATGCAATATGATGATAGGAGGGTTGTCTACCAAATGTGATCATATGACATTTGTTAGTTTTAAGCTTGGAAATACTTTTTCTACACCAAGAGTTTACTTGGGAAAGTTAATTCTGGTAAGTTTGGATATCATAGGGTGACTTAACAACAACCCCCAGTTTGCATTCACCTACAAACTTGGTTAACCTAAGGTCTTGGCTCTCTGCGTGAAGATCTGAGAAATAAATACCAAAAAGGAAAGGTCCCACTGCCATTCCTTAATGGATACTGCTGGTCACATTCATACTTTCTGATGAGACATCTGCAACTTCATCTGTTTGGGTTCTGTCTTTTAATCAGTTTTCTATCCATCTCGCCCCATATGGGTTGATTTTTAAGGCATTTAGTATCTGTATGATGCCAAGAAGGGGAATGATGTCCTGGCTTTGGTCAGGTGAGGGTATACCACATGCACTGCATGCCTGGCTGGCTTTGCTCAGGTGAGGGTATACCACATGCACTGCATGCCTGGCTGACTTTGGTCAGGTGAGGGTATACCACATGCACTGTATGCCTGGCATCTAAAGCCACTCTAACCCATTTGAAGATGTTTACTAGGTTAAATAGACAGGAGCTAAGGTTTAATGGTGGGTGATGAAAAGGCATAAATGGCCACAATGCCAAGTTGCCTGGCATTTCTTATGATACTGTATTATCTTATGACCCTATGATCTATGTTTTACAAGGTGAAATGGCTGGAGTCAGGTCTAATAAGATTCTTAATACCACTGTTTATGAGGCCAGTCATAATACTTTACATGGCTTTGCAAATATGATTGTTAAACTGATAGGTCTGTAGTTACCTGGGTCAGTGGTAAGGGCACCTTATTGAGGGGCATTACCAGTGCAGTGTGTGCCCCTCATCAGGGACAAAACCAGTAATTAAACTTAGATTAATCAGTTTAAGGAGTGCTTTTACAAGGGCATGTTTAGCACTGTTAGTTTAGCAACCAGGGTTTTGTCAAATTACATGAAGGAAGCATTTTTGGTCTTTGTTATCACTATAAGGAAATGATCTTTAGAGATATCTGTGCAGGCAGGGCATTCAGATATACAGAGACTTTCAGAAGAAGTCTTGGGGTAAAGTTGACTAATTTTTTTCTTGCAAGAAAATTGACAATGTCTATTGGGTCACAGCAGGAGGTGTCATTCTGAATAAATCCACAGCAATGTACAATATTGTTTTTAGCTTTCTAACATTGCTAATTAAAGATTTATAATTATCTTCGGCTTAAGAAACCAGCCTAAGCTACTTTACTGGACCTGATTGTGATCTTCACTTTTTTTTAATGCTTTTGATGTTATCCTTGATAAAAAGGGATTATTTAGCGGCTGAATAATTTAAGGAGTTTATTTTGTTGTAGAGTTTATTTATGGCAGTGGACAGACAACGGTGTTTTTTTTTTTTTTTAGTTTTCCATGATACTTAGGTCTGGTAGGGATTGTTAATTATGAATTTTTCTAAATGAGTGTATAATTCCTTAGTGAAGGTTGCTTTTGCATTAGGGTTAAGGGAAGAGAGGTTGTAAGTGAATTTTGATATTTCATCATGGAGTAGGTTGAGTCTGGAGTGTTTGTAGTACATAAACTCAGTGGAGTTTGCTGTAGGAGCCTTTGTGAGATTAATGGAGAAGATCATTAGTTTATGGTCAAACTTCCCTGCGGAAGGAGATACCAAAGTAGTTGTACAAGAGGCAGCCATATTTTTAAGAGTCAGGCCAAGGATATTCTGTCCTCTAGTAAGTTGATTTACAGACTGTTCAAGGGAAGTGTTTTTTTAAGCCAAGGAATGTTTGTGTATATCCTACATTGGAAGTATAGCCGTCCCAATTTATTAAGAGTAGTCAAAGTCACCCAAAATAGGGGAGATGTTTTTACTAGCAGATAAAGAAGGTAATCAATAAAATGCTTTTAGCTGATAATTAAGCCTATCTGGAGTGAACAGTTGTTCAATTAGTTTATTTGCGAGTCCTCAGGTATCCAATTAGAGGTGATATATTCTTTGACAAATATGGAGACTCCCACCACAATTGCCGTTGGGCATGAAGGCATGAAAAGTGAAAACCCTGGTACAGAGGGAGTACTCTATTCACATTTAAACCATGTTTATCTGACTACATAAACATGGATGTTTTCAAAATGCAAGCATGCCTCAAGATCTGGCAATGTGTTGTTTAGACGTCTGGCATTGAGGAGAGCCATGTTAATGTGATCCAGTTTAGTGATTGATGTGTTAGTTATATTAGAATGTCTATCACAGGTTCATAGGTGTTTACTAGGCTAACAATCACAAGGGCCTTTTTAACCCTAGCCATGCATCTCAAATCCCTGACAAGCTCTGGTACCCATGATAAGTGTGAGCAGGGGCCTGCTAGATGAATCATTTAAAGGCTGCTAGGGCCCATTACAGATGTAGGTGCCAAACCAGGGATGAATTTCCTGCTCCTCTTCTAATTGTCTAAGTTACACTTGAAATGGGTTAGGAAGGAACTCTGCTTTACATGGATGTCAATATGTTTCTGCCTAAAAAGGCATAGTGGATATCAAAGGCTTTAGCCAGTATGCAGAAGCCTTGAAATAAGTGGTGCAAGCCATCATTAGTGAAGCAAGCTGGACTGTTAAGTGTTTCATCCATGCTGACACATACCAGATCCCTCTTTGCATGGCACCAGCTATTTCACCAGTTATTGAAACCAATTATCTTTTCTTTATATCTAAGCATCATTCAAAGTTTAGAAAGCATTCCACTCAGGACTAGTGCCTTACTTGCATTTGAGACATGCATGGAAAATTCTGACATCTCCCCCCCCCCTCTCTCTCTCTCTATATATATATATATATATCCATCAGGGTTTTACATCTCAAGTTGTTCACTGTCACTCCCACATGTACCACTGCCAAATGCCAGTTGCATTTATCAGGAGTTAGGTTCCTTAAGGGTCTTATAATGGCAAATATCCTGTTGTGTGGTAGACATCTTACGGTAACCCTGGGCTTATCCAGCCTTGTGATTGATGAATTTGCATGTCTGATAACAGAGTCTGCTGTCATTAAAACATTTCTATTGCTGTCATGGTTCAGAGGGATAGATTTGGTGTATTTTTGCTCAGGCTGACTCTATGAGAGAGATTTATGAGGTAGATAAATGGCCTTTCTTGCTGAGACTTTGCCTCCATATTTCCAGGAGACTTTAGAGTGACTGGCAATATAAGAGATTTTGGTGTGATTAGAGAAAGATCATGGTAAAGGCGTATGAAGCTCATAGGGAAAGCATTTATATAAGAGGGAAGCTTCCAGATTAATTAGATATTTGTACCTCTCACTGAAGGAATACTTAGGGTTGAGTATAAGTTCATTATCTGTGAGCATAGGTTCATAGGTAGGTTTATAGGTAGGTACTAGGCTATCGGCCCAAGGGCCTAAGTAAGTCTAGCCAACAAAGTTCCCTGGCTTTAAGACAGTTTGCTCTCTATCTTAGGAGACCTTGTGCTAAAACTCTGGTAACACAGGCAAAGCTACCTGGTTGACCTTCTATCTTGCCCATTGCTTAGATGTCTAGATGAATAACATACATGCAGCACTAAAGCAGGTAAGGTGATATGAAAAAGAGAGCATCTCAGGCTTTAGAAATCAAAGTGAGGAAACTACCTAGCTGATCTTCTAGGGCAGAAACAACAAGATGCTACAAAGACAAACCTAAAGGAAGGCAACTCCAGAGCCACCAAGTTTAAAAGAGCAGCACATATTGGATCGGTGCCCACTCTGTATACTGCCTTTATGGAATTCAACAAGAGATGAAATGTATTTAAATATCTTGAGAGGAGTGACTTAACAAAATGACACTTATGTCAGCCAATAAACAGGGAGAGGGAGGGAATTGTGTTGCTAAATATTCATAAGGGGTAGACAAAAAGAGATACAATTCGTTTAAGAACACAACAAGAGCACAGTGGGAGGGTGGGAATATTCTTCAGACACTTAGCACTGTTGTTGAATGGTCAGGGACTGTCATAAGGCAATCACAACTCCTGGACTACGTTGACTCTATCTCCCCTCAGAAGGAGTTAACTAGGGTTAACTCCAACAGTTATATCACTTAAATGACAAAATGCAGTGCAGTTATTTACTGGAATTACTAGTTTAGGCTTGAAGAACTTAGGGAACAACAGATAAATATTGTTAAATGAAACTAGAGGGAGATAAAAAATGAAACAATCTTCACTTAAATCTGTTTTTGAATGGTTTAGAATTATCTGAAACCAGCAGTAGTTTTAAAGGAACACACCACTGATAGTTTGAGAGGGTGGGAAAATTCTTAGACCCTTAGTACGGTTTGCTGAATGACTCGGAGATGTCTTAAAGCAGTCACAACTCCTGAACTGCCATTACTATCACTGCCTTCACAAGAAAGAAATTAGCATTTAATACCAACAGTCATATCACCTAAATTGCAAAATGCAGTATAGCTATTTACTAGAATTACAAATACAGACTTAAAGAATTTAGCTACAGCACATACAGACTGTTGAAATGTATTTAAAAACTGATATAAAAAGACACATCTCTGCTTTTGAATGGATTGCATCTTAGATGTCAAATATTTTCTGTCAAGCATTACACTGCTATGATCTATGGTTTTGCTAAGTGTTCCATATGGAAATTAAATGTTCTGAAAAAATATCGGAGCAAACTAAAGTTCTGGGAGCAGTAGAGGATGAGAAGTGATGAAGTGCACAAACTGGTTAAAGGGAAAGGGGCTGAACGTTTGGAGATACGTGTGTAACTGCTGATTATGTTCAAAAGCACTTTAAAGTTAAGAGTGAAATGCCGAGAACATGAAACTCCATATAATAGTCTTGAAGATGGTGGGCTGGCTGTAATTTATTCCGATTTTTTTCTTTATTGTATTCCTGTTTAAGTATGTGCAGAAACGGATAGTAGATGGTCAGAACAATAACCTGACTTATTGGGTAGTTGGCAGAAGTGGAACAATGTGAGGAATTTGAGGCTAAGTACCTGATATGCAGGAGAAAGTAAACGTGTGCATGAGTAGTTTGTGAGAAACATTTTATGAAGGTATAACAAATGTATGATGGTGAGTGAGTTTTGTAAGAATGTTCCATGCATGATAATTCAGAGGTAATAAGTAGCCATGCATATGGAATCTTTAATAAGTTGCATATATCAGAGTATGGTTGGAAAACAAACTGACTTTTTGTATAGGAATATATTCATCTTAAAGAAGTTTGAAGTAGCATAGAATTATTTCTTTTTATCCAGTAAATTCATTAGGTACAACCGCTCCTATTCTGGGAAAACCTGGAATCATTGTTCCTCCTTTATCGTTTTTATCATTATTATTTACGTGTGTGTGTGTGTGTGTGTGTGTGTGTGTGTGTGTGTGTGTGTGTGTGTGTGTGTGTGTGTGTGTGTGTATATATATATATATATATCTGTATATATATATGTGTGTGTGTGTGTGTGTGTGTGTGTGTGTGTGTGTGTGTATATATATATATATATATCTATGTGTGTGTGTGTGTGTGTGTGTGTGTGTGTGTGTGTGTGTGTGTGTGTGTGTGTGTGTGTGTGTGTGTGTATGTATATATATATATATATATATATATATATATATATATATGTGTGTGTGTGTGTGTGTGTGTGTGTGTGTGTGTGTGTGTGTATATATGTGTGTGTGTGTGTGTGTGTGTGTATGTATATATATATATATATATATATATATATATATATGTGTGTGTGTGTGTGTGTATGTATATATATATATATGTGTGTGTGTGTGTGTGTGTATATATATATATATATATATATATATATATATGTGTGTGTGTGTGTGTGTGTGTGTGTGTGTGTGTGTGTGTGTGTGTGTGTGTGTGTGTGTGTGTGTGTATATATATATATATATATATATATATATATATGTGTGTGTGTGTGTGTGTGTGTGTGTGTGTGTGTGTGTGTGTGTGTGTGTGTGTGTGTGTGTGTGTGTGTGTGTGTTATATATATATATATATATATATATATATATATATATATATATATATATATATATATATATATATTATTTCTGTGTGTGTTTTAAGACTTATCAATTCCTTTTTACCTCAACTGCCATCACTCACCGACTCATAATACTCAAAAAACAGCCTCACGGTATTCAAGAACAATCTTTTAGTGACATAAAGGAATCATCACAGGCAGCAAACCCTGCAAAGGCATGTTTGAGCCTCTGGATAAAGGAACACATTCAGACAATAAAATGTAATATTAATTGTTCTCTCTCTCTCTCTCTATTTATATATATATATATATATATATATATATATATATATCTATAAACATTATCTGGGTGAAGTTTTAATTTTCTAGATAGGCATTTCTTCATATTTATGGATATGATAAACATTTTCAATCTTAAACTCCAGTAACATTAAAAAAATTATGTTTTAGTTATATTGCTGTCTTAAAAATGCAGGATATCTGCTTCTTTATTTTCAAAAACATAGGAGACAAACTATACACAGAAATATAGCAATCACCTTATGGATGTATTCACATATAGAGGATTATGCTTGGACCCCTGATCATAATAATGTTATGTGTTTGAGGTATGGATGTCACTCGTGAACAAAGCTCAGGAGATGAATCTTTACATAGGAAATTCGCCTTGAGAGTGAAGCTGAGATGTTAATTTTGACATTTATACATGGAGAACAAATAACTAGTTCATTATGATCAGAGACACATTACACTTTGTAACACATCGAGCAACAGCTGCTGCAATGCTCTATGAGATACAGAGAAACAAGTGTAGTATTGCAGTGCTTCACAGATTTGTAAGCTGTAAACACTAAGCCTTGCAACACATATAAGCTGTTAAACACTTCAATCTGTTTTTTTCTGTGTGGCACTGAAAAGTGCCTCACAGCTTTCAAAGCTGTTCTAACTTGTGGTGGCTGTTGTGTATGCTCTAGTGCGAGATTAGTGCACAATAGCTCTGAAAGCCATGCACAACAAAATGCGTGCTGCACCACTTTGGGATACATAACAGTCTTGACTTACTTTTCCCAGTTTTATAATGTAAACCTCGTACAAAAATGTAGTAATCATTATATGCATCTTCTCTGAAATATAAAGTCATTGTAACTATGTACACTGACCCTATGTATGTACAATGAAACACAATATTATCTTAACTATGTACTAAAATGTGGCAATCATTCTATGCAGGTACTCTTAGCACACAGAAAGCACAGTTCAAATGATATGGACTCAGAAGCACTTTAGATGACTGTTTCATCTCTGGTAATAAGAAAATGTCTACTTTATTAATCCAGAAAGTACATACAGCTACTTAAGTCTGAATTCATGGTTACATACTAGCTGGTGCAAGCACTAAAAAGTGTTTTGAAAAAGAAATGCCTTTGAGCAGAGAAAAGACAGTGCTACATTTATAACAAGACTCTAATGTTGGAACATAGCCTCTTTTCACTTAACAGTCCGAATATTTTATGAAACCATGGAACTATTAGTCATCAGGGCCCTGAAGTGAAGTATAAAGCAGGTAAAAATTATAAAATGACTTAGCAATGACTGAACTGTCCGGGAGCAAATCCAACATTGCAGTATTACCTTGAGAGACTAGAATACATATGAACTGCGACTGATGTAAACATATGAAATAAATGAGTCTTCATTCATTCAAATTCCAAGCAATAGTTCACAATTAGACAGTGCAGTGATTGCAATGTTACAGGTTTAGTATACTGTGGTCAGTGTCAAATGTGTAAGGAATTTTAGGCAATAAATCAGACTATAGGTTTAAGAATAGCATATGTGATATAAATGTTACAAAAAATTGTAATTGATGCAGTTGGGCTAATACCAACTATTCATTATGAAAACATTTTTTTCATTTTTCTTATTTTTTTTACTGACTCTTTTCAGAGTAACTCATATTGCAAGTTATTCAAAAGTAAGCTCTTGGATATATATACATATATATATATATATATATATATATATATATATCTATATATATATATATATATATATATTCCTTGCAGCAGGAAGTAAAGTAAAAAATCAAACTGTGTTATTTTTACAGACAGTGGCCTGAATTTCTATCTTGTTGAAACTGGTTCCAGGAAAAAAATATATATAGATAGATAGATAGATAGATAGATAGATAGATAGATAGATATGTAGATAAATAGATAGCTAGATAGATATAGATATAGCTAGATATATATATAGATATAGATACAGATATGTATTAATATATACATTTTATCTTCATGTCTTATCGTTGGAGCACTACTGTATATCTGACGCTCCTTCAGTGGTCTTACAATATTGCGTTTGTAAGATTGGTTTCTCATATTGTCAATGTCTTGATATGTTGCAGCTGGCTTTATCACAGGTTCTATACTTTAGTTTGAGGTCACACAACACAGAGAAGGAAAATGTAACTTATCTGGGTTTTTTTTTTTAATTTTCTCCTTTCTCTGAGTCAGTGCAACCTTGGCTGCATTATATATAGAAATAAACTGTGTGTATGGACAGAACCCTCAGAACATTTGGGGTTGCAGTGACACAGCCCCTTCGAAAGTGATTATTTTATAATATTTATTGGGTTTTCAATTTCTAATTAGTTGGAAATTACAATTTTGCCATTTCTAAACATTTAGTTCATAATATTTTGTATGCTGACTAAGGGAGATGCAATGTTTCTCTGTAAATAATTTTCTGACATTATTATGCTATATATACTTTCCTTCTTGGACAGCTGTACCTTAATGACTTTTCCTCATCCCAGAGGTCATTTTCATGCATACAAAGCTACCCCTACACTGCCCCATAAATAAAGATAGCATAGATAGTTATCTCTATCTGTGACATTTTTTCTTCCCTGGTTTCTTTAGTCCACACTATGCTAGGTTTCATGAAATCTTGTGACACTTTCTTTAGGAAGTTGTCTCACTAGCTACTGCAGTATACTGACATTAACTGTTGATTTTTCACTCAGAAAAAAAAAACACTGAGTAATGTGGTGATAGCCTTATCTTCTTAGCCTTCCAGTGGGTCCATCAAACATATTGAGTCTGTGAAGGTGCAGGGTTATTCATATCTTTGCTGTATTTAAAAGTATATTAACTGCTGCTTAAAGGAGACATGTTAGCTATGTTGCTACAAATGAGCAGGCAACTCAGACCAAGAAGGAAAGGAAGTATGACAGCTCTGGCTGGCAAGATAAGTAAATGAATGATTCAAAAACATTTATATTTTTTCACAAGATCTGAAACAGAAATGACTTATATATGTATTTTAGAAGATGACAATTACCACAGACCAGAGGGAGTCACTGAAAAAAAAGCACAAAGGCACTCTCTCCAGAGATTGCAAAGCAACATATGACAGTATACTATTCTAAGTGAGTGGACTGAAAAACCTGAAGCAAAATGAATACAAAAAAAAAAACCTGTAGGGACATAGGGTACATTCCATGAAGAAAAAAAACTTTAGCTGAAGCATTGGCATCATTATGACAATCTCCATTTGGTGATTTTGGAGTAGAATAAATTATGAAATAATAATCACAGAGAGTGTTGCAGAAACGTTTATACTATTTACATTTACTAATATGAACATGTATCAAGAGTAACAGGAAAAGTTATTTAAAAAATATTCTTATCTAAACATTTGTAAGATTATTTTGTTACAATAACTACTCTGTGATAGCACAAGTGTACCAGTAGTCTACTTACCTGCCAAACTAAATAAATAACTAAACAAACAAATAAATAAATAAATGGAAAGGTTAGCAGTGTCAGTCTATCATGATAGTAACTGACCTTTGATGTCCTTAATATTTGAAACCTGTGAGTTTTATCCTTCAAGTCCCATTAATTGTACTGTAATACAGTGCAAGGATGACTCTGCACTCTTAAGGCACCATGCCCTCGGATGAGACATTAAAGTTAGAGCCTATCTTCTAGACCTGTGGTTAGCTCAAGTAGTTTTGAAAGAGCTTGTGATATTTATGAAAAAGGAATAGAGAGATATCTCTGGCATCCTGTGTAAATTACCCTTAATGAGTATAAGTGCCATCTTGGGTATCCCCAGAAAACAAGCCATAATCTGGGGTGCAAAGACTAAATCAATAATTAATACCTACATAAATTCTGGCATTCAGCAGAGAAGACAGATAAATAGATAGATAGATAGATAGATAGATAGATAGATAGATAGATCGATAGAGATAGACAGATAGAACAGATGGATCTATTTAATGGTGTTATATAAATTGCAAGGGATTAGGGAAAGTTACACAACTGCTATTGACCATTTATGCTCTTAATTCTGAATTTATCAGAAATACGTCTCTAGTTTTAATCACCTCAAATGCTAAGAATTCAATACCCAAACTTATTCAATATTTGATTTTATATACTTATAATACTTTACCAGTTAAAAATAGCATATCATTTATTTATAGAGCAATTAAACAAGCTCTAGATGTATATTCAAATAACTACTGGAATTCATTTTCTGTAATTAATTTTATTCCCTCAGAAAAAGACAAAGTTAATTTCCTTCAGTCAGCCAGCAAAACCACTTCTTCCATTAAATGGAGAATCTTCACATGGAGACTTTTACATAAATCTTTTTTCACTCCACAGAAATTGAGTAAGATGACTAAACAAAATACTGTTTGCTGGAGATGTAATGCAGAAACAAATGCTGATTGGAACCATATATTTTATGACTGTGCACTATTAAAGACATTTTGGGAAGAAGTTAACACTTTTACAGGCAATTTTGTGCTTACAACATCACTTGTATTTGTCCCAGACTGTATAAATAAAACAAACATTCTTTGTTCTGGTCTATACTGTCCATTGCCAGGAAAATAATTACAAAAAACTGGAATTCCTCATCTGTTCCCTCATCTAAAGAGTTTAAAGGTCTTTGCTTGGAAATCTCTAAGTTAGAAATGTTAACTAACAAATCTAAATCTACAAGGAATACAAATTTATATTATAAATTAGAAAATATACATGAATTATTAGTTAAAGAAATGGATAAATGATTAATGCAGCAATCTTTCTTTTTTATCCTTTATTCTTTATCTTTATTTTCTACTGCAAAAATTAACTTAATTGATCTTGTTGTTTGATATATAGTGAACATAACTGTATATAGTTGTCTGTGTTATTACAGTTATTGTATTAATATATATTTTTTAAATATTGTACTTTAGAAATTCAACTTATTTAATCTTTTCAAAATATCTGTTCATTACATCAATGTTTTCAATAAAGCTGTTTAAAAAAATATGTCGCGTATCTACTATTAGTAGCTTAGTTTCATGAGCATGTGACAACATATGCTTTATGTGTAGCCACTAGATGACTGGGAGATTAGGGCATATTTATGTCTGCAACACCAAAGAATCTGAAAATGTGTTAATTTTTTGGCTTTATGGGTTGAAAGTGCAATCTACATTTTTCATCAGACATTTTTAGTTTCATGAGCCAGAGACAGCAATCCATACTTTTTATTAGATATTTTAGTTTAGTGATGACATTTTACTTTGAGATGGCAATACCAGAAAAGACAATGGTGAGTGTATCAGTTTCAGGACATATGGTCACTGTAGCATTTAAGCATTTCTTATGTGATAAAAACTTAGAAGTGGATGAATTTTAATTGGAAGTCCTGAAAGCACTGGCCTTTGTTGAGGTATTGTGGTTAACGTACTTTTTAAGTGTTGTGTAGAAGGTTGGTACAGGACAACTGGGCTAACAAATTGAGGTTGTGGTCCTCATTTTTGAAACGGCCTACATAGTTTCCTACAAAGCATGTCTAAAGTTATGCTGGCTGATTGCAAACCTACATTTGTGTCTTTAAAGGTTCAGGAAATAAAGAGAAAAAGAAAGAGGAGCAATTCTGCCCATTTTCTGAAAATAAATAAGATTTTTATTCATCACAAGTACACTCTCCTCGCTGAATCCACTCTGACCATATACATACTTCAACTCATTCATCTATTCCTTCATGTCAACAGACTTTTATACTACAGAAGAGTCATTTTTTGATTCTGTTACTGAGCATACAGACAATTTCTAGAAAAAAATCAAGTTACCAGAGCCCAGTGGCAGCATTCTACTTTTGTTCACTAATGTCAAAATGTATTGTATACACACTCTAAAGAAATGTCAGACATGTAATGTAATTCATGAACTGATCCTTCTAATTTATTCCTTTATTCAATTCCCAGATACAATGTCTTTACCTAACATAATGGTATACTTCAGAAAGGTTTTACAAGGTTGTTGGATTCTTTTGGAAAAAAAGTATAAACCTCTAACAAATTAGCAACTGGGGATGACAGTTACTGAGTACATAGCATATATTATCAAAGTTCAATTTGGAGAATATGATTGATACTTTATAGAAACTGCCAGATTCTAAACAGAAAGCCAAATTACCGTAACTAACAAAAAGTATGAATAAACTATGTTCACATACATTGAAATGCTCCTGAGATTCAGTCAATATTTTATTTAGAGATGTAGAAACACATAGACACATTAGAAAGTTGCACTTGCTTAAATATGAGAAACTGCCAGAAGGTTTTAGTACTCTGCTGATACATTTAACGGTCCCAGAAAAACTACTTGTTCAGTTGACTGCTAATTTACTAAAACATTTAAAAGAAAAAAAAAATTTCTGAATCCTGTTATTATCTCATGTTACCTCAATTCCAGAAGAGTTTACCTGACCTGTTTCTTAAATGTAATTACAAAGGAAGCCAGTACCTACACATCACCCTTACCCCATAAATATAGTAGAAGTTATTGAATCTCTTCTGTGGCACATTCTCAGCAGAGGAATCATTTAAGCTGAAAATAATAAGGAATTAGTAAGAAGTACAGCACCTCCTCAAAACAGCATGTGTGAGGACTACAGAACAGGTGTGTGGCCAAGCCAGGTATGAAAATAAGTAACATAAAGAAAGCTGGTGGTGGAATTCAGAAATCCAGGAAGTCATCAAAAGAAAGAAAGAGTGCAGTAAAAAGTCAGAGATAGAAAAGACAGACCAGGCTAGGAAGGCATAGGTTGATAGATTAGTACTAGGCTAACTGCCCTTGAGGGCTACTTTAAGGCTAGCCAATTACTCCCATGTTAGAATCAAACCTTGTACCTTGTATCTGTAAGGTAAACACCTTAACCATTATACCAACCTCCCCACAAAAAAAAAAAAAAAAACTCATAAGGGAATTGTAATAGCAAAGGACAAGTTATCAGAGGCACTCTACCAGCTTCTGGAAAGTAAATCAGTAGATGGCACAAAGAAACTATATCAGGTTGCAAAGCAAACACAGAAAGATACAGCTGCTAGAGATGGAATGCCGGAGACAGGTAGTAGGGCACATACTGTGGGACAGACAAGGAAATGAAGACATAATAGCAGTAGCCAAAGTAGCTCCAATTGCAAAAAAGATCAAACAGAACAGATTACGTTGGTGTGGGCACACATGCAGAAAAGCAGAAGACAATCTGGCGAATACGATTTGGGACAGACCGATGGAAGACAAGGGAAAACAAGGTCATCCAGCAAGGATGTGGATGGACTGTGTGAGAGAAGACCCATGACAGTCTGACATTAATGCCAAAGAAGGCAGAGAGTGGCGTTGAATAGAGGGAGATGGCAACAGTTGACACAATACCCCGACCCCATGTAGAAAACGGGGAAAAGCGAGTTAATGATGATGAATAAGAAGTTAATAATTTACACCCTTTTTTAGATTTGTTTACCTCCACGGAGTGATGCAGATGACATTTATAATTTGATTCTCCTACCCTTTAACAAGGAATATGCCCATGAAAGGTCATAATCCTAATCAAACCATCATGTGACTTTTTGGCTTTATGGGTTTAGTGCTTCAATGTACATGTTAATATTCTAAAGGCAATGCTTCCTTAAAACTACATACGTCTGCCTAATATCTATGTTACACCACATACACTTATATAACAAATGATCAGATTCAGCTTTGCTTAAAATGTATGCATTATTGACTAAATTATCTGCATATAAAGGTGTGATGACCGTGCCCTGGCCCAGCAATCAAGGAGCTTCAATCCTCACCACTAACACCAGAGAGGTTGTCTTCTAGAAGAGGAAAGGATAACTAATACACACAGTAAAGTACAATTTCCCTTAAGTGCACACAGAGATCACAGTCAGTCTGGGGCTGGTTGCTCCCTTACTCACCAGGTCCCCAATAAGACTCCTCAATGGCACAGCTATAGTGTCCAGGTCTCAGCCTAACTGGGCAAGCTAAAACCTCCAATACCTTCTCTGTCCAACCAGTGCTTCATGTCCCTGCCAAGTAGCTGACACAAGACACACACAATTTAAGATAAGTATTTATACAACTTCACAGGCACTCCTGGGAAAGGCTGACACAAATTCTCCAACTGTGCCCCTTTGCCCAGACTATACGGTAGTAATTGCTACCACCACTCAGTTAATAATATCAGCTACTAAAAGGCCCTTAAAAGGGTGTCCAATTATTACTGTGCAATATTATTATCCAATGGTAGTATGACTAACAGTCAAGGCTTACTTTAGAGTGGCCTATTACAATAACCTCTATAAATATGCAATGTACTCTAGAGCTTATCTCTACACAAAGCAGCCACAGATAGAAGGTTTTAAAAATATTTAATAATAAATAATTAAAACACAAGACAAAACTACTACACCACAGATATATCTAAGAGTTCAGAGATCACATAGAAATGCAAAATAATACAGTAGGACAGGTCTGATTTCAAAGAAAAATACCTAATTAATCTTTATTAGTTTTAACTATTCCTACAAGAAATCACAGTGCTAAAACTTACATGTGAGCATAAGGCAGAGTGCTGGCAAGTTAGACATCCAAAATCAAAATGCTTTTTAGTCTCTTGTGAGAAATAGTATTTGAACATTACTAACAAACATGTCTCCAAGGCCCTCCCAAAATTACATCATTTTTGACACTTAGGTTTTCCCAGTATTCATATTGCATCATCGTAACACCTGGTCTGAGTTCTCAGGCCACAAACTGCATTATTTAGCAATCTAACACCTCAGAAACTTACAATACAAGACATTTCACATGTATATGCTAGCAGAAACCAGAGCAATAAAGCCCTTCCACATCTAAATTCTAGTCATAAACTTTAGCCTGAAAACAATGGGCATGAAATCTTCATCCAGCCGCCCTGGAGCCGAATTCTAACATGAAAGGGTACAACATGCTTCACTGGGCCAGTAGAGTACAATGTTGTCACATATTTTGCAGTTCCACATTTCACGGTATTCTTTACACTCAAGAAACATGCCTGTATTTTACATTTATTTACAAATGCCAGAATTATATATCAAATTCTATTTGACTAGGCTGGCAGCCTTCGCCCATCTCTCCCCAATCGTCACAAAAAGAAATAAACTTTCCTCTTCATTTGAAGAGAAAACATTTACTTCTTGCATGTTGGCGTAATAATTAAGGTGAAGGTGTTTACCTCACAGATGCATGATACAAGGTTTGATTCTTGTCTTCGGAAATTGGCTGGGCTTAAAGTGGCCGCCAAGATCAGCTAGTCTAGGAGTTACTTATAAACCTACCTTATGCCATTTTAAAGCTTATTTTAACAAGGTAAGTTATGTTAAGGAGATTACAACTAACTATACCTAAGTATATAATATAATATAACCACATTTATATTAAAAAAACTACTTGGTTGATAATTCCTGTACCTCAGTTTTTTTTTGTAGATTGATTGATTGACTGATTGATTTTACATTTATGTTAGGGAACAGTGCACATCTTCTAATTTGCTGTTATTGAAACACTGGTTTTATATGATAACAGAGTTATGATTATTATCTCTTGGTGATGTGCCTCCAAAGAGAGGTTGACTATAAGGAATGCTATTTACAGTCCAATATATAAATTTATTAACACCAGTGCTTTACTGTTGAATAAGACATTAATTGTGGAACATATCTATAAGGAACACTGGATCTACTTTCACTGATTAACTTTATGGTAAAATTAAATTAAAAATGAACATCTCAAACAGTTTTGCAACAGGCAGAGGGAAAATGATTTTGGCTTACAGTTCTATTGTATTGGCTAAAATGGATTTGTTATTGAAGAATTTGGCAGCTGGTTTAGAGGATTAAGGAATGGGTAACAAGCTGTTTTCTGTGGTCCAGAGGTGCAAGGTTTGATTCCTTCAGCCTCCATTGCCAAACTGTGTGCCTCTGAGCAGGTCATTTAACCAGACACCACTCCTGTGATGAGCCGGAAAAAGATCAATGGAAATTAGTGCTCTACCCTGAAAAACAAATAGAAATAAAATAAATAAAGCCAAGATTAAATGAAGAAAAGCATCTTCCTTTCATGGTATAGATTTGGTGGTGGTGGTGGTGGGGGCATTCAGAAACACGTAGTGCACTGTGTAAACTATTTCCGGAAGGTTTTTACAGTGTAGTACATGTTTCTGATTCAGAGATAACTGTACTGTTACAATGGTATTTCACCACAGGTAAGTAACACCAGAGATAAGTAGCACCACAGGGATCAACCTGACGTTGCTACATGAAAGAACGGGGGGGGGGGTGCTACTAAAGCATATTAGCCATGTGCAGTTCTCCAGATATCAAAACAGTGGGATAGAGCAACTCAAAGATAACGTCTACCATGCCATTTTGTAGTGAAGCAAAGGGATGGGAGACAGGAATGTGCCATGTCTTTTTGCAGAGTACCCTCACTGCAGTTCCTGCCATGAGCAAGGTTGCAGTACTGCAGTAGTTTAGTACTGCTAGGCTGCATGTTTGTGTGTGTGTGTGCGTGTGTGCGTGTGTGTGGGGAGAGTGCAAAGGTGAGTGTGACATGTGAATATGTAGGGGCGTGATTGGGATTGTCTTGGTTTGGATTACTTTGCATTAGAATTATATCTGTCTTGCACAAAAGACTGTGTTACTTCATGCAACATTGTATTCACTTCCATCAATTCACTAACTTTGTCTGCCATCATAATTCTTAAATGTTTATTCCTGTTATGAAGCAACAGTTAATGCCAAGCTAAATGAAACAGAAAATGTATTGGATTCTAATTTTTATTTTCATTCTTTTTCTGTCATGTTTAATTGCAGTGTGTTGTTCTCATGGTTAGGAATGTGAAACTTTGATTGTCTGGATATCACAGAACAGGGAATGCCCATGAAATATATTGAATCTGCATTCATGCTGGCACATTTTGTTAACACAACAAATAAGCATGAAAGACAGTGGGATATAATGGCTATAATGACTTATTACTAATAAACCCGGGGGGTTACAGATTCAAAGAAAGCAGATGTAGATTTATATTATCTGTGATAATCATGAGTAAAAAAAACGTATTTTCCCAGTAACAGGATGATGATGTCATAATCACTGGGGACTGGGGAAAGGACATTTTAGATAACTGCTTATTCAGAAAAGAAAAAAGGTAGTTGTTATTGATATGTCCACAGCTTCATAGGATGATACTAGGCTAATGGCCTGGACTGAGCAGCAAAGTGCTCCAAATTATGCTGAACACTCCGCATTTGTGATCGATTAAGCTGAATGTTCTGCTGTTCCGTAATGAGCAGCCATTACTCCGCTTTGTGTTTTGACATCCACATCCAAATGAGGAAGGAGTCAGGTCACTAGCAATAGGTCTGTATGGACGTTAATTAAAAAAAATACTACCTATTGGATGCTTGCTTTTCTGTAGTTGCCTACAGCCAACTGCATTCCAGTTCTGCATTCTTGGTAAAAATAACAACATTAGTTATACGTGCAACCTCTCTGCAAATTATGTAATGAAAACTAGAACATGGAAATCGCTGTACCGGAGGTGTTGGCAGCCAGTGGTATTTTCTTAAAAGTGTAGGTTTTCTGGTGGAGGTCTCGTACATTTTGTGGACATCTACATGACTTCGCTAGATTTTCTGATTTCCTTCCTAATGTCAAATGCATGCTGAAGGGGAATCACCATTCCTCTTGATTGTTTTTGCTTAACATAGGACACCTTGGTAAAATATATACCACTTATTGACAATAATCAGCTTCAAGTATGACGCTCTCAACATAGTATGTTATGCGTGCTTCTCAGCTGTCCGTGATTTTAGATCAGAATGTTGTTCTGTCCTTCCTAAAACTTGCCAACTTGCCATTTGGGGAAAAAAATGGTTGGTTACATTGAGGAAATAATAGCAATAAGTGTAAATATATTGACTTAGTTTACTTGAAAATGCATGCGACTTTATATTATCTTATTCTGTCACCATTTCAGGTTAATGTTACAAATACCACAATGGGGAGACAAAGGCCAAAAATATGGACAGATTTAAAACATTGCTCCTATAAGGTTAGAAAGTTGTTACAATAACAGGTTTTGCCTTAATGTGTATTTTCTGAAGGATATGAAGTTTGAAACTGAAATGTTTGTCATTATTCAATATTATTTACTGACTTCAATCCTCAATGATTAGCCAGAAAACCACAAATTTTATAAGGAGCAGATGAAAATATAAGGTAAAAATCTGGAGAGTTGAGTGGTATGAAAGGCAGCAATATAAGAAACACCAGACAGTCATGGTCCAAATGGAATTGATGCTCTGTTAATATAATTTCGGAATTTCTTGCCATTGGATCTCAACACGATATTCACTGGCAGATTTAACATTATTGTTTTCTGCAGAGTATGACCCTAGTCTAATACCATTCATAGTGAATTGGTACAGCAGAACTGGCACCAGCCACTGAGTATGTTGCATTTTATCAATGGTTTCTGCTGACTTTGTTTTATTTGACATGTGTCCTATTGAATTTTAAAAATGTATGGCATTCACTAACTTAGTACTTCTGGCAGAAAGCACACTTCAACCAGATCCCATGGAAATAGTGGGTTTTCACGTAGTGTGAAAAAGGGTGTTCCGCATTTTGACTGTTTGCCACACATTGCTAGGGTCTGTGTTCCACATTGGCCTCTTAAGTGGTTGAGACCTAGCCCAGAGGCCCTTATAAGCCTATCCAAGAATTTTACCCATGTTCCCTCAAAGTCAGCACCTGTTTCCCCTGTCCATCAGGGACACAGGTGGGATCCCAGGGTGTATTTTCTGTTTCCTATCCAGTCGTCCAGGTTCCTCTTAAAGAGGGCTAGAGAGGTACTCTGCATGACATGGACAGGAAGTTTATTCCACAGATGGGGGAGTCTTACACAAATCTATCCTGCCAACAAGTTGTATTAATGCCACAGACCAGGTTAACCCCTTGCATGTAGGTTGCACAAGTGGAGTTTGACTTATGGATATGCAGTAGTTCCATCAAGGCTGAGTCTGAGATGGCCTTGTTTGCCAGACATAGGTCACCTCTGAGCAGTCTGAATGTGACTGAATAGATGGACAGGGCTTTTAGCCTATTTGTATAGGATAGCTGTTTGATACCTTGGATTTTCCTGGTCGGGAACCTCTGTGGTCTCTCCAGCTGCTCCATGTGCTTGGCAAGGTACATGCGGAAGGGGGCATTGTACTCAATAATGGGTCTGAAAATGGAGGAGTACAGGAATGCTATGACTTCCTTGTTCCTGGATAAAATACCCTTATTTATGAGGTGGGCCATGTCGAAAGCCTTCTGTACAATGGAAGCAATGTGGTGGTCAAAAGTCAGGTTGCTATCAACCTGGGTGACCAGGTCCCTCATGACTGATTGCATGCTTAGTACTTTGTTATTAATGGGATAATTAGTGGGGATGACATTTTCCCCAAATGGGATAATGATGCATTTCTTGGCATTCAGTTTGTGGCCATGCTTCTGGCACCAGTCATTAGTTTGGGTGAGATAAAGATGATGATGTCTTATTGGTGTGAAACCATCTGTGAGTACTAGTTATTTACATAGGGGCAGTATTTCTCTAGTAAGTTAGCCAGGGAATGTAAATATCGATAGTTTAGCTTTTTCTGTATGCATCCTGTCTGCTGTTATTGCCTTTTTATATGAACTTCTTGTGTGTGTCAAACTACATATATTTTACTCTCTATGTGTACTATGTTCTTTACTATATCAGTGAAGTTCATTTATTTACTTTAAGCTGTTGTGGCTCATATTTATTTATTATAAGTATATGGATGTACTGTTGTTTATCTGGCAAGAGTGTAATCATTATTTATACTGTTGAGTAGCAAGCTGTATGACACAGAGACTGCTTAGGCCTACTATCAGTGAAAGATATATTAATTGGTGTATTTCATATAGGGCTTGACTTTAGCACAACCAGTAAATGAAAGACTTGTTTTTCTAGGTTGATGCCAAGAACATAGCTTTGTGGAATCAAATAATTCCACTATCCTTCCCAGGTAACTGTGTGTGTGTGTGTGTGTGTGTGTGTGTGTGTGTGTGTGTGTGTGTGTGTGTGTGTGTGTAAATATTATTTTGTATGAAAGGTAGTTACCACAGATAAAGGAGAAGTGAAAGACATTGCTTTATAAAGAGAGTGATGAGGTAGGGGCCTGTGATTGCTGGGACAAGGATTCAGCTGTTTAAGAGGCCAGTGTGCAGTTCAGTTTGGGTGTGGAAGTTGGAAGCCCATACCCAAGGAAGCAATGCATATTTATTTTATGCTGTTGATTTCAGGTTGTACTTGGTGGATTAATTATTGAAACAAATTTGTTTACTCATTCTTCCTAATACTTCACTCATGGTTGGCAGCAGTGAGATTCAAACCTCATCAGTGCTAGTCTAGTGTCACATTTGGTGGCAGTGGTTACAGTACTCCTCCACATCTGCACACATTTGAAAAAAATGCGATTTCTACTTTAGACAAATTTTAATCTGGCCATATCTGTGGCATTTTATTTGGAAATGGTGTAGGATATGCAAGGCTTATTCCAGTGATATTCCTACCATATCCCCTGTAGGTCACTGAAAAGTCCCCTATGAAGGGCAGTTAATGCTACAAGTACCTTAGTGCCCACTGGGAATGATAGTCCATGCATCCCCTTGATTCCAGTCATGTGGAGCACAAAGCAACAAGCTACCATATTTCCTCTGTATGAGAGCAGAAGTGGTCCACGATCTGCTGATCAGTCAGGTGCTATTAGGCTACAGGAAGGAGGGCTTTGGCATGCAATGCTGTGAGTGTCCCAAAGGCAGCTACTAACATTCTTTACTTGTCTATGGCCTTTGCTAGTGCAAAACTTGTAGAGTCCTGTGTACTGTCAATCCTTTGCATCCTATGCCTCTACAGTCCATACCTGCTTTATACACCTCTGAATCACACTGTAATGCGATTGGCATCTTTTGCATGATCACACTGCCTCATTTGTTTTGGGAACGTCCTTTCTATATCATTATGTGGTCCTCTGCATACATGGCATACAGCACTATGTTTATCCTAGTGTGGCCATGATACTTGTGTCACTAAATTGCCTTCTTCCTCAACATTTCTGATTTTTTTGTGCAGCAGTGCATGTGTTGTCTATGAATATCAGCCCAGATGTTTATCTCCAGTGTTTACACATCTCAGAAAGCAGGACATAACTATCTTTCCTTATCTACAGGTTTGCCTGCTGACAGCCTTGTCACAAGTGTTATACTGGCCTGTAAGTCTGAAGGTTTCACTAATGCAGGTTTTGGGATTCAAACTATAACTCAAGCAATCATATCAGACCCCTAAAGCACCAGTAGCCTGTGTTAGTGCTGGTAGAGACTCTGCTCAGATGAAAGTCTTTCAACTTTTAGACAAACAGCTGAAAATTCAAAATAAAATGGCAGAGCTCTTGCAGGCAGTTAAGGCAAGGCAATATTTGAGATCCACTGTATATATGTCATTTTCAGTTCTAGCTCTCAAAGTGTATTACACAGTGCTCTACATGAAGATACCACAATATACTCTCAGAAAATGTGGTGTTCAGACAACAGACTCTGATTTCACAGCCTTTTAAAAAGGCACTTCTTTAGTGGTCATAGCTCACAACCTTTTTCAAAGTGCTGCCCCTGACTGTAACAGAGACCTGGTGACAGATTCCAGGTTATGTCTGGGGAGATTATGTTTACATTCTCTCAATACAAGGCAAATGATCTCAAAGTATAAGGTCTCCACACATCAGTGTGAAAGAAATGAAAACCTTGTACAGATGATTGAATGTTTTCAGGATAATTTCCTGTTGTGTCATTTGCTAGTCAGTACAGGTAATACTACTTTTATGGTGTATATCACCAAGCAAGGAGGGTCTGAATGTTTCATTGATGCAGGTCTTGCTTCACATGTTATGTGTAATGCAACATCTTCATATAGAACAGGTAGCATTGTGGGTGGCTGGACACCCACATCTTTGCCACCAAAATGAGTGAGCCTGCACTGGCCAGTCATTCCAACACCACTTACCAGTCCATCCAGTGCCTGAATCATTAACTGAACCCAAGTTGTTTTGGCCATATTCATGGTTCCATCTGCTAGTGGTAATGATTTTTTTTTGTAGGACCCCAAGTAACTATCCTCAGCCCCACCTCCTTCTGACCATGATGATTTATTCATTCCACAAAAGGTGAAAGCTAGCCCATTTATTCCCAGACCTAGCAATGACAACATGGCCTATTCATTCCATGGTCCAGATAAGAGGAACTAGGCCTACTTGTTCCTAGCTGAAATGAGAGTCAGGTGCAAAGAATAAGCCATCATCTTTTCAGACCCAATTACCCCTCCCCTTGGCAGCCCAAGGCATCTGTTAATGCTGCTAGTCTGAAAGGGCACCATGCATGGGCTCACAAACTTTGGAATGCCTTTCAGATTTGGTAGAACATGCCCCTTTCAAATGGCTGCAACCTGCACCTTCTCGGCCCACCAGCTGGGATCAGTGGTGTAGTGGTTCTAGTCCTCTCTACTCCCAAGGATGGGTGAGCTGGCAATGGCTGCTCAGTCCTACCATCTCCTGCTTGGCTGTACCAGATCCCAGAGCTGCTGCCAAACTTAGGTTATCTGGGTTCCGCTATGTCATAGGGTCAAGTCTGTAATAAAACCCTTTTGATCCCGCCTTTATGACATTTAGTACATTCTTCACTTCTTGGAAGTGCATATAGTAGAACTAGAAAACCAAACTGCACATTTTGCCACAGGCAAATAGCTATAAGTCATAAATGAAAACTGAATTACAGACCATTCAGAATGTTATACAAATGTGAGGCAAGTAAGAAATGGACTTGTCACACATTTCAACAATGAAGTTCAAATCTGTTCCCCCTACTTCCTCATAAGACTGTTTAGAGAGTAAAAGACTTCTCGTCCTTATGGATTCAAGTTTTAATTTCTGTATGGCTTTCTTCTATTCCCTGTCATTCAGAAAGTATTGCTGAAAATGAAAAAAACACAAAGCATGCCTTATTCTAATCATTTATTCCTGACCAAGATGACTTGTGTTATTTCTTTTGACAAAGCTAGTCTCTCTTTTTCCATGATCCTTGCTTCTACAAAAGTGCCTTGTAACCCATAAGAACAGTAGAGTTCTGCATCCAAACTTCAAGACAGAAACTCCTTCAGCTTGGTGGACAGAATTTTAGTTCCTCAAGTGATTCCTTTCCAACCTGTATGCTAAGCATCTGTATGGAAGCCAAAGGATATGTTACATGTAAATATCAAAACTGTAGATGTACAAAAGGTTTGCCTGCTAGATTGTCAGAAATTATGTGGACTCAATGAATCGCCCAATTTCAAAAATTCTAGATAACTTAAACCACCCACTTGAATGCAGTTCAGCATACTGTGGCATAAAAATGCACATTGCTGCTGTTTCTTCATGTGTCTAAATCTTTCCTCAGGGAACAACTAATCCATCAATGAAGGTCTTCTTAATATGAGTGCTCCATCTAAGGTCCCCCTCAAGAAGACTAATGACTCCTCCACATGACTTGTACCTAATGTTGGAAAATGGTAACTATATATGCATTGAGACAGTTGACACAGAAGACATTAAGTACCTATGCTGAAAACTCTTTCTCTGGTTCTTGTAACCACTGGGAGAAGGATTTCCAAGTTACCAGCCTTGATGTGTAAGCAACATTTTATGACATTTCCTAATTACAGTCTGGCTACAACATGGTGGTGGCCTATGTGGGTGTTAATGACCTGCATGCAAAACCCTAAGGGAAATGCAGTGAGCCATTTTTGAGCTATCCAGTTATATCACAAGTGCAGAAACAACTCTGGTATTGAGCAGAATCCTGCCTTCGCCAAGAACGGCGCTGTGCTGCAAGGAAATGATAAGCGGTTTCAGCAATTGGCTTAGTAACTAGTGTCATTCCAGGAGGATCCAGTAGGTGTCAGTATGGGATAAAGTCCTGCATAGCCCCTTTTGCTTTGCCAAAAACGGTTTGCACCTCTCATTCCAAGGTTTCTGCCTACTGGCCTTTGCTGTCCCCATGGTGCTTTTCTTAGGTGGAGTTCAGCTAATTGATCTTCAGGCCTAAAATAACATAACAAACAAACAAAGCACTAGACAATATCACTGTGGTACTGCTCAATGTTAGGAGTCTAAATAATAAATTACCTGACCCTGAAGCCCTCCTACTTTTGGAGCACATTCATGTGTAAATTACTACTGAAGCCTGGTTTAAGAGTCCAGAAAGCACCACCTCTGTACTAGTGTTTTGTGCCCACTACACCTTTAGACTCAGTGGAAACTACTGTGGATTATCTATATTTGTTCAGGACCCCATTACCTCAAGGAAGATTCCCAGAGACCCAAGAGCCAAACTTTCTGAGATTCAACTTCGGCTACATAAAACCAACTATCAGATCATATAATGTTACAGGACCCCCTTGATGAACAATAAAAAACATGTCCAATTCCTAAATACATTGGATGAACTTCATAGATACAAAATCTCCATCGTCCTGGGAGACTTTAACTAACTGTTGATAAACTAGGAGAACTACACCTCAAATGTAGGGTATGCCCAAAAATTCCTTTTTTTTCCTAAACAAGAATTCATTGGATCAGAGACACAGAACCCACTAGAGGTCAACATGTTCTTGACCTGGTCCTTACAAATGATGAAGCTACATGTACTATATCAAAGATATTGCCTTCTTCAGTCAAGTATGACCACAAATTGGTAACTTTTTTTCTTTCCAAATCCCTAAACCATCTGAGACAAATATCACAATATTTAAAGACTTCAGATATGCAAACTTCCTACAGTTATATGATGAACTATCTAAGTTTAAATATAACCCTATACAATGTAGACTTGGCTTGCAATTATGCAAATAAATTCTACATCGTCATTGTGACAAACGGAAATACTGCCATCTTCCAGCAGTGGGAGTTTCACCTGGAATAGAGTCAGATGACAAGAAATTATGTCATTCTGCAAGCTGTCCCAGCAGTAATATTTGAGATATTAATTGAAAAAGTCTCTTACAGAGACAGAATATTCTGCATTCTGTCTTGGACCTGACAACATCTAGAAGATCCATTCACCACACCTGCCTTGCTCTAATAGTAAGTTACTAGGAAATAGTATAATTCTCTCTTAGATACAGTCAGGAATATAGTGAAGTTTTTTTTGAGACTGTCCTGCAATGTTGTTTTAAATATTTCCTGTGATTTTAAACTCTGAGGTGGCTGTAAATATGTATTTAGTATTGTCTTGTTCTTTTATTATTTATTGCTAATTATACAATGAGCTCCCCATTAATATTCCAAAACATGCATGTTGATTGGCCAGGGTGCCCATTGTAAATCCCACAATATACCAATGGGAAAAAGGTCCAATCGCCCAAACTTTTTTCCGTTGGTATAAAGTGTACTAAACTTTTTTTTTTAATAAAGAAAAAAAAAAAAAGAAAAAAAATGGAGCAATGGAGAATTTCCTTTCTCCGTCGCTTCCGTTTCAAAGCATTGATGTACTGGGTAGGCATGGGAACGCAAGTCCCATACACATGCCATCCCCATTCGCAAGTTCCAAACGCATGCATTGCTATTTGGGAAAAACAAAACACCCACGAATTACCACATAGGTGGCAGCCCCCTTAATACAGAAGAGGTAATAATAGATCTTGGGACCCAGGTAGATAGTAATCTCTCCTTTGACAATCATATTGCCAAAGTAGTTAGGAAATCCTTCTATGTGGCCCATCTAATTACTAAAGGGTTTGCATCTAGAAATAAAGAGGTTATAGTGCCCCTCTACTCGTCTCGTCACTCATCAGACCCATCATAGAGTACAATGCCCTATTTGGGATGTACCTCACAAGACACTTCCAACAGCTGGAAAGACCACAAAAGTACCTCACCAAGAGGATTACTGGCCTCAAACATATATCCTATGCAGCCCGACTGAAAAAACTCCGTCTGTGGCATATTGCTTACTCAGAGGTGATCTCTGCCTGACTTACAAAGCCATGTCCAACTCAGAATTCATGGACATGCTCCACATAAAGAAATCCAAGTCACTGCGAGCCACTCGCTCTAGTGAGCTAAACCTCGTCACAACAAAAAATAGAACATGCTGGAGGGATAGATTCCTGTCACAGAGACTCCCCATGCTTTGGAACAAAATTCCTATCTACATTGGGCAGAGCCCCTCACTAACACTCTTCAAGAGAAACCTTGACGAGTTGATGGGTAACAGAAAATACACCCCTGGGAATCACTTCATTGGCTCTATTTGACAGAGTCTCAGTTAATTAATCAATGGGGCAGCGAAAGCTAGGCTTATAAATGTCCTTGGGCAAATAGCCTAGTACCTACCTATGAACCTATGAACCTATGTGCAGTACATCAACACGAGGGAACAGTATACCACCACCGGCAGAAGAACAGTAATGCGCTGTTATACAAAGACGTTATTTAAGAAAAGTAAGTAGTTTTTTCTTAAATAATGTCATTGTATAATAGCAATAACTGACTCCGTGGTTGTGGTATATTGGGATTTACCCACGGTTGGCTTTATTTAATCACTTGGGCTTCACCCTCGTGATTACATCATGCCAACCATGGGTAAATCTTCAATATACCACACCATGTCATTGGTTTTTGCTTAAATATATTTAAACCTTTCATTGTGACTAATCTTTGTAGAGATATTTCAAGTTTTGAGAGTACTTGCATATTTATTTGGTGACACTGTGTGGGTTACGCCTAATATCCTTGCTCTTAGTCAAACTACTATTTGTATTAATATTAATATTACACAGTAAGATTGGACACCCATTGTTAAGGGCCTTAAAGTAGCTGATAAGGAGCTGGCTGGTAGCAGTGATAACTACCTTACAGTCTGGGCAAAAGAGTCATAGTTAGTAAACCTCTAACAGCCTGTCCCAGGTGTGTGCGTGTGTGCGTGTGTGTGTGTGTGTGTGTGTGTGTGTGTGTGTGTGTGTGTGTGTGTGTGTGTAAATGAAACCTCAAATAGTGTGTGTGTGTGTCAGCTACTTGGACAGAGACACAAAGCACTGGTTGGACAGAGATGGTGCTGGAGGTCTTGGTGTGGCCACTCAGCTGAGATCTCATCTCTATAGCTGTGCCACTGGGGAGTCTTATTGGGGATATGGAGAAAGAGGGAGAAACCAGCCCCGGAATGACTGTGGTCTCTGTGTGCTCTTAAGGAAAATTCCACTTGATGCAGAAAACTGCAACTGGAAATACTGTGTGTTTACCTGTTATCCTCCCAATGTTTGTCCCCCACTGTTGCCAGTTGTGAGGATTGAGGCTCCTTGATTACTGGTCCAATGGTGGGGTGCCACATATTTGTTGGCAGTGGCGGGATCGCCACATCACATATTGGGATTCAGTGGTGTGAATATTGAACTCCTGTAGCCAGTAAACAGTGGTCACTAAAGAAGGTGTTTGTACTCTCAAGTATCCACATTGTAAGACATTCAGAGTTTCATATCACAATAGTTTTATTTATTTTTTGTTAGCTTAGTTAGTCAGGGACAGTAGGCAAGGTTGTCAGCAGAGGAGTATGGCAAGCTGACAAGGAGCCAGTTGGCTGAGATGTGCCAAGACAAAGGATTGGTGCATGTCAACCTGACTAAAGTAGAAATTATTGCAGCCTTAGTCACAGCTGCATCACAGTCTAGCTACCAGGAGGACAAGCAGACTGGTCTTGGGATGTACAACTCTCAGAAAATGGACAGTTCAACCTTTGCACAGAGGACTTAAAAATCTATCTGGAGTTAAAGAGACTTGAACTAGAGGCAAAATTAAAACAGCAGACAGACTGCAGCATTTAAAGGCTGAAGAAAATGAGAAACTGCAGCATTAAGAGGCTGAAGAAAATGAGAGCATTTGGAGGCTGAAGAAAAGGAGAAACAGAAACAAATGGAATTAGAATCAGCAGAGAGAATGAGGCATCTGGAAGCCAAAGAAAATGAGAGGCAGAGGCAACATGAAAAGGAGATGCTGACTCTTCGCCGGGGTCATGGAGGTAATAGGGAAGGGAGAAACTGAACCCCAGAAGCAATAAAGATTAGCAAATTTCTTCCACAATTTACAGTGGGTGATAATTTTGATAGTTTTATTTATATGTTTGAAAGGATATGTAAACAGTATAATGTTATGTTGACAAAGGACTCTAGGTATGGTTCCTGACCCCCTTTACTCCATGGTAAAGCTGTTTCTAAATTGTCTGATAATGATTGCTTAAATTATAATACAGTTAGAAAATGTTTATTAGATTGTTTTAAGTTAACACCTGAAGCTTATAGAAAAAAGTTTAGTGAGCATAGACTCAAGTCAGATGAAAGTGTGTGTGAATATATTGCTGAGTTAAGCACTTATTTTCATATGTGGGTAAGTGGGTATCAGGTCACCACTTCTGAAGGGCTGGCAGACCTTTTGGTGAGGGAACAAGCCATTAGCACTTTGTTTGAGGACAAGAGAATCTGGTTGGCAGATAGGGAATGCAATACCACCGATGAGTTGGGGAAAAAGGGAGACCTATGCCAAGCAGGGTGTCACTGCACAGGAAAGGGATACCCAGTGCTGCACATGGGTCTAAGTAAACCCATGGTGGGCAGTCTAAACCACCCCAAGAGAGTCTGCCCATAACAGGGGAAGCCGCTAATTCAGGTACATGGCCAGGATCAAGGGTTAATTGTTTTAAATGGAACCAGTGGGGCCATGTAGCATATAGATGTCCACAGAGGCAAGGTGGGGAACAAAAGGTGGGAGAGCCAGCAGGTGGGAATGACAGAATGCCAGCAGTAAGTTGTCTGGAGACAACAAGGGTACCAAACTACCACAAGAGGTTATATCCTATCTTAGTAGATGGGAAACAGGCCACTGTTAAGAGAAACACAGCCTCTGACCTAACCATTGTGAAGCCTGCAATGGTTAAAGAGGAGCACTACTTGCCTGGGCAGTCTACTCCAGTCAGAGCTTTAGGAGGGACCCCATTCCAAATACCTTTGGCTAGGGTTCACCTTGACTGCGAGGGTGGAAAAGGAAGCAAACAAGTATGTGTGTTTGAGGATATCCCTGCAGATGTCCTGATAGGAAATGATTTTGATAATGCAGTACTGTGTGTGCATGCAGTTACATGCAGTCAGGCTTGGAGACAAGCATGTGGGTCTGGTAGCCTGGGGGAGATCCAGACAGACCACACAGTTGAGGCCAGAACTAGTGAGGTGGCTACTTCAGGGAGGGAGCTACCCTGTTGCAGTGAGACTGAAGGTGAGCCACGACTACTTGTGGGTACTGATGTTCCCTTGGACAGAGTAACTGCAAGGTCAGAGGTGAGAAGTAGTACTCAGGCTGATAGTGAGGAACCACTGTCACAGGTTACCAGACTTCCTGTGGAAGGGGAGTGGGTAAGGGTTACAAAGAGAGAGCTGAGACAGGCTCAGCTCTCAAACCCTACATTACAAGGCCTAAGGGAGGTAGCAAGGGCAACACCTGATTTTCAAGGGAAAGGGGAATCTGTATATTGGGACAAAGGGTTACTGTATAGAGAGTGGACCCCTGAGAGAGGGCTAGAAGGTGAGAGAATACATCAGTTGGTAGTGTCCAGAGCCTACAGTCTGGCACTTCTAGCCATAGCCCATGACATTCCCTTTGCAGGTCATATGGGCATAAAGTGTACCAAGAGACATATTATGCAGAATTAGTACTGGCCCGGGATTTCCAGAGATGTAACAGGGTACTGCAGGACCTGTGAGCAGTGCCAAAAAGTAGGCAAGACAGGAGACAAGGTGAAAGCTCCTTTGATGACTTTGCCTGTGACTGAGGAGCCATTTCAGAGGGTAGCTATGGATATGGTGGAGCCTTTGGGTACCCCAAGTTCCACAGGGAAGAAGTATATCCTAGTGGTAGTAGATTACATGACCAGATACCCTGAGGCGATGACTCTGTCTTCCACTGAGGCAGAAAAGGTGGCAAATGCTTTATTAGAGATTTTTAGCAGGGTAGGTTTCCCATAAGAAATACTGACAGAGGTGCCAATTTCATGTCAGACTTGCTGGTTTGTCTGTGGGAACACTGTGCAGTGGATGAATCACCTAAAGACCACCCCTACCACCCTCAGACTAATGTTCTTGTGGAGAGGTTAAACTCTACACTAAAGACCATGCTATGGGCATTTGCAGACCAGTTTAAGAGGGAGTGGGACAAATATTTGTCCCATTTGTTGTTTGCTTATAGAGAGATGCCCCAGGAATCCACAGGTTTCTCAACCTTTGAGTTGCTGCATGGACATACAGTGAGGGGTCCTCTAGATTTGATTCATGATGAGTAGGAGGGTGAGTGTGAATCCTACAAGGAGTCTATTGTGGCATATGTCCTAAACCACAGCACAAGACTCAGGGAACTCATGGACTTTGCCCAGGAGAACCTGGCAGAAGCCCAACAGCAGAGACAGGTCTGGTATGACAGGAATGCTTGAACTAGAGAGTATGCTGTGGGGCAGCAGGTTGTGGTTCTCATTCCTGTCAGTCACAACAAGCTGCAGGCAGCTTGGGAGGGACCCTTCAAAGTGGTAAGGAAGGTCAGTACTGTTAACTACATGGTAAAACTGCTAGGCAGGAGGCAGGGGCACAAATTGTACCATGTTAACATGGTGAAACCTTACCATGACAGGGAGGCCCTTGTGCTGAGTATTTGCAGTGGATTGCAGGAGGAGTCTGAGGGGGATCTGGTGACTGATCTCCTCAGTGAGGCTCAGACTGGCACCTCAGTTGAAGGGGTAACAATATCCCAGCAGCTATCCCCTACCCAGATTCGAAAAATCTGAGCAGTGTTACAGGAGTTTGGGGACATGGTCACTGAGAAACCAGGGTGCACTCACCTGGTGCAGCACCATGTGGATGCAGGACCCCAAAGGCCTATTAAGCAGGCCCCTTATAGGGTGCCTGAGAGAGTCAAACAGACTCTGAGGGAGGAGATACAGGAGATATTGTAACTAGGGGTAATTCAGGAGTCCAACAGTCCCTGGGCCTACCCTGTGGTGCTGGTACCAAAGAAGGATGGCAGCACCAGGTTCTGTGTATACTACACGAAATTAAATAGTCACATAGAGTTGGATGCTTACCCCTTGTCTAGGACAGATAAGGCCCTAGAGCAGCTGGGTGGGGCTAAGTATCTTACCACTATTGATCTTACCAAGGGTTACTGGAAGGAGCCCTTGACTCCCATTGATAGAGAGACATCAGCCTTTGTGACTCCTTTCAGCTTGTATGAGTTCACAAATATGCCCTTTGGATGAAAAATGCCCCAGTGACTTTCCAGAGGCTGGTAGATAGTATCCTAGCAGGAGCAAGAGATTTTGCACTTGTTTACCTGGATGATATTGCCATCTACAGCCATTCCTGGCAAGAGCATCTTCAGCATGTCAGGGAGGTGCAGGGTTGACAATTAAGCCCAGTAAGTGTCAGGTTGGTATGGCAGAGGTCTCCTACCTGGGACATAGAGTGGGGAGTGGTAAGATCAGGCCAGAACCTGCCAAAGTGGAAGCAATTCAGGCATGGCCTGCCCTGTTACCAAAAAGCAGGTGAGGGCATTCTTAGGGACAGCAGGGTACTACAGAAAGTTTATCCCAGATTATAGTACCATAGCTGCTCCCCTCACAGACCTGATGAGGAAAAACAGGCCAAATAAGGTAGTGTGGACTCCAGCATGTGAGCAAGCATTCCGGAAGCTTAAATGAGCTTTGGGATGACCCCCTCCCCTGTGTTAGCCAGCCTAGATTACAGCAAAGAATTTGTTGTGCAGGTGGATGCTTCAAACTGTGGGGTGGGGGCTGTATTCAGCCAGGTTTCCTCAGGGGCAGTAAAGCACCCAGTGGTATATCTCAGCCATAGGTTCCAACCCAGGGAGGAATGCTATGCAGCTGTACAAATTGAATGTTTAGCCATAGTATGGGCATTGCAGAAACGTCAGCCTTATCTGTATGGAAGGAAATTCACTCTTGTTACAGACCACAATCGCTTAACATGGCAACATCAAGCCAGCCAGCAAAATGCCAAGTTGCTAAGGTGGAGCCTAGGGTTGCAGGCATATAATATGACAGTGCAGCACTGCAGTGGGGTCAGCAATGCCAACACAGATGGGCTGTCAACACAGGGTATGGGGTAATGTATTCCCAGATAGGCTCATCCCTTTCAAGCAACGTTTCTCAAGGGTCACTTGAAAAACTAACTTGAGTCTTTGAGGGGGTAAGAAGTATGACAAAGGGAAATACTGACAGCTTCCAGCAGTGGGGGTTCACCTGGAATACAGTCAGATGACTAGAAATTATGTCATTTTGCAAGCTGTCCCAGCAGTAATATTTGAGATATTAATTTAAAAAGTCTCTTACAGAGACAGAGCATTCTACATTCTGTCTTGGACCTGACAACAGCTAGAAAATCCATTCACCACATCTGCCTTGCTCTAATAGTAAGTTAATAGGGAATAGTATAATTCTCTCTTAGATACAGTCAGGAATATAGTGAAGCTAAGTTTAGATATTTTTCTTTATTTATTTGAGACTGACGTGCAATGTTGTTTTAAATATTTCTTGTGATTTTGAACTCTGATGTCTCTGTGAATATATATTTAGTATTGTCTTCTCTTTCATTATTTATTATTAAATATATTTAAACCTTCCATTGTGGCTAATCTTTGTAGTGATATTTACATTTTGAGAGTAGTTGCATATTTATTTGGTGACACTGTGTGGGCCACTCCTAATAGCCTTGCTCTTGGTCAAACTACCATTTGTATTAATATTAATATTACACAGTAGGATTGGACACCCTTTGTTAAGGGCCTTAAAGTAGCTGATAAGGAGTTGGCTGGTGGCAGTGATAACTACCTTATAGTTTGGGCAAAAGGGGGCATAGCTAGTTAACCTGTGCCAGCCTTTCCCAAGTGTGTGTGTGTGTGTGTGTGTGTGTGTGTGTGTGTGTGTGTGTGTGTGTGTGTGTGTGTGTGTGTGGCTGTGTGTGTGTGTGTGTGTGTGTGTGTGTGTGTGTGTGTGTGTGTGTGTGTGTGTGTGTGTGTGTGTGTGTGTGTGTGTGTGTGTGCGTGTGTGTGTAAATCAAACTTCAAAGAATGTGTGTGTCAGCTACTTGGGCAGGGACACAAATCACTGGTTGGACAGAGAGGGTGCTGGAGGTCTTGGCGTGGCCACACGGCTGAGATCTCAACTCTAAGGCTGTGCCAGTGGGGAGTCTTATTGGGGACCTGGAGAAAGAGGGAGAAACCAGGCATGGACTGACTGTGGTCTCTGTGTGCTCTTAAGGGAAATTGCACTTGATGCAGAGAGCTGCATCTGGAAATACTGTGTGTGTATCTGTTATCCTCCCAGTGCACATCCCCCACTGGTGCCAGTGGTAAGGATTGAGGCTTCTTGATTACTGGTCCAGTGGTGGGTTGTCACAGTCATCATCATCATCATCAAACCCCTTTTTCCCCTTTCCTACATGGGGTCAGGGTGTTGTGTCAACTGTCACCATCTGTTTTGATTCATTGCCACTCTCCTACCTTCTTCAACAGTCATGCCTGACTGTCGTAGATTTTCTCTTACAAAATCCATCCATCTCTTTGCTGGACACCCTTATTTTCTTGCCTTCCTTGTGTCTTTCTGAAATCTTCTTCACCAGATTGTCTTCTGCTTTTCTACACTTGTGCCTGAACCACCTTAACCTGCTCTCTTTCATCTTTTCTGCAATCGAACTACTTTGGCTTCTGCTCAGATGTCCTAATTTCTTTGTCTGTCCCACAGTGTGCACCCTACCACTCATGTCAGGCACTTCATCTCCATCACCACTAGCTTCCTCAATTGCTCTGCCTTTACTGCCCAGGTTTCTGTGTCATTCATTAATACTTGTTGCACCACTGTTTTGTACACCTTTTCAGCTTCATTGGCATTCTTCTGTCATGCCCTACACCTGACGCTCAATACCAGTTGGCTGCAGCCTCTCTGATTCTAGCTTTGACCTCCTCATTCAAACTTCCCTTCTCCTCAGCTACCCCTCTCACATACTTGAAGGTGTTTAGCTGTTCTAATATTTTTCTTTCTACATCATTTCTCAGCTACTTCTGATTTCCTCCGTTTGCTGCCATTTACAACTGCATAATCTGTAGCTGATTTCATCCCATGTGTCTTTAGTTTTGCATTCCATTCACTAATTCTTTGCTGAAGTCACCTGTTTGCTATTTTATTCCGTCACCAGTATGAACAGCAGTGGGCTCAGAGTCGAACCTTGATGCACAACCAATCCAACTGGGAACCCATATGTGAGTCTAAACACTGTTCATGCTTGAGTCATTGGGTCCTTGTACATAGTCAGCACTAATTCTACCAATGTTTCTCAGACTCACACTTTTTCCTGCACTCCTGCTTTCTTTTGATGACTTCCTGGACTTCTGCATTCCACCACCAGCTTTCCTTACGTACCTTGCTTCAATACCTGGCTTGGCCCCATATCTATTCTATGGTCCTCACACATGCTGTTTTGAGGCACTGCCACTATTATTAATTAATCAATTTATTTATTTACTGACATTTGATTTCTAGGAAAGTCCAACTGGGTAGAAGCCCATTTTCAATGGAGACCTGAGGAGAAAAGCTCCAAATTATTACAAAGCATTTTAAGAATTTTGCAGTCTTCAAAAATAAAACAAAACATCTGAAGTTTAAATAATTATAACAAATTAGTCATAATATAAAAACATTGGTTAAGAATCTATACAATCATTTAATATTTAGAGAAATTTTAGACTAAGTCTAATAGAAACAGGAATTGTAATATGACGGGAGGGAAAATAAGCTTATGATATATTTAGAAAGAAAGTTAGGGAAGAGAATTAGATAGCAGTAAGGAAGTAAGTGAAGAAGGGACAGTAAGGATGTATAAGGAATGACTTGTTCACATTTAGGGATAGAGTTTATCCTGGTTTTGAGCAAGAACAGAGCCATATGCTACCTAGGAAGTCTTTCAGAGTGGCTTTGAAAGATGGCAGGGAGGACATTAACCTGATGGATACAGGAAAGGAGTTCCAGGCCTTAGCAACTGTGTACAGGTACAGACAATGCACAGCAGGTTTGCTAGGTTTGCAGACAGGAGTTTTTGGTCACTGATTTGCAAAGACCAGCTGGGAACATAGCTGTGTAGAATGTGTTTTAGCGCTGGACAGGCAGATGGATGCTGGATATCTATTTGTTAGTTGATGAGGCAGTTCTAGCTGTATAGAATGTTTTTTAGTGTTAGACAGGCAGGCGGATGCTGGATATCTGTTAGTTGATGAGGCAGTTCTAGCTGTGTAGAATGTTTTTAGTGCTGGACAGGCAGATGGATGCTGGATATCTATTTGTTAGTTGATGAGGCAGTTCTAGCTGAGTAGAATGTTTTTTAGTGCTGGACAGGCAGATGGATGCTGGATATCTATTCGTCAGTTGATGAGGCAGTTCTATCTGTGTAGAATGTTTCTTAGTACTGGGCAGGCAGATGGATGCTGGATATCTATTTATTAGTTGATGAGGCAGTTCTAGCTGTGTAGAATGTTTTTTAGTGCTGGACAGGCAGATGGATGCTGGATATCTATTTGTTAGTTGATGAGGCCGTTCTAGCTGTGTAGAATGTTTTTTAGTGCTGGACAGGTAGATGGATGCTGGATATCTATTTGTTAGTTGATGAGGCAGTTCTAGCTGAGTAGAATGTTTTTAGTGCTAGACAGGCAGATGAATGCTGGATATCTATTTGTTAGTTGATGAGGCAGTTCTAGGTATATAAAATGTTTTTTAGTGCTAGACAGGCAGATGGATGCTGGATATGTATTTGTTAGTTGATAAGGCAGTTCTAGCTGTGTAGAATGTTTTTTAGTGCTGGACAGGTAGATGGATGCTGGATATCTATTTGTTAGTTGATGAGGCAGTTCTAGCTGAGTAGAATGTTTTTAGTGCTAGACAGGCAGATGAATGCTGGATATCTATTTGTTAGTTGATGAGGCAGTTCTAGGTATATAAAATGTTTTTTAGTGCTAGACAGGCAGATGGATGCTGGACATCTATTTGTTAGTTGATAAGGCAGTTCTAGCTGTGTAGAATGTTTTTTAGTGTTGGACAGGTAGATGGATGCTGGATATCTATTTGTTAGTTGATGAGGCAGTTCTAGCTGAGTAGAATGTTTTTAGTGCTAGACAGGCAGATGAATGCTGGATATCTATTTGTTAGTTGATGAGGCAGTTCTAGCTGTGTAGAATGTGTTTTAGTGCTGGACAGGCAGATGGATGCTGTATATCTATTTGTTAGTTGATGAGTCAGTTCTAGCTGAGTAGAATGTTTTTAGTACTAGACAGGCAAGCGGATGCTGGATATCTATTTGTTAGTTGATGAGGCAGTTCTAGCTGTATAGAATGTTTTTTAGTGCTGGACAGGCAGATGGATGCTGGATATCTATTTATTAGTTGATGAGGCAGTTCTAGCTGTGTAGAATGTTTTTTAGTGCTGGACAGACAGATGGATGCTGGATATCTATTTGTTAGTTGATGAGGCAGTTCTAGCTGGATGTTTTTTAGTGCTGGATAGGCAGATGGATGCTGGATATCTATTTTAGTTGATGAGGCAGTTCTAGCTGTGTAGAATGTTTTTTAGTTCTGGGCAGGCAGATGGATGCTGGATATCTATTTGTTAGTTGATGAGGCAGTTCTAGCTGTATGAAATGTTTTTTAGTGCTGGACAGGCAGATGGATGCTGGATATCTATTTGTTAGTTGATGAGGCAGTTCTAGCTGTGTAGAATGTTTTTAGTGTTAGACCGACAGATGGATGCTGGATATCTATTTGTTAGTTGATGAGGCAGTTCTAGCTGTATAGAATGTTTTTTAGTGCTGGACAGGTAGATGGATGCTGAATATCTATTTATTGGTTGATGAGGCAGTTCTAGCTGTGTAGAATGTTTTTTAGTGCTGGACAGGCAGATGGATGCTGGATATCTATTTGTTAGTTGATGAGGCAGTTCTAGCTGTATAAAATGTTTTTTAGTGCTGGACAGGCAGATGGATGCTGGATATCTATTTGTTAGTTGATGAGGCAGTTCTCGCTGTGTAGAATGTTTTTTAGTGCTGGACAGGCAGATGGATGCTGGATATCTGTTTGTTAGTTGGTGAGGCAGTTCTAGCTGTGTAGAATGTTTTTTAGTGCTGGACAGGTATATGGATGCTTGATATCTATTTGTTAGTTGGTGAGGCAGTTCTAGCTGTGTAGAATGTTTTTTTAGTGCTGGACAGGCAGATGGATGCTGGATATCTATTTGTTAGTTGATGAGGCAGTTCTAGCTGTGTAGCATGTTTTTTTAGTGCTGGACAGGCAGACATATGCTGGATTCTTTTTCAACTCCTATTTCCTCTTCTTCCTGAGGTGTTAGAGCTCTGACTTATTCATTGAACTCTTATACATTATCTCCAGTAAACGTCCAGGTTTTCAGCCCAGTGTCAAGTGACCTTAAAGCTTTCTCTAGCCACTGCTTTTAGCCCATTATGGCAGCCAGTGGTTTATACTGTGGGCAAGCTGTTTTACTGGGTGATGACTTTGCAATCTATGATTCCATCACAATGCCCTTTACTTACCAAGAGGAAGTCTAAGTTGCACATTGGCCACCCTTGCATATGATCTTGTGACTGTTTATCTCGCTGAACCATGTGTTGGCCACCATCAATGCCATTTGCCAGACAGAACTCTAGAACGGTCTCGCCTTCTTTATTCCTGTTGCTCCACCTATGCGGGCACAGGCAGCCTTCATAACCTGTTGTGTCTCTCCCGATATGTGCATTCAAGTCACCCATCATCAGCAACAATTGATATTTTCCTGCTTTGTCTAGTAGGGCCTGCAACTGCTGACTGAATGCACTCTTTTCCTCACAATTACAACTGTGTTGTGGGGCACAGGCTGAGATTATGAATACTGCCCTGTCCTTACACCAGAGTCTGATTGCCATGAGTCTGTCACTAATTATGATGACATCCCTCACTGTCTTATGAAACCTCTCCCTCACCACAAATGCCACACCATTTCTAGCCTGTCCTCCTGAGTAGTGGACTCTGGATCCCAAGCCAAGTTGCTTTACTGCACTGCCTTTCCATCTTGACTCCTGGACACATAGGATGTCCAGCCTCCCCCTTACCATCTTGTCTCCTGGACACATAGGATGTCCAGCCTCCCCCTTACCATCTTGTCCTCTATATCCAAGCTGCAGCCGGTCAATGAACCTACAATGATACGTCCAAGCTGCAGCTGGTCAATGAACCTACAATAATACTTCCAAGCTGCAGCCAGTCAATGAACCTACAATGATACTTCCAAGCTGCAAATGGTCAATGAGCCTACAATGATACTTCCAAGCTGCAGCCGGTCAATGAACCTACAATGATACTTCCAAGCTGCAGCCGGTCAATGAACCTACAATGATACTTCCAAGCTGCAGCCGGTCAATGAACCTACAATGATACTTCCAAGCTGCAGCCGGTCAATGAACCTACAATGATACTTCCAAGCTGCATCCAGTCAATGAACCTACAATGATACTTCCAAGCTGCATCCGGTCAATGAACCTACAATGATACTTCCAAGTTGCATCCGGTCAATGAACCTACAATGATACTTCCAAGCTGCAGCCGGTCAATGAACCTACAATGATACTTCCAAGCTGCAGCCGGTCAATGAACCTACAATGATACTTCCAAGCTGCAGCCGGTCAATGAACCTACAATGATACTTCCAAGCTGCATCCAGTCAATGAACCTACAATGATACTTCCAAGCTGCATCCGGTCAATGAACCTACAATGATACTTCCAAGTTGCATCCGGTCAATGAACCTACAATGATACTTCCAAGCTGCATCCGGTCAATGAACCTACAATGATACTTCCAAGCTGCAGCCGGTCAATGAACCTACAATGATACTTCCAAGCTGCAGCCGGTCAATGAACCTACAATGATACTTCCAAGCTGCATCCGGTCAATGAACCTACAATGATACTTCCAAGCTGCAGCCGGTCAATGAACCTACAATGATATGTCCAAGCTGCAGCCGGCCAATGAACCAACAATGATACCTCCAAGCTGCAGCCGGTCAATGAACCTACAATGATACTTCCAAGCTGCATCCGGTCAATGAACCTACAATGATACTTCCAAGCTGCAGCTGGTCAATGAACCTACAATGATACTTCCAAGCTGATTCCGGTCAATGAACCTACAATGATATTTCCAAGCTGCAGCCGGTCAATGAACCTACAATAATACTTCCAAGCTGCATCTGGTCAATGAACCTACAATGACACTTCCAAGCTGCATCCGGTCAATGAATCTATAATGATACTTCCAAGCTGCAGCCAGTCAATGAACCTACAATAATACTTCCAAGCTGCATCTGGTCAATGAACCTACAATGATACTTCCAAGCTGCATCCGGTCAATGAACCTGCAATGATACTTCCAAGCTGCATCCGGTCAATGAACCTACAATGATACTTCCAAGCTACAGCTGGTCAATGAACCTACAATGATACTTCCAAGCTGCATCTGGTCAATGAACCTACAATGAGTGCATCAATCCTTAGTAATATTTGGCAGGGTGATTGTTTTTACATCCAGCTTTTTCTCAGCAGAGCTATTCCAGGTAAACCAGGCTGAGCAACTAGACACTAGCCAGCCAGTAGCTTATTGACCCAGGGCTGCTGCACTTTATAGCAGGCACACACTGGCCAATAGGGGCACATATATCCCTCTCACCATTAGCATGGGTCTCTGGCACAGTTTTGACTAGGCTGGGTCCTCAACCCACTTATCACCATCAAACACCCATGCCCATTTTTAGCAACATTAGTCAGCATGAGCAAATTACATAGAGACAATTTTTTACACCATCGAATGGCTAGCTCTGTTATGGCACACAGTCTGGGATCCATGTCACTGCACCACAGTTGATACCCAAAGTAGTTGGTCTATTCAACCTTTCTCTGTATAGGGAACAATCTGGAGTCTGTGCTGCTGCACATAGCTCCATTCTTGGGTGAGTTTTGAAGTGGAAATACTCTGCATGTTTTAGGAGGTGGGAGGAATTCTATGCTCAATTAATAAAGTGTATAAACTTATTGGTCCCTATTAAAAATAGCTAAAAGGGAAAGGAAAGAGCAAACCAGCCTAGCAGTCCATATGCATGCATAATGCATAAACAATACAACAAAACAAACTCATTAGAATATATAGCAAAACTATAGACCACCAAATCAAATTTAATATCAAAAGGTCATAAAAGGAACTGAAAAACATCATCATGAAAACTAAGGCTTTACATGAACTTTGGCACTGAAAGATAGCACAATTACAAATCCTTCTTTATTTGTATCAGAAAGATTTAAAATGACATCCCAATATTGCTGGAAACTCAATCAAAATAGCACTACCTACACTGGTCCAGTGTATATCACAAATACATTAGCAAAAAAATTCAATGTTAACTTCACCCGAAAACAAACCTTGCATCCTGTCTGGGACCTGATAACACCCTCAGCTGTCCATTGAACAACACTAAACATGTCCTGGTGGACCCAGCTTAACCACTGGCTTTGTCCCTGAGGTTTGGCACATGCCACTTGTAATGCCTCTTCACAAGGGTAGCCTCACCATGAACTCTGACAATTACAGACCCATCAACCTGATAAACCTCATTGGCAAGGCCATGGAAAGGTCATAACAGATCTGATAAACTATAAAGACTTGACTCTCAGCAATTTTGTTTGTTAACGGTAGATACTGTCTAATGAATCTGGTAATTTTTTGAGAGGGTAATGCAAGCTTTGGACAGTGGTCACACTGTCCGTACAGCATATCTTGACCACAACAAAGCATTTGATACTGTACCAAGTGACACCATTATCAAAAATCTAAATACTCTCCAATCCTGATGTATTTAGATGAATAGTTAATTAGCTGAGGGACAGCACCCACACAGGGAGGGAGGTGGGCATGGCCTCAGTGAGCATGAAGGTGACCAGTGAGGTACAACATTTGCTATTCTGCATATACATCTCCAAATCAAAAAATCGGGAAATGTGGTTAACCAACTTTGCTGACAATTGTAAACTGGGTGTTATACTTGAATTCTGTTCTTTTATGCAGAAGCTACAAAGTGAACTTACACACTTTAGTAGCTGGTGCTCTGGCTATGGGATAAAACTAAATACTAAAAAATGCAATATCGTTGCATTTGGAAAACATACCATCCACAAAGCTTATAGTATAAAAAACAACTCACTCCAAAACAAAGATGTTGTGAGAGATCTTGAACATGTATAAATAACCCCCATCCTTTGACCATCATGTTGCAACAGTGATCAGGAAATCCTTCTCTTTGGCACAGCTAATCACAAAGGGTATTTCCTGTAAGGCCAAAGAAAGCTTGACCCCTCTATATTATGCACTGATCAGGTCCGTCATGTAATACAACGCCCCTTTCATATGTATCTTACTGAGCAGATGAAGCAGTTACAGAGACTCCAAAGATTACTGACAAAAAAGATCATGTGGCTTAAAGGCCTGACCTATCAGGAGAGAGTGGAGGCCTTGTCCCTGTATTTGATATCCTATAGACTCCATGGGGACAATGTGTACTTTATCTGCCTTCCAAGCTATTAGGGATCTAGCAGTCTAAGACCTCTTATTTCTGCACAAATCAAAAAGACCTGCAAACACTAAAACTAGAGATCTGAACCGGCTTCTGCAAATAAATACATCAGGGTGGAGAGATGAATTTGTTATGCAATGACTATCCCCTTCTCTGAAATAAACTTTATCTCCCAATCAAGCATGGGACATAGTGTCTTCCTTTAAGAAGGAATAAGACAATTTGGTATTCATAAATTCATCCCAGGTATCACTGCCCTATGGTTTATGGATGTGGTGAGAGAGGACATGCAGGTGGGTGAGGTAAGGTCTAAGGGAGGGTGCTGGCTAGGCATAAATGGCCACATGTCCCAGTTGCTTTGTGCATTCTATAATTCTATAAATGAATGAATGAATGAATTGGGAATACAGTAACCATTTAAAATGTCGGGACCCACTAGACCGAGCCCCAACATCTTCTTCTTTCAGCTGCTCCCATTAGGGGTCACCACAGTGGATCAACTGTCTCCATTTCTTCCTGTCCTCTGCATCTTGTTCTATCACACCACCCACCTGCATGTCCTCTCTCACCACATCCATAAACCTTATCTTAGGCCTTCCTCTTTTTCTGTTACCTGGCAGCTTCACCCTTAGCATCTTTTTCCCAATATGCTCTGCATCCCTCCTCAGCACATGTCCAAACCAACATAATCTTGCCTCTCTGGCTTTGTCTCCAAACCTTCCAACCTGAGCTGACCCTCTAATATACTTATTCCTAATCCTGTCTATCCTCATCACACCCAGTGCAAATCTTAACATTTTCATCTCTGCCACATCAAGCTCTGACTCCTGCCTTTTTGTCAATGCCACTGTTTCCAACCCATATAACATAGCAGGTCTCACTACCCTCTTGTAGACCTTCCCTTTCACTCTTACTGGTACTCGTCTGTCACAAATCACTCTTGACACTCTTCTCCACCCACTCCATCCTGCCTGTACTCCCTTCTTCACCTCTCTTCCACACTCACCATTACTCTGAACTGTTGATCCCAAGTACTTAAACTCATCCACCTTCACCACCTCTACTCCCTGCATCCTCACCATTCCTCTATCCTCCCTCTCATTCACACATATATATTCTGCCTTAGTCCTGCTGACCTTCATTCCTCTTCTCTCTAGAGCATATCTCCACCTCTCCAGGGTCTCCTCCACCTGTTCACTACTCTCACTACAGATCACAATGTCATCTGCAAACATCATAGTCCATGGGGACTCCTGTCTGATCTCGTCTGTCAACCTGTCCATCACCATTGTAAATAAGAAAGGGCTCAGAGCTGATCCTTGATGTAATCCCACCTCCACCTTAAACGCATCCATCACTCCCACCGCAGACCTCACCGCTGTCACACTACCCTCGTACATATCCTGTACCACTCTTACATACTTCTCTGACACTCCCAACTTCCTCATACAATACCACAACTCCTGTCTAGGCACCTTGTCATATGCTTTCTCTAAATCCACAAAGACACAATGTAACTCCTTCTGACCTTCTCTGTACTTCTCCATCAACACTCTCAGAGCAAACATTGCATCTGTAGTGCTCTTTCCTGGCAAGAAACCATACTGCTGATCACTAATCATCACCTCCCTTCTTAACCTAGCTTCCACTACTCTTTCCCATAACTTCATGCTGTGACTGATCAGTTTAATCCCTCTGTAGTTACCACAGCTCTGCACATCACCCTTATTCTTAAAAATCAGTACCAAAACACGTTTTCTCCATTACTCAGGCATCCTTTCCCTTTCCAAGATTTCATTAAACAATCTAGTTAAAAACTATGTTGCCATTTCACCTAAACACCTCCATGCTTCCACAGGTATGTCATCTGGACCAACAGCCTTTCCAGTCTTCATCCTCTTCATAGCTATCCTTACTTCCTCCTTGCTAATCTACTACACTTCATGATTCCCTATCCGCCCATCATCCAACCTTCTCTCCCTCTCATTCTCTTCAATCATCAACCCCTCAAAGTACTCTTTCCATCTGCTCAACACACTCTCCTCGCTTGTGAGTATGTTTCCCTCTTTATCCTTTATCACCCTTACCTGCTGCACATCTTTACTAGCTCGGTCCCTCTGTTTAGCCAATCGGTACAGATCCTTTTCTCCCTCAGTGTCCAACCTTTTATACAACTCTTCATACACCTTATCCTTAGCCTTTGCCACCTCTCTCTTTGCCATGCACCTCATCTCCTTATACTCTTGTCTACTTTCTTCATCTCTCTGACAGTCCCACTTCTTCTTTGCCAACCTCTTCCTCTTTATACTCTCCTGTACTTCCTCATTCCACCACAAGGTCTCCTTGTCCTCCTTCCTCTGTCCAGATGTCACATCAGGCACCTTTCCTAGCCATCTCTTTTACTAGCTCTGCTGTAGTTACCCAGCTATTCGGTAACTTTTCACTGCCACTGAGACCCAAAATAAGGAGACTGAATGGCTGAAAGAACAGACATACATATAGTAAGTCTGAGATGCCATTTCTGGGAATCTTCTCTTTTCTATGAGGTATGGAGATCTTGAAGTTGGTATTTATAAGTTTGGGGGGTGTGGAGGTCTTGCCTCCTGCTTGGGGGATGCAGGGCCCCCACCTGCAAAAAAAAATTTAAGGGGAAGAGTGATCTTTGAGATTCACTCTTTTCCTGTGCTTTCCGTATTTTTCTTTGCATGTTGGCACTATTTTCTGTATGTTTTTGGCGTGTTGGCACTGTTTTTGGCCTTTTTTGGCATGTTGGTACTGTTTTCAGTATTTTTTTTTGGTGTGTTGGCACTGTTTTCTGTATTTTTTGGTGGGTTGGCACTGTTTTCAGTATTTTTTGGCGTGTTGGCACTGTTTTTGATATTTTTTGGGGTGTTGGCACGGTTTTCGGCATTTTTTTGGCGTGTTGACACTGTTTTTGCTATTTTTTGGCATGTTGGCACTGTTTTTGGTATTTCTTTGGCATGTTGGCACTCCACATTTCAAGCTATGTCATTTCGGTAGGTAGCTGGGACATGCACCAGATGTGCATATATAACTTATATTTATTTATTTTATTTATTTGCATTTGTTGACCGGGAGAGTCCGACTGGACACAGGTCTATTTTCAACGGAGGTCCGGGGAGAAAAGCTTCACATTAAGTATTACATCATACGGTTAAAAAACATAGCATTTAAAATATAGACATTAGTCCATCTGAAGACGTAAGACAAGAATAAAACATAGATGTAGAACATAGTACAATTTTAAAATATGGTGACATATACTAAATATGATTACAAATGTAGCTGAGATTCATCAGTGAACAATTGATACAATCTGTTTTTGAGGTACATAACAGCCATTAGCAGTTGTTGCTACAAGAAGTTAGCACTATGTGGTAGGTAGCTGGGAACATGAGTAGCCAAGATTGCTAAGAGTAGGTTGTTGATAGGGGGCAGACAGAGGTAGTGGGTGGGTGGAGTGGATGGTATTAGAGGGGGGTTGCAAGGGCATATCTGGCAAGTTTTGAAGTGTGATTTTAGTAAGGATTTAAAGTGGGTGCAAGAAGTTACAGAGGTAACTGAGGATGGGAGGGAGTTCCAGAGTTTGGCTATAGTGCAGGAGAATAATGCTTCTCCAGCAGAGTTAATGGCTCTTGTGACCTGTAGGAGGTTTTTGTGGCTGGCTCTTAGTGGTCTTGTGGTTATGTAGGGTTGGAGTAGATTCTGGAGGGATGGGACTTTTAGTGGTTGGTTTATTAGTTTGTGGGCGAGTGTGAGTTGGTACCATTGAAGGAGGTGGGGGAGATCAAGCCAGCCCAGTTCTGCTAGTGAGAGACTGGTGAGTACGGTAGGAAGCCCTGTGGTGAATTTGGCTATTTTGTTGTAGCAGGTTTCGAGCTTATTTAGGTTACATTGTATAAGATTAGTAAATATTGGAGAGGCGTAGAGTAGGGTGGAGATAAGGTGAGAATTTGCTAACAAAATTTTAGCTGCTTTGGTAAGTAGTTGCTGATTTCTATATAATGTTCCTAGTTTTTTGTGAACTTTTTTAATGGTCATGGAAATGTGAATGTCAAAGTTCAGTTTATTGTCTATTTCTACTTCTAGTAATTTGGTGTGTTTCTGTAAGATGGATGGTGGTGTTAAAAAACAAAAAAAAATCCAAAGCAAACTCAGAAGTAATCCAGGCAACAAAATAGCATTCCAACTCAGGTTTTTAGCGCTTTCATCCACTTATTTTAATTGTGAACTTCCTCAGAAAATAACAAACACATACTCCCCAGTTCCTTTAAATACTTAAAAATAGGAAATGACATCACAGTGTCATTTTGCATATTTTTTCTAAAAATCACTCAGACTCTATTCATAAAATACACTTTATATTATAAGTATATTAAATATATATTAAATAAAATGTTTTCATTACTTTGTGATTTTTAAAAAAAACTAATAATCATAATGTATGACGTATCATCGTTGTTTCAATAAATATATAACTCATACTAATAACCATTAAATCTAAAAAAATATATTCACACATGTCTATCTATTGGATAAAAAACATTTCAAATTAATGGATTCATTTAAACCCGGTAATCTATCTGCAGCCAGAGTTAACATAGTGTTTCTTTGCATTCCAGAATGGTGTTCAGATCCCCTCCCAAAGGCACTTCTTTAACCTTCTCTACTACTGAAAATTCAAATTTTTTAAAATTTGAACAACCAACTGCATGTTTTGCTAGTGAATTCAACATATCTTTCTTCTTTATAGCTAAATTATGTTTGTATATTCTGCGCTTCAAACTTCTCTTTGTTTTTCCTATATAAAAATGTTCACATGATGCGCAACATGCAATATACACTACATATTCAGAATTACAATTATAATAACCTCTAGGCCATATTGTATAATTTAAACATTGTACAAAAACAGAAGAACTATTGCTTATGTACCTGCATTGTTTACAATTTTAACATGCAAAAGTTCCTTTTTTGATACTGGCACTTCTAGTATTACTAAAATGCTCTTTATTGTCTATTTCTAACATATACTTTATATTAACCATCCTTTTATAAGTAAACATAGGTGTTGATCTTATTCTTGTAACTAGATCTTTGTTTCCAAGCAAAACTTTCCAATTATTTTTAATTATTTCCTTTATTTGCCCCATTTTATTTACTATAGGTAGCAGAAATGAGATGTTATAATTGGTATTTTTCTCCACCATCACTGAACCCGAACTTATACAGACATCTATTGCCATGAGAATGGGTTTGGCTATCCCTCTTCTTAAACTTATAACTTCCCGCTCTATATTCTTTAACCAATCTACCTCATATCCCCTGTGTAAAAATAAGGACCTGAGGAATGTAATTTCATCTAAAAAAATCTCTTCATCAGTTGTCAACCTACTTAAGCAGATAATCTGTCCTTTAACCACCCCTTTCTTCATGTGTGGTGGGTGCAAACTTTCTTTATGTAAATATTGATTCGCAAATATTTCTTTTCTGAATATTTTGCTTTGAAATGTGTTGTTTTCCTTATTCAGACTAAGTTCTACGTCTAAATATGAGATGGTTTCACCAAAACCACTTATCTTGAATTCTAAAAAATTCGTCATGTTGTTTATATCTTTGACCATACTTTCAAATTCTTCTTGTGTACCACTCCACAAGAAAAACAAATCATCAATAAATCTAAAGTATGCTTGCACCTTCTTAAAATTCAGATGTTTTACCAAAAACTGTAATTCCCAATTTGCCATCACTAGATTAGCAAATGCTGGTGCTACCCTGGCACCCATCGCCACTCCAGAAATTTGCTGATATATATTTCTCTCAAACTTGAAAAAATTGTTCTCTAGAACTAATTCCATTAAACTACAAATAGTTTGTATTTTGCTGTTGTCAAAATCTGTATTTCGTATAAGATATTTCCTTAAATAATCTAACCCTTCCTGTTGTTTAATAGACGTGTACAAGGATTTCACATCTAAGCTAAAAAAGGTGGTATGTTCTAAATCAACGTCAAGATCTCTTAACTTTTCTAGAAGATGCCATGTGTTTGTTATTTTCTGAGGAAGTTCACAATTAAAATAAGTGGATGAAAGCGCTAAAAACCTGAGTTGGAATACTATTTTGTTGCCTGGATTACTTCTGAGCTTGCTATGGATGGTGGTGTTGTCTTTTGCTGAGATGTTAAAGTGAGAGCTGTCTAGGGTAAATTTGGTGGGTTGGAAGATTAGTAATTTTGCTTTGTTTGGGTTGAGTATTAGTTGAGCATCGGATAACCAAGTTTCAATAGAGGAAAATGTGTGACTTTTTGCAGTTCGGGTAGGGAGTGGGCTGTGCAGATGATGGTTGAGTCATCTGCGTATTGTATGACTGTGCCATGTGTTGTGGCTGAGGCTAGATTATTGGTGAAAATAGAGAAGAGTAGGGGTCCCAGGATGGGCCCTTATGGAACCCCTATGGAGACTGGTAGTTGGGGGGGTTAGGTCGTCCTGCCAAACAACTGCTTGTTGGCGGTCAGAAAGGTAACTCTGAAACCAGTTGATGACTGGCTGAGAGAAGGATAGGTTATCGAGAAGAGAGATGAGTTGTTTGTGTGGGACCATGTCGAAAGCTTTAGAGAGGTCTAGGAAGGTAGCTGAGGAGAGATAACTTGCATTTTTATTTTGTAGGATAGTGTTAGAGAAAAAGAGTAAGGCGGTGGTGGTACTATGGTTAGGTCGGAAACCATGTTGTGTGTTGGAGAGGAGGGTGTTAGCAAGGAAGTGATCTGAGACTTGAGAATGGATGCATCGCTCTAGTATTTTGGAGAGTGGCGAGAGAATAGCTATGGGGTGGTAATTGGTTAGATCTGTGGAGGGGCCTCCTTTGTGTAGGGGAATTATGTGTGAGACTTTCTTATCTTATGCATCTGCATCCTGAGGGGTACTTTATCTGAATACATAATGTTTACTATGTAAAGTGTAGCTTTACCAATGTACCAGTTCATGTCTGAATTTTGAATGGTTACTCAATCCACAAATTCAATGTCTACTATGTAATGTGAAGCCTTACCAATTTACCTGTTTATGTCTATATTTTTTTCTACACCCTCCACATCAACTGTATTTTGCTTATCTTGTGTATCTGTATCATGAATTGTAACTTTATCCAATATCTAATGTTTTACTATGAAATGTTGGAGATTTTCTCCCCGGGCCTCCACTGAAAATGGGGTCTCGAGCCCAGTAGACCCCCCCCCCAGTCACCCAACTAAAATAAATAAATAAATTTCCATAGTGTGGGGACATAACTTTCGGACAGGGATCTGTCAATCAAGAGTGATACTGGGTGGGCTAGAGCGTCAGCTGCATGTTGAAGGTATTCACTTGGGGACTTCAGGACAGCTGATGTCTTCCTATTTGTCTGCTTTACCAAAGGGAAAAAAATGTCTATCTGCAACTAAAGGACATTGTAA
>NC_056744.1:365431742-365589242 GCF_019279795.1 Protopterus annectens | reverse complement strand
CTAGTAAAGATGTGCAGCAGGTAAAGGTGATAAAGGATAATGAGGGAAACATACTCACAAGCAAGGAGAGTGTGTTGAGCAGATGGAAAGAGTACTTTCAGGGGCTGATGAATGAAGAGAATGAGAGGGAGAGAAGGCTGGATTATGTGGACTTGTGGAGATATTGAATCAGGAAGTACAGTGGATTAGCAAGGAGGAAGTAAGGACATTTATGAAGAGAATGAAGAATGGAAAGGCTATTGGTCCAAAAGACATACCTGTGGAAGCATGGAGGTGTTTAGGAAAGATGGCAGTGGAGTTTTTAACCGGATTGTTTAATGAAATCTTGGAAAGTGAGAGGATGCCTGAGGAGTGGAGAAGAAGTGTTTTTGGTACCAATTTTTAAGAATAAGGGTGATGTGCAGAGTTGTAATAGCTACAGAGGGAAACAAATTGAGCACTCACAGCATGAAGTTAAGGGAAAGAGTAGTAGAAGCTAGGTTAAGAAGGGATGTGATGATTAGTGAGCAGCAGTACAGTTTCATGCCAGGAAAGAGCACTATAAATGCAATGTTTGCTCCGAGGGTGTCAATGGAGAAGTATAGAGAAAGTCAGAAGAAGTTGCATTGTGTCTTTGTGGACTTGGAGAAAGCATATGATAGGGTGCCTAGAGAGGAGTTGTGGTATTGTTTGAGGAAGTCGGGAGTGGCAGAGAGGTATGTAAGAGTGGTACAGGATATGTACGAGGATAGTGTGACAGTGGTGAGGTCTGTGGTGGGAGTGACAGATGCGTTTAAGGTGGAGGTGGGATTACATAAAGGATCAGTTCTGAACTCTTTATTATTTGCAATGGTGATGGACAGGTTGACAGATGAGATCAGCCAGGAGGCCACATGGACTATGATGTTAGCAGATGACATTGTGATCTGTAGTGAGAGTAGGGAACAAGTTTAACAAACCCTGGAGAGGTGGAGATGTGCTCTAGAGAGAAGAGGAATGAAGGTCAGCAGGACTAAGACAATATATATGTGTTTGAATGAGAGGGAGGATAGAGGAATGGTGAGGATGCAGGGAGTAGAGGTGGCAAAGGTGGATGAGTTTAAATACTTGGGATCAATAGTTCAGTGTAATGGTGAGTGTGGAAGAGAGGTGAAGGAAAGAATGCAGGCAGGATGGAGTGGGTGGAGAAGAGTGTCAGGAGTGATTTGTGACAGATGAGTACCAGTAAGAGTGAAAGGGAATGTCTACAAGAGGGTAGTGAGACCAGCTATTTTATATGGGTTGGAGACAGTGGCATTGACAAAAAGGCAGGAGTTAGAGCTGGATGTGGCAGAGTTAAAGATGTTAAGATTTGCATTAGGTGTGATGAAGATGGACAGGATTAGAAATGAGTATATTAGAGGGTCAGCTCGGGTTGGAGGGTTTGGAAACAAAGCCAGAGAGGCGAGATTGCGTCAGTTTGGACATGTGCTGAGGAGGGATGCTGGGTATATTGGGAAAAGGATACTAAGGATGAAGCTGCCAGGTACCAGAAAAAGAGGGAGGCCTAAGATGAGGTTTATGGATGTGGTGAGAGAGGACATGCAGGTGGTTGGTGTGACAGAGCAAGTTGCAGAGGACAGGAAGAAATGGAAACAGATGATCCGCTGTGGTGACCCCTAACGGGAACAGCCAAAAGAAGAATATATATATATATATATATATATATATATATATATATATATATATATATATATATATATATCTTCTTCTTCTTTTTCTTCTTCTTTTTTCGGCTGCTACCGGTAGGGGTCACCACAGCGGATAATATAGACTTGAATGATTTTATAATGTTTCAGGATTTTTGCTTACACATAAGTTGGCCTTAGCACTGGAGTTTGATTTTCATAAATGCAAAGATACTTCATTGGGGAGGCATGATACTATTGCTTGAAGGACCAAAGAGAGCCAAGACCAAGGTGACCAGAGTGGCACAAATACGGGAATCTCAGAATGTGAATTCCACCACCTGGAAGCCATGAGATCTGCATTATCCCTCACAGGGGACAGAACCAGCACTGGTGAACTCTGCTGATATTACAGGAAAACAGGTGTGTAAACTGAAATGTTGTGCTTCACTGTTATAGCGATATCTTTTCAAAGACCTACTTTGCACACCTGTATTTATTATTTTGTTTATTATTTTGTTTACCAGGTATGTGATGTGGTCCATGTAAACCAGTTTCATACAAGTTCTGCAGAACAACCATACGCCTGGATGCAGGGTGCAGATATAATTTAGTGTAACCAGTCACCCAGCAGCATTTTGAATGATAACAGGAGAACAGAGGACTCTGAGAAAGCCCATGCAAAGAACGACAGCGCATATAAATGCCACAGAAACCAGAAGTCAGATACCATCAACCTTCAGGTACTGAAGCTATGAGTTCACCCCAGTAACTGCTCGTTTTGTTTCTAACTATTATAGCTCAAAAGAAATGACAACTCCCTAAATGAAAATAAAGTAAATGAGCCTCCCAAGTCCTGCAATGCCTGGACAGAACACTGATGAAAGGATGTGTGGAAGACAAAGCTGCTTGAAGTGCTTTTTGAAGCTAGCAACTTCTATGAAAAAAGCAAAACAAACTAAAAACAATTACCTTTTGCTCAGGCTATGATATTTTAAACTACCATGAAATTGCTTTATATTTCTCATGCAATACTTGTTTCTGAGTTATTAAAAAAAAAAAAAAAAACATTTGACTCTGTGGGTTCTAATATAATTAATTTTACTTTTATAACTTGCATTCCACAGGGAGAAATTATCGTTGAAGTGAACTATAGAACTGCTGAGTGGATACTTACCACATCAGAGACTTGCATCTGGTACCAAATCTGCAAAATGTTTACAAAAACTGATAAGAGCACATCAGTGTTGAATCACATTCCTTTCACAAGCAGTCAGAAGGACCTCTTTATTTATGTTATGAAGTGTACTTTGTCAGATTAATGTGAATGCATTAGAGTCCTTTCAAAATAGACCCACAAAATAATACATTTAAGCAGCTTTACAATCAGTGACTCAGAAAAAGAAATACTTAATCAAGTTGTTTTAATGGCCTAACATTTGCACAAAACATTAATTTGTTGTTTTAGAATTAAGATTATGTAATTTGACCTAATAACACAGTAACACAGAGGTTTACTGTACTGCTTGCATGTGTGTGTGTGTGTGTGTGTGTGTGTGTGTGTGCACGTGTGCAATTGTATGGGTTTGCATAACAATGTCTGTGCGTGTTTGTGCATGATACATACATAACATTTTACACACATATATATGTAAATATAAGATCTAGAGTAAAAAGATCTAACAAAAAGATCTAAAAGTAAAAAGATCTAAACTAAAAAACACTAATAAATTTGAACTTATCCTGGGGGGGGGGGGGTTATGCCCTTCGCCTACTGTTGTGTGATGTCAGAGTTGATATATATAATTAGCAGGGGATGTGGCTGCACGGGACTTGTACCCCCTGCAAAAATATTGAAAAATGTGACATAATTGAACCACACCTGTGTATGGAATATGCCAGTTTTATGTAGGGATAATGATTGGGGAGCTTATTTATGCTATCAAAAGCCAAAATGGAAGCAAAACTCTTTATAGACAAGCCAGGTTAGAAACCCGAGAAACCAAATGGCAAATCAAATTGCAGGCAGATAGCTGTCAGGGAATAAATTATACTGTTGATAAAAAAATGTTCAAAAAAAAAAAGACTGAGAAGATCAACATTAATTTATACATCATTTTTAGTTGTATATTTTATTAATCTATTTTATTAGTTGTAAACATAATGTCTTTGTTTTCTATGTTCATTTATTTATATATCATATGACTGGTTGCGTGACTATCTTGATAAGTGTTTATTTCATTCATGTTTGTAACAGTTTGTTCTGATAAAGCCCATGGTTACTACTTGGACAAAAGTGCTAGAAGAAAGTTATTGGTTGGAGATTCTTCTGTGAGTGTATTTCTACTGACTGCCAAGCTGGTCATTTGTGCCTTTTTGCTGCATTTAACTCATCTGTTAGTACCTATACCTGGGATCTGTGATTCTAGCAATGTAAAAAAGTACTAAACATTTGAAATGTGACACAGGCAATCAAACAGCCTATTGGCATACATTTATCCATGCAATACTGCCCTATGAAAAATAAGACCAACCAGTCTTGGTCTTTAGGAGGAATGGGTAAAGGCTTAAAAGCAGAATCTATGTCTACTTTCGCCATTTGGGCCCATCATGCTTTCCCCTGTATTTTTCTTACTGATTCATCAAATGAAGCATAATGCACAGAAGTCCCTTCACCATTCATGTAATCATTCATCACCTCCCTCTCCGTGTAAAATAGATGATGAATGAGTCAAAATTCACCTGGTTTCTTTTTTGAGGCTACACCTAACGGTGAAACCTTGAATACTCATCTGGGTGGATGACCAAATGAGCCTGCCAATCAACCCACTTGCAGTTCCTTGTTTAATTTTCTTCTAGCTATCTCTGGATGCTCTTCTGCTGATTTCAAATTTTTAGTAATTTCTTCTCCTTTTTTTCCCTTTCACTGGCATCCGAAACCCTGTGGTAAACCCCACTTCTAGAAGAGCCAAAACCTCCCGATCTGGATAAACATTCAGTCACTTACTTAAAATGTCCTCTCTTATTGACATCAGAAGAGGGTCCTGTGTTCCCTTTAAAAGCATGGGGCATATAGGTGGTCTATACTGGGGACCTGAGAGGTGATATGCTTTAGCGAGATGCTTTGGCTTTCCTCACAGCACACATTGATGCTGAAACTTGCAGTGCAACATATTTCAATGCTGCCAAAATTTGTATTGAAAACACCTTCTAGCTCCCCTTCAGTTCTAAAAGGCTGTTTTTCAGTCTTCCCTGTATGCCCAGACACACCATATCTATTAAAACCACTCCCAGTTTGGGTAACTGGAAACCCACAGTCTGTCAATTTTGAGCCCCCACTAGTTTTCAGCCAGCATAACAAACCCAGGTCCATGCAGGACCATTGTCTTTCTGGGCAGGCCTGCCTCATCCTCCAATAATCCTCATATTACAACCATTTTGACCTCCTAAGTGCAAAATCCATAGCGATGACCAGATTGAAATGTGTCCACATACCTTTTGCTTTCTTAGGACTCCTGTGCCCCAAAATTTTCACATAGCTTGAATACTCAATCACCCAGTTCTCCCATGACTATCATACCACCATCTTCCTCCTTTTCTCCATAGGCTGGTTAGCCCTTTTGTATTTCTTCTTCTTTCCTATTCAAGAGAGCATCTCTATCCACATACCTCCCTTCTGTGATCTGTTGCATGACTTTCACTCAAATGAAGGGTAAGTGGCAAATCCAGTGTGACTGCACCATAGAATCTGTCCTGATTAGCTCCCCTTGTTTCTCTCTCATCATGTGACTCTCTACACTCTTCCTGTAGCTCCACCCACTGACCTTCCATACCTCCCTTGAACTGTGCTAGTAGTGACCCAAGCTATTCTAAAATTTGCCCACCTGACTGTGATGACTCTTTGCTTACCCCCAACCCCCAAGTTGAACCAAGTTAACCCTAGCACAGTTGATACTCCTTTGCCCTAGGCCCCTAACAATTGTCCAATGCTTCCTGCTTCGTGAACTTGCCCTTACATACCCACAGAGATCAGTTTGGGACTCTGTTTATGTTAATTTCTCATGCTTAAAACATCCTTGACTCTGTAACCACTTTAAGAATGTTTGATTGTCATTTATTGCTGCTTACCTTCCTCCTTGCCTGCCCTCTTGCATTTTTCAACGCTTCTTTTGATTCCTATCATTGCAAGCTTTCTTGTCCCTTCTGATGCCTTCATCCTCTTTCCCTCTGCTGCTTCCTTTCATGATCTGAACACCTGTGATTATACCAAACGAAAACAGTCCCTGAACCAAATAAGGAATCAGATGCAAAAACCAGAGAATACAAGAAAAAGAAAAATAATCTGGTTCCACACAGCAGTGAAAATCAATATGTCGTTTATTGTAGTAGGTAAGCGCTGTCTCAGAATAACATCCGCTTCATCAGACCAACAAAGACAGAATAGCAGTTATTTTTAAACACAGAGCTGACTCTTAAGTGATCTATTATTTCTAAAAGCAAAATCTGTACATTACTGGCAAATGGCATCCTTAGTTTATTCCTAGAGGTATCAGTGGAAGCATCACTTGAGAAAGTATTGTCAATAGTAATGTACATGTAGCATGTGATATTATTAAAAAGAACAGGGATATTCTGTCTACTGTACATGAGTTGAATGGGGTCATTGGCACACAGCCAGATTTTGCTTTTAGAAATAATAGATCACTTAAGAGTCAGCTGTGTTATCGATCCTTTAATACTAAATCAACTATAATATCTGATAGACTTGGTACGTATATGTGTAGGAATTGTATGGCTTGTACACATATACATATTAGTAATCATTTCACACATCCCACTTTGGGTTTTAAGATAGATACTGCTTTTTATGCAGATTGTCGAACAAAACATGTTGTCTATTTTTGCTATTGTACTACCTGCTTCTCACTTTACATAGGGAAAATGGACAGGGTGTTTAAGGATAGAATACTTGAACACCTTAGGGATATCAGGAATGTTAAAGAAACCAGCGCACTATCACTACATGTAGCTAAAGAGGGGAAAGAACATAAATTTAGCTTTATGGTACTAGAGATTCTGCATAGTACCAAGAGAGGAGGTGACATAAATAATAGAACAGAATCTAGTGAACAGAAATGGATTTTGCACTTTCAAGCTGATAAACCTCCTGGTTTAAACAACAGAGTTTCCCTGAAACCCTTCCTTAAAGCACGGCCATTAAAGCATTGATCTCTCTTTTAATATTTTATCATATATGTTTCAATAGTCCATCTTTTATTATTTTTTACTATTGTATTTGTTATCAGTTTTAAGTACATATTGTTCATTTAGTCTGTTTTATTCAATTTTTTAATGATCTATATATTCTACAGATGTATTTTATCACATGGCTTTTAGCTATGATGCACATTTTATCTGATTTTTGATTGGATGTTTTAGTGTTTAAAAATGTAACTGCTATTCTATCTTTGTTGGTCTGATGAAGCGGATGTTATTCCGAGAAAGCGCTTACCTACTACAATAAAGGACATATTGATTTTCACTGCTGTGTGGAACTAGATTATTTTTCTTTTTCTTGTACACCTGTGAATATCCCTGCTTGTAGGTCAAGGGACAGGTTGGGTATGAGCCACTGGAGGAACCTAGAGTTGCCATCACCCCAGTGGCTGCCGATATAAATCCTCCCATCAATCCTTCACTTTAAGGGTTAACAGAGCCTGTGCTTGAATCTACTCCCCCCCCCCCAGTGAAAAAAAACATAGGACGACACTGCTAACTGACTAGCTTTCAAACTTTAGCTAAAACACTTCACCTATACTCATAGGTTCATAGGTTCATAGGTTTATACTAGGCTATCTGCCCTAAGGCATTTATAAGCCTAGCCCAAATTTTTGTGGCTTACGCCACCCCTTATATGAAAAAATACTGTGCCCATTAGTTTGTTGTGCCTCTGTCCAGCAGTGACACAGAGATGATTCCCGGGGTAAACCTACGATCTCCCATCCACAGGTCTAGATTTCTCTTGAACAGAGTCAGCGAGGTGCTCTGCCTCACATGGACCGGGATTCTATTCCACAGCATAGGGAGTCTCTGAGTGATAAATCTATCCCTCCAGCACGTCCTATTTATATTCGTGCTAAGGTTTAAGTCACTTGCTCTAGTGGTTTTGGTGGATTTGGATTTTTTGAGGTGGAGCATGTCCATTAATTCGGGTTGGACATGGCCTTGTATGTCAGGCACATGTCACCTCTGAGCAGACGGTATGCGACTGAATAGAGCTGGAGTTTCTTCAATCTGGCAGCATATGACAGATTTTGGAGTCCCTTTATCCTCTTGGTGAGGAACTTTTGGGGTCTCTCCAATTGCTGCAGATGTCGGGTGAGATACATCCCGAATGGGGCATTGTACTCGATCATTGGTCTGATAAGTGAAGAGTACAGGGGAACAATGACCTCACTAGATCTGGATGTGAATCCCTTCATGATCAGGTGGGCAATGTAGAAGGTCTTTCTAACCACTTTAGCAACGTGAGTGTCAAAAGAAAGGCCACTGTCAACCTGGGTCCCCAGGTCCCTGATAACCTCTTCTGTGCTTAGTGGATTGCCACCTATATGGTAGCTTGGGGTTACCTTGTTTTTCCCGAAGGGTATGACTATACATTTTTTGGTGTTTAACTTCAGGCCATGGCTCTGGCACCAGCTATTTGTTTCTGTGAGTCCCTTCTGAAGGATATCCGTGTCCGATGACTTTCCACTATGGCGCCCAGTTTGCAGTCGTCTGGAAACTTTGTCAGCCAAAGTCCTCCCATGTTGGCCTGTACTTCTGAGAAGTAGATGCCAAACAATAGGGGGCCAAGGACCGAGCCCTGTGGGACACCACTTGTGACCTGCTTGGAGTCTGACATAGCTCCAGCAACTCTAACCCTGTGGGTTCTGTCCTTAAGCCAGTTTGCAACCCATCTTGTGACATATGGGTTTACATTTAAGCTGGTAAGTTTTTCTACAATACCCGAGTGGGGTATTGTGTCGAAAGCCTTTGCAAGGTCAAGGTAGGCTGTATGGACTGCCTTTCCCTCATCAATGGCCTTGGTGACTGTTTCGAAGAAGTCGGCCAAGTTCAAAAGGCATGATCTTCCCTTGACAAAGCCAAACTGGGTCGGGTCCAATGTCTGCAAGTCCCCTATATCTTTGTTTATGAGCTCCATTATGATCCTCTCCATAGCTTTGCAGACTAGACTTGTTAAGCTTATGGGGCGGTAATTACCAGGGTCTGTAGAGGCGCCGCCTTTGTGGAGTGGGACCACAGTTGCCGTACGCCACTCCTTGGGCACGTATCCTGTGGTAAGGCTGAGATTAAACAGCTGCCTTATGTGCAGGTTTAATTCCTCATTTAGCTCGTGTAGCACACAGCCAGGGACACCATCCGGTCCCATTGATGCTGTCTTTTTAGCTTTAGAGAGAGCAGCTTTCACCTGCGCATTTGAGATGTCCGGGAGGCTACACTCGGCTGGGATAGTTATCTCTCCTTTAGGGGGGGAGAGGGGGGTGAAGTTTGCACTGAATCTGTCTGCCAGTATATTGGCAATGTCTGTGGGTTCAGTGATTTTTGTATCATTTTGGACTAATTCTGAGCATATCTGGGAGTTTCCACCCAGGTCCCTAACATAGCTGAAAAAGGCCTTATGATTGTCCTTTGAATCCATGGCAATTTTTCTCTCAAAATTGGCCTTAGCTGATTTTATGAGTGCTCGTATTTTTTTACTAATAATGATCAGGGGTGACTTCCCTTTTATGGATTTTGTTCTATCATGTAATAGCTTTCTCCTCTTATTGTAAAGTTTGTTAATGGCTGGGGTCCACCAGACTGGACGCTTGCCCTTTGTGGAAAGAGTCTTGGTTTTATTTGGGATTGCCTGATCCATGCAGTCCTGGAGGTGTTCATAGAAGGCATTTGTAAGGGCTTCCGCAGCTTGGGTTGTGGTTTCCACTGGCTCAGGGGCCTTGAAGGATACCACACCAGTCTTGAGTAGTGTGAAGTTTGCTTTAGAGAAGTTCTTCACTATGGTCTTTTTTGTTTGGGGTGGGGGCGGGATGTGGATTTCCAGTGAGATTAGTTTATGATCAGATCTCACCAATGAGGGATATACTTCCGGTGTGGAGCATTTTGTCCCCATGTTTGTGACAATGAGATCTAGTATATTTTCTCCTCTCGTGGGAACAGTGACTAGCTGTTCCATGGCATTTGAATTTATGAACTCCAGGAACCGTTGGGCTAGAAAGTTAGGGCTTGAGTAATGTTCCCAGTCTATATTCGGGTAGTTGAAGTCACCCAATATGATGGTGTTTGGAGATACATTTATACCCTCCACTTGCCCTTTTGTTCAATGAATCCTACAAACAATTTTTTTAATATATACTATAATTAATTAATATAATTGATGTCAATAATGGTTAGAAAAAAAGCCACCATTCTTAAATCTTTAAGTACTACAGGCCTAAACTCACTAGCCCTACCATGTGTTAACCCACCCAACCAAATAGGGCCTAAACTCACTATCACTGTCACATGCTTTTTCTGCACCAGGTCTGTAAGAAATATACATATATATATATATATATATATATATATATATATATATATATATATATATATATATATATTTTTTTATTATTATATAATATATTATATATAAAACATTGTTGGAAATTAACAGCCTTAACTTAGAAACTTAGAATACCTATCTTATTACTTCTTGTACTACAGTCGCAATACTAAAATCTATATAAAATACAAAGTTCATAACCTACTGTTAACAAATAGCTTGCCTACTTTCCAACAAAACTTGCCAAAAGAAAAGCAAACAGGCCCTTACCTTGCTTAAAAGACACCCATGTTTGTAACCTTGCTTAAAAGACACCCATGTTTGTAACCTTGCTTAAACGACACCCATGTTTGTAACCCTGCTTAAACGACACCATGTTTGTAACCTTGCTTAAACGACACCATATTTGTAACCTTGCTTAAAAGACACCCATGTTTGTAACCTTGCTTAAACGACACCCATGTTTATAACCTTGCTTAAACAACACCAAATTTGTAACCTTGCTTAAAAGACACCATGTTTGTAACCTTGCTTAAATGACACCATGTTTGTAATCTTGCTTAAAAGACACCCATGTTTGTAACCTTGCTTAAAAGACACCCATGTTTGTAGCCTTGCTTAAACGACACCCATGTTTGTAACCTTGCTTAAACGACACCATGTCTGTAACCTTGCTTAAAAGACATCCATGTTTGTAATCTTGCTTAAAAGACATCCATGTTTGTAACCTTGCTTGAACAACACCATGTTTGTAACCTTGCTTAAAAGACACCCATGTTTGTAACCTTGCTTAAACGACACCATGTTTGTAACCTTGCTTAAAAGACACCATGTTTGTAACCTTGCTTAAAAGACACCCATGTTTGTAACCTTGCTTAAATGACACCATGTTTGTAACCTTGCTTAAAAGACACACATGTTTGTAACCTTGCTTAAATGACACCATGTTTGTAACCTTGCTTAAACGACACCCATGTTTGTAACCTTGCTTAAATGACACCCATGTTTGTAACCTTGCTTAAAAGACACCCATGTTTGTAACCTTGCTTAAACGACACCATGTTTGTAACCTTGCTTAAACGACACCCGTTTTAACCTTGCTTAAACGACACCATGTTTGTAACCTTGCTTAAATGACACCCATGTTGTAACCTTGCTTAAACGACACCCATGTTTGTAACCTTGCTTAAACAACACCATGTTTGTAACCTTGCTTAAAAGACACCCATGTTTGTACCCTTGCTTAAACGACACCATGTTTGTAAGCTTGCTTAAACGACACCCATGCTTGCAACCTTGCTTAAATGACACCATGTTTGTAACCTTGCTTAAACGACACCCTTGCTTAAATGACACCCATGTTTGTACCCTTGCTTAAACAACACCATGTTTGTACCCTTGCTTAAAAGACACCCATGTTTGTAACCTTGCTTAAATGACACCATGTTTGTAACCTTGCTTAAAAGATACCATGTTTGTAACCTTGCTTAAAAGACACCCATGTTTGTAACCTTGCTTAAATGACACCCATGTTTGTAACCTTGCTTAAACAACACCCATGTTTGTAACCTTGCTTAAACGACACCATGTTGGTAACCTTGCTTAAAAGACACCATGTTTGTAACCTTGCCTAAGACACCCATGTTTGTAACCTTGCTTAAACAACACCATGTTTGTAACCTTGCTTAAAAGACACCATGTTTGTAACCTTGCTTAAACAACACCATGTTTGTAACCGTGCTTAAAAGAACCATGTTTGTAACCTTGCTTAAATGATACCCATGTTTGTAACCTTGCTTAAAGACACCCATGTTTGTAACCTTGCTTAAATGATACCATGTTTGTAACCTTGCTTAAATGACACCATGTTTGTAACCTTGCTTAAATGACACCATGTTTGTAACCTTGCTTAAAAGACACCATGTTTGTCACCTTGCTTAAATGACACCATGTTTGTAACCTTGCTTAAAAGACACCCATGTTTGTAACCTTGCTTAAAAGACACCCATGTTTGTAACCTTGCTTAAATGACACCATGTTTGTAACCTTGCTTAAAAACACCCATGTTTGTAACCTTGCTTAAAAGACATCCATGTTTGTAACCTTTCTTAAATGACACAATGTTTGTAACCTTGCATAAAAGACACCCATGTTTGTAACCTTGCTTAAATGACACCATGTTTGTAACCTTGCTTAAAAGACACCCATGTTTTTAACCTTGCTTAAATGACACCATGTTTGTAACCTTGCTTAAACGACACCATGTTTGTAACCTTGCTTAAACAACACCCATGTTTGTAACTTTGCTTAAACGACACCCATGTTTGTAACCTTGCTTAAAAGACACCATGTTTGTAACCTTGCTTAAACGACACCATGTTTGTAATCTTGCTTAAAACACACCCATGTTTGCAACCTTGCTTAAAAGACACCCATGTTTGTAACCTTGCTTAAACGACACCCATGTTTGTAACCTTGCTTAAATGACACCATGTTTGTAACCTTGCTTAAAAGACACCCATGTTTGTAACCTTGCTTAAAAGACATCCATGTTTGTAACCTTGCTTAAAAGACACCCATGTTTGTAACCTTGCTTAAACGACACCATGTTTGTAACCTTGCTTAAAAGACACCCATGTTTGTAACCTTGCTTAAATGACACCCATGTTTGTAACCTTGCTTAAATGACACCATGTTTGTAACCTTGCTTAAAAGACACCCATGTTTGTAACCTTGCTTAAATGACACCATGTTTGTAACCTTGCTTAAAAGACACCATGATTGTAACCTTGCCCAAACGACACCCATGTTTGTAACCTTGCTTAAACAACACCATGTTTGTAACCTTGCTTAAACGACACCCGTTTGTAACCTTGCTTAAATGACACCATGTTTGTAACCTTGCTTAAACAACACCCATGTTTGTAACCTTGCTTAAAAGACACAATGTTTGTAACCTTGCTTAAATGACACCATGTTTGTAACCTTGCTTAAAAGACACCATGTTTGTAACCTTGCTTAAATGACACCCATGTTTGTAACCTTGCTTAAACAACACCATGTTTGTAACCTTGCTTAAACGACACCCGTTTGTAACCTTGCTTAAACGACACCATGTTTGTAACCTTGCTTAAACAACACCCATGTTTGTAACCTTGCTTAAAAGACACCATGTTTGTAACCTTGCTTAAAAGACACCCATGTTTGTAACCTTGCTTAAATGACACCATGTTTGTAAGCTTGCTTCAACGACACCCATGTTTGTAACCTTGCTTAAACTACACCATGTTTGTAACCTTGCTTAAAAGATACCATGTTTGTAACCTTGCTTAAAAGACACTATGTTTGTAACCTTGCTTAAATGACACCCATGTTTGTAACCTTGCTTAAATGACACCAATGTTTGTAACCTTGCTTAAAAGACACCATGTTTGTAACCTTGCTTAAATGACACCATGTTTGTAACATTGCTTAAAAGACACCATGTTTGTACCCTTGCTTAAACGACACCATGTTTGTAACCTTGCTTAAACAACACCATGTTTGTAACCTTGCTTAAAGACACCCATGTTTGTAACCTTGCTTAAATGATACCATGTTTGTAACCTTGCTTAAATGACACCATGTTTGTAACCTTGCTTAAATGACACCATGTTTGTAACCTTGCTTAAAAGACACCATGTTTGTCACCTTGCTTAAATGACACCATGTTTGTAACCTTGCTTAAAAGACACCCATGTTTGTAACCTTGCTTAAAAGACACCCATGTTTGTAACCTTGCTTAAATGACACCATGTTTGTAACCTTGCTTAAAAGACACCCATGTTTGTAACCTTGCTTAAAAGACATCCATGTTTGTAACCTTTCTTAAATGACACAATGTTTGTAACCTTGCATAAAAGACACCCATGTTTGTAACCTTGCTTAAATGACACCATGTTTGTAACCTTGCTTAAAAGACACCCATGTTTGTAACCTTGCTTAAATGACACCATGTTTGTAACCTTGCTTAAACGACACCATGTTTGTAACCTTGCTTAAACAACACCCATGTTTGTAACTTTGCTTAAACGACACCCATGTTTGTAGCCTTGCTTAAAAGACACCATGTTTGTAACCTTGCTTAAACGACACCATGTTTGTAATCTTGCTTAAAACACACCCATGTTTGCAACCTTGCTTAAAAGACACCCATGTTTGTAACCTTGCTTAAACGACACCCATGTTTGTAACCTTGCTTAAATAACACCATGTTTGTAACCTTGCTTAAAAGACACCCATGTTTGTAACCTTGCTTAAAAGACATCCATGTTTGTAACCTTGCTTAAAAGACACCCATGTTTGTAACCTTGCTTAAACGACACCATGTTTGTAACCTTGCTTAAAAGACACCCATGTTTGTAACCTTGCTTAAATGACACCCATGTTTGTAACCTTGCTTAAAAGACACCATGTTTGTAACCTTGCCCAAACGACACCCATGTTTGTAACCTTGCTTAAACAACACCATGTTTGTAACCTTGCTTAAACGACACCCGTTTGTAACCTTGCTTAAATGACACTATGTTTGTAACCTTGCTTTAACAACACCCATGTTTGTAACCTTGCTTAAAAGACACAATGTTTGTAACCTTGCTTAAATGACACCATGTTTGTAACCTTGCTTAAAAGACACCATGTTTGTAACCTTGCTTAAACGACACCCATGTTTGTAACCTTGCTTAAACAACACCATGTTTGTAACCTTGCTTAAACGACACCCGTTTGTAACCTTGCTTAAACGACACCATGTTTGTAACCTTGCTTAAACAACACCCATGTTTGTAACCTTGCTTAAAAGACACCATGTTTGTAACCTTGCTTAAAAGACACCCATGTTTGTAACCTTGCTTAAATGACACCATGTTTGTAAGCTTGCTTCAACGACACCCATGTTTGTAACCTTGCTTAAACTACACCATGTTTGTAACCTTGCTTAAAAGATACCATGTTTGTAACCTTGCTTAAAAGACACCATGTTTGTAACCTTGCTTAAATGACACCCATGTTTGTAACCTTGCTTAAACGACACCAATGTTTGTAACCTTGCTTAAAAGACACCATGTTTGTAACCTTGCTTAAATGACACCATGTTTGTAACATTGCTTAAAAGACACCATGTTTGTACCCTTGCTTAAACGACACCATGTTTGTAACCTTGCTTAAACAACACCATGTTTGTAACCTTGCTTAAACACACCCATGTTTGTAACCTTGCTTAAACGACACCCATGTTTGCAATCTTGCTTAAAAGACACCATGTTTGTAACCTTGCTTAAATGACACCATGTTTGTAACCTTGCTTAAATGACACCATGTTTGTAATCTTGCTTAAAAGACACCCATGTTTGTAACCTTGCTTAAACGACACCATGTTTGTAACCTTGCTTAAAAGACACCCATGTTTGTAACCTTGCTTAATCGACACCATGTTTGTAACCTTGCTTAAACGACACCATGTTTCTAAACCACTTGAAAGCTGCTGAGATACGAATTGAAAAGACTGAGCTGCTCTGTTTCTGGCCTTTTCACTAACTTTTGCAGCTAGCTTGCCCCTCTCTAACCCTACTGATCCATCCTGACCTTATTTGGTTACCCCCATTTTTGACACCTACATCCAAGCTGACCTGCCTCAGACAAGTTCTGGCTTACTGCAACATGGCTAGCCAGCCATTCATACCCACTTAATAAAGTTAAAATAAACAAATTGTCAAAAACATAAAGGAGGTATTCAATAACCTTTAGTTTTTAGCACTCCTGTGTTTAAGAAAAAAGAAAATGCATGCCTTTTTAAGCATAAGATTCTCATCCTCTGTATAGTCTATATTTATTTTATTTATCCTTGGTTGACCAGGTTAGTTAGCCAGGCATTAGAAACTTCCCCAGTCTTTTTAATAGGTGCTGTGGGATCTTTTACGGTCAACTGAGCTACCACCAACTCAAGCAGAAGGGAACTCAGTTTTAACATCTCATCTGAAGTGATGATGCACTCAGGAGGTGTAGCACCCCCTTATAATGCACTGTAGTGTCAGCAATCCCTCTACCTGGTATGGGAATAGAACCCACAGCATTCAGCATCAAAGGCAGGTGTGCTACCTGTTACACAACTGACACTATGAAGAACTGAATCCTGCCTTGCACTAAGAATCACACTTTTGCAAACGTACCATCTGAGGAATGATGCAATGACATCTGTGAAGCACCTTTGCAAACGCACCATCTGAGGAATGATGCACTGACATCTGTGAAGAACCTTTGCAAAAGCACCATCTGAGAAATAATGCACTGACATCTGTGAAGTTTGTCTCATTACTGTTAACTTGCATTATTAGACCACTGCATTATAACTGGTTATTTGGCCTGACATTTCTTATTATGATACTGCCCCCAGCTCTGTGGTAGGGAGGGACAAAGCCCTGAGTACAAATCTACATAACTTGAGTTTGATTAGTGGCTTGGGTGCTAGATAGTCATAGGACAATGGGAGTGAACAACCAAGCTGACTCGCCCGTCCTGTGGGAGGGATATGGTTGTCCATTTGGTTAAATTGCTCCTTTGACAGCAATGGCTAGTGGCATCAAACTCATGTGATGTAGGCTTCACATTCCAAGAAAGTAATGGTAGCCCACATACTCATATTAGTGGAGGGCACAGAATCCAAAGTGGGTGCTCATGTCAGCCACCAGAGGGTAGGGACCTAACCAGAAAAATCACTAAGGGATATCTATATGACAGGAAGAGCTGATGGTCACTGGATTATGTAGAGGAATAAATGGCAATAAAATGAAGGACAAATACAAAAAAGTTAAACCCATAATGCAGCATTATATGTTCTGGTATAAGTGTTATTACTGTACAATAAAGAATGAAAGCCACGGTGGTGCTGCGGTAGCATTGTTGCCTCACAACAAGAGGTTCCCCCATTTGATTCTCGGCTGGAACGCCTTCTGTGTGGAGTTTGCATGTCCTCCCCATGATCAAGTGGCATTTGAAAGACATGTGTAGAATGGGCATGCCTTAGTTGAAGGTTGGGCATTGAGCTGGCACCTCGACACCCGTAAAAAGTCTACTGCCAATCATTAGCGGACCGGAGTTCCGCTGTGGTGACCTCTAACCGGAAAAAGCCAAAAGAAAAACAACTGTACAATAAAGAATAGCATTTTCCATTAGTTTTCACCTTAATGCTATAGAAATAAAAGATGGGTGCAGACTTCATAAAAGACAATGAGAAAACTAGGATAACAGAATGCAATCAGAGAATTCAGGCTGCCTGTATGTACATTGATTTGCTAGAATCAAACATTTACAATGCAGCCAAATATCTGTAAAGTATTTGTAGTTTCTACCTTCACCTTTCAGAGGAAAATAGAGACTGAAGGCAAGCACAGTGTGGTACATTAATGTGTCATTAGCAACTTATTGCTTCATCTTTTGCAGCATCCGTGTTTTGCATTACATTAATAATTATTTAAATTTATCAAATAACATCTACACTAGATGCAGCACTAGGGAGCTTTCAAATTCAAATGAGAAACAAGGAAGTGAAGGGGAAAAGATGGCATTAAAAAGAGAAACAGAAAATGACACAGAAGGAGCAGCAAACCGTGGGTGGTGCTTTTTATAAGAGGACTTTTAAGTTCAGAAAACAATAGGAATTTCTGATTGTAAGATGCAAATCCACAAAATACTTTATGGGAAAATGATTATATCTGTATGGCAATTAAATTAACATTTCCCAAATAAAATATACTGATTTCTAGAAGAAAGAAAGATTTTGATAATCATACTCATTATTATATAGCATTATGGTTTACAGTATCAGTCCTTGATTAACAGGCATATTAAATGTAACTGTGTTTATCACACAGAAATATATGTGCTTGTAAGCAGCAGCTATGTTATTTCTGAGAGAATTTTGTCAAATAATTACAATATAATGCCTCAAAAATTGTTAGGAAGATAACATTACTACATAAATTGATAAGGTTAAAAGTGTCTTTTTATAACATAAGAGAAGAGCAACACTGTGGGGAAAGCTTAGCAGGAAATATAGAGCAGACACAGTTACCTTAAACAGGATTCATTTTGTTCACTTACTTCAGATTTGGAACATATTACTTAGAATGCACGTTAAGTAATAAGTAACTCTGTACCCTAAATATGTATGTCATGTACGCAGTAACGCCTGATACTGTGTATTATGTAGCACCAATGCATGATATGTTTGCAGTAATATGAGGAAGGGGTATATTATGTAGCACCACTGCATGGCTAAGTTATGTTTATCTGGGTGAGTGCATTCCAGAACTCTCTAATACATCATTTCTGGAACAATGAACTCTCTGAATAAATAATAAAAGTGACAATGTATGAATTATTTTTCAAAAAATGCATTAAGCAATTATCCATACAAAATTAACAGCCAAACAGATTGTTAAAAGAACTGCTCCTTCGTGGTTCTTGTAACAGGAGCATTAAAACCATTTAATCATGTTTTAAAGTAAACTGTTTTGTGCTGCCTTAATAACTGAATTTTCATCCTCAGTGTCAGCATCTGGGCAGATATAATGGCAAGGACTGGTTAGCAAATCAGACTTTCTCTTCCACTGAGGAAGTTAAATGTGTTTGATGACCTTCTGGCAGATGTCAGTTCTCTTCCAAGAGGTCAGCAGTGAGATATGCTGCAACAGTAGATGGGTGCTGGTGTCATTATATGCCTGAACTTCTACTTTCTCGTAGCTCCCCGGGTTGTCTAGCACACTTAAGGCCCATTTTCAGTGAAGGCCCTGGTGTAGTGTCTGGTTAACTGACTGACTCGGACTCCCACATAAAGCAAATGGAGACTTAAAGGGTATCAAGGCAAGGACTTAATGATGAAGCCTGTTATCAGCTTGTATCTTTAATCCTAAACTGATATTCTTTCACTGTGACCACAGTAATTTCCAGCCATAAGGGGCAGTGGTCCCTAACTGGGGTTAAGTAAGCCTAAATTGTAAGTGGGAGACACTGTTGTTCAATGGTTACCTTCTTTGAGGAGGAGCAAAAATTAGTAAATGTTTGCAAAACATTATCTAGTTTGTCTGCAGGTACCTATAAAATCCCAGAACTTCAATTGCTGTATCCTATGTTCCTCACATTCAAGTGGCCTGCATACTTAATTATAGGAATTACCTTTCTAGAATGTACCTGGAATTTCCCAGAATGTGTTTTATATTATTCCCAAACTATCCATGAACAGGGTTTGCTGCACGGACTTACTTTCAGATCCCTTAAGTTTACTCTTAGGAATGTTAAAGTACAGTATTTTTCATCATTACCAGCCATTACTTAAACATGGATGCATTTCTTGTGATCTGCACAAAAGCCGTTTCTAAATTCATTTCAAAGGTTTTAACCAAACATGCTTACCTGAAAGTGTTAAGTTGATCATATGGTGTCACAGTTTGCTTTTTAATTAATAACTGCTTTTGTATTCTGTATGCATATGAAAAAAATGCATAACTTATTGATGTTGAGGAATAAAAGCAATTAAGTGCCTGAAGAAAGGCAATGAAATTAACTGATGAGAGAGAAAGGAAACAGGAAAGACACAATGACAATGACTGTAAAAAATGCAAGAATTTCAAGCAATTTTCACTACTGACTAATCCAACAAGAACTTTCATTGTTCATGGCAAAGGCTATACGGTGTTTCACAAATCAGCAAAAAAGTGATTCTAATGAAAGATGTTTTTAGTCTGAAGATTTAAAACAAATGTTCAAAGACTCTTGCATCTATTAAATCCATAATGTATTCATGTCATTTAAACATAAACAAATTCTGGTACATTACAGACACTGAAACTAGAAATATTTTTCAGTATCACTGCAGACAAAAAAAAGCAACATTGTATCCTAAACAGGCAATTACATTTTCCACAAGTTACATACTTTATACTGGCAATCATAAAACTAAGCATAGTGACATCCCACTAACTAATTAACAATGACATACTTAATGCCTGCAAAAAGAACATAATTACCCCTTCTTTGTGAAAGTCAGCATTAGTATCGATAAGAGACATGCATGCACATTTCTAAAATATGCACAAAACAGAAGGAAGAGAAGAGGCAAAGTCCATTATAACTTCAAAAAGAACTCTTCTTTTAAACACTGGACCAGTAATCGGCTGAGCCATTGTTATGTGTTTATAGCAACTGTAACTTACAAGCATAGTATGTTAAATCAAATGACTCTGTGTATGTTTTGGTGTCCTCATTCTTTTATCACCAGTAGCACAGGATAAAGCAGGGCACAGATGTGTTGTATTAACATCACTATGATGTTTGCATAGCCATTGAAATCACATTTAAAAGGGCTCAGTCATATGTTATGGCACATTCAAGTTCAGTGCAGAGTATTTTTGAATACAGCAAGAATACAGTCAGAGTAAAACAGCAAGGGCTGCATGTAAGAATAAAGATGCAACAAAGGGCCCAAAGAGGGGGTACTCTCTGTACTTTGTATTATAACTAAATGCTACAACTAAATTCTGTAACATGCTTCTGAAACAAGGGCATTAGTCTGGTAGGGAAATAGATTTCTGCTGTTACAGTGAGATAATGCAATTGCTGTGATTTATTTTATATAACATGCTGTATTTCTTTATATCCTAGAACATCAGTTGGTTTATTGCCAATGTGATTTAAAGTGCAGCAATCATGCACATTTAGTTTTTGATTGTTTTGATTTATTAACTCTTTGCTGTGGATCTTAATTTAATGCTTGTCAAAAATCTTTCAAAAAGAGAGTCCTTCTCCATATTAAGCAGTTGCCAGTCTGAAAATATGAGTACTAGTTCATGAAAGAAATTTTTATATAAAACATATATATTCAGTTTTCACTGCTGCTATTCATAAAAAGGTATACAGTTGGGGGGGGGGTACCTCTTCAGCTATACCAGAGACAAAGAAAATGTAATTGAAACCATAAATAAATAAGTAACACTAACATGAGAAGTGCAAACCATGAAAATGCTCTGCAACAGGAGCTTTATTTTAAGAGCATTGTAATAAATTATTTTCACATAGTGATCAATAATTCCCTAAATAAAGTTATTAACTAAATGTTGACATATGTAACGTAGATATAATGTACTGAGTTGCATTCTAACCTCTGGAATAGAATATTATTTCATATTTGAATGTTCGATGGGAACTCTTGAGTCAAACTGTAAATGCAGTTACTCATCACTAATGGAAGGAAATTTTTTATCTGATATCAAATAAATATTATTAATATAAGCCACAAATGCAACTTAATATGGGTCACTGACTGAAATTTCATAAAGTAATCAAAAAGTATAAACAAAACAAATAAACAAAAAAACAGAAGGCAAGATTATGTAGCAAGAATTTAGAAAAAGTTAAACAGGAGATTTATTTTGTTTCTTATTTTAACAGCAACACAGGCAGCAGACACCATTGCTTTCTTATGTTTCCTCAAGTTATATATTTAACTTTCTGAATGACAAAGCTGATATTCTCTGCAGTCTAGGAAAGATATAAAAATGAATTGAGTACGTGTATGTCTTGGTACACTTTCAAAGCACATATCTGAGACAGAAGTTTACATCTGGCAGCAGTAGTTTTTGACTAGTTACTAATACACTAAACTGTCTGTATTACAGCACTTAAAATGTGTGCTGTAAATTAATTTTTGTTTAGTTTCTGTCACTGTGAGTTTTCTGCAATAACTTTTGCAATGTAATTCTTGAGACAGTATAATCATATGACAGCAAAAATTAATTAAGACAGGAAGTATGAGAGAGACAGAGGAGGAGAAGAAGCCAGATAGAAATATAATAAGGCATAAAATAAAACAGGGAAGTGAAAAAGGGAAACAGAACAAGAAACGAGATGAGTTTTTTAACATTATAAACAACTTCTTGAACTAAATGTTGTAGCATTCTTCTTGCATCTGTAAACACACACACACACACACACACACACACACACACATATACACACACACACACACACACAGACACACACACACACACACACATATATATATAATTAGCATATTCTTGTATCTCTGAATATGTTTTGTTCATTTCTCATGTGAGCCTATTCACCCAGGCTGTCTGCTGAGATCAGTGTACTACCCCCAGTAAACAAATGTAAATAAAATGAATAAAAATAAAATAAAATAAATAAAATATGGAGAGGGAATATAGAGAAAGAGACACAGTGAGTGTGAAACTCATATAGTTACCTGACAAGTACTACTGCTGAAATAGAATAGGGAAACGTTTTAACCAAGAAAGGAATGTAAAAATCTAAATGTAGTTTAAAAAAAAATTATCTAAAGATCTGCAATAAATTTCTGACTTGTTTTTGACTGTGTGGGATGCGAAACACTTTCATATATGTATGCATTTAAATATAACTTGTGGTATGTGGCGTAATGTATTCAACCATGACAGGTAGCTAAAATTTTGCTAGTCTGTATGGAACTAATTCACTTCCTTGGAAATGCAAACCTTGTAGCTATATATATATATATATATATATATATATATATATATATATACACCAAAGCAAGTAAGTTTATATCTGTCATTTAGTTGCTTCTCTTGTAATTTATGTACTAACCTTGCTTCCCCTTTGCACCTGTGTCAGTGACCACTGTGGGAGTGCATAGGTCTTAGAAAGAAAGTGTGATTCAAGTGGGAGAAACTGTCTAGCCATTGTAAAAGCTTGTATGACATGCCTAAAAAAAATTAAAATGAGATAATACAGATAAACAACAATATTATTCTATACACCCAACAGCATGACATTCAGCAGTTATGATAATTTAGTCAGGAGGTCACCTTTTGCTTTGCAAACTGAAATGTACACTTTTTGTGCAAACCACTTACACATATTTAATAATTCAGATATTACTTACTAACCACCTTGGCACTGAAGCGGCTTCATGGGGGTTATCTTTGAAAATAAAAAGGATACATTCTTTTGTTTGCAGGCGATCTATATTACCTTTAAAGTAAGATATAATTTTGTATATCATCTATTTGCTGTTGTGAATATTACAAATTCTACCCAAAGAGTTATAAAAACAAACCAACTCAACAAAAATGGAAAAAAATATTCCAGCAATTAGAATTTATTACTATTCCATGTATGTATATAATGGGAAGAAATTATTGTTTATTTACTCAATCATACATTTAACAAATCAAATTATTTTGCTAATAATTATTTTCGTTTGATAACACAGGAATATTTAGAATATCAGGTAATAATACAAGAAAAGAAAAACTTCAAACATAAATATTGGATAAAAGGTAAAATGAATACCTATATTATATTCCTGGAGCTTTCATATTTAGACGCCTCTTGCAAATTTGTTTTATCTTGGAATTAAGTCACGTGTGGCTGATTGAACACTGAAGAGACTGATGGCTACAGATGCAGCATCCTGATGATAAATGACCAACACCTTCCAAAAACTGTTGTGCCACAGGAGGTCAGGGTATGTGTGTGTGAGGAAGTGTGATTTCAGCTGTAGTAGCTCAGCATCATGTGATTAGATACTATTAGAGCATCAGGATGACATGTTGGAATGTTCTGGAAGGTTATACGTTGTCTGTATCACTTGCAGACTTATGATTTAGAACTGGCATGCATTGTCAGAGGCTGTAGGTGAAAGCATTCATTGCAGCATATGTTTTTCATACAGGTATGATTTTACTAGCCACATGGTAGGCTGTAGCTAAGAAGGAAAGTTCTGTTTGGAAAAACTTGGGCTCAAATCTTTTAGGCAAACAAGCTAGGCAAATTTACTCTGCAATAAACATGTATGTTTCAAAGGCTCTGAAGAATGCAGACAGAAAGTAAACACTCTATGTAATAAGAATTTTCTTTAAAGCTGCTGCCTAGTGGTGGAAGTTGTTCTTGGGACTTCTAAACCAAACTGAATAATATCAGCTTATAGAAAGAAAAGTAAAAAACGTCACTCCTAGTGCTTCAGGAGCACTTCTGCATCAGCGGCTATTGTGCAGCCTCTGACTATCAACCTCACCTACTGCCCCATGCCTCCTGTAGGGATCACGACATTCTGACCTGTTTATGACCTCATTCCAGTTACTGTGGTTTTACCTTCACTTATTCCCTGTGTAGTTACTGACTAAATTTCCTATAGCAATGTATACCTTAATAAGTAATTTAGCATGATATGCAATAAATTGTTGATGAGCTTTTTTATAGTTCAGGGTTTGAGTCCCTCAATTTCCACTTTCACATCAGATGACTGAGCAAGATGTTTAACTAAAGAATATGTCAGGCCATGTATTAACCTAAGCATCTGTGCCTAGTTGCTTTACTGTATACATAGAAGAATTATTAACAGCTAAATAGAGTTATGGGTAAGCAAACAATTTCACCACCTAGTGGTAGTGTTAGGTCATATTTGTTCTTCTAACTGTCCAGAGACTCTTGGTTCAGTGGCGGTAATAAATACATTGACTGCAAAGAGGTCTGGGTTCATCCCCAGGAAAAGGTTAGCTTTTGTTTTTTTTTTTTTTTTTTTTTTTTTATTATTTCTAGTTGAGTTGTTAATCCAATGTAAGGTTAATTGTTTGTTCTGCTCTGGATGCTTGAGTGTCCAAAATCACCATCCTGGTGGGTTTCTAACTGAAAGAAGAAGCAACTGCAGAAAAATATGTACCTACCTGTCCAGTGAGACCTTGTTACCCCAGTGGTGAAGAATATGTACCTACCTGTCCAATGAGTCCTTGTTACTCCAGTGGCAAAGAATATATACCTACCTGTCCAGTGAGTCCTTGTTACTCCAGTGGCAGTCACAACTACACAGAATTGGGGGGAGGGTCCTGGGTTCATCTCCCAGACAAGAGTCAGTGTCTCCCATTCCCACTGAGTTGTTAATACAATACTAGGTTAATGGGTTGTTCTGCAGTGGATGCTAGTACATTAAATCACAAAGACACTAGAACACAGAGGTAATATAATACTTTTAATTTATTTGAGCTATTAGACTAACAGGAGCCCTTCATCAGAGGTTTTGATGAGCATTGCAAGTCTGAATCTAAGAGTAATTATAAATGCTATGTTATTATATTACCTATAGTAGTCTTAAACAAATGCCAGCTAGCAGTGAGCACCTATCCTTGATCAAGAATGATCTCCAGGTTTTCAGTTCTGCACACCTATGATTGGAGACCAGTCAGTAGAAAGCATGATAATTAAACTAAAATACTGTTCTGACATTTTTGTTATCTGAACATTCACCTTATAGATTGCTTAGTCTAAATCTCCTAAGATACAGCAAAATAAATAAGTACACAAGTAAGTAAACAAATAAATAAAAGGGAGGTGAATGGTGCAGTTTCAGTTCCATGCTGTATAGGTGTAAACATGTGGACAAACAAATAAGTGAATGATGAATATTATGGTAGGAATTTTCAATTGCTTGCTCATATTTGACAGTCATGTGAAAAAGAGATACTGTGCACCAATACAAACAGGGCCCGACTTTCCTGAGCATGTCACTGATGTCCTTGTAGTCTAAGCCACGAGCTCACCTGATTTTTGGCTACATCTTCTGGGATACAGCCTCTCTTCTTGGTTGCTGCATATCTTTCAGACAAGAACAATCACACCCAACCAAAGTTGTAGTCTAGAACAGCATTACATCTGCTGTCATTCCACTTGATAACAGTTATTGAAACAGATGTCATAACTGGTCCCTGTGCTTATGTGATGTATTCTGTCTCTTTCTATGAAATGCACTTCAGAGAAATACCTGAAAACAATCTGCTTGCAATACATAGGTCTATACGAGACTAACGACAATTGGGGTTTTTATAAGCCTAGTCATGCATTCCCAAATGTATCTCACAAGTTTTTTCAGATTATTTTAAGGGGTATGTGTAATTTACAACATGATTTACAAATTGCCTCAGTATAATAATGTTCATTTGTTAACCAGGTAGGCAGGGGTGATCCAGGAGCAACGTTGACTTGCTTAAGGTCACACAGTGGGCAAGGTTGGGCTGAGAGAAACAAGCTCCATACCATAGGAACTACAGCTAACAGCTTCACCTCTCTGTGACAACTTTCAGACTTCATTCATAGGTGTGTACTAGGCTAATGGCCCTGGAGCCCTTACAAGCCTAGCCCATAGGATTACCCTGACATCGTGCCACCCGACCTTAGTTCCCAGTGCCTCTGTCAAGTAGAGCCACTGGAGTGATCCCCAGGGTGAATTTTCTATCTCCCATCCACTCATCAAGATTTCTATTGAAGAGGGCCATTGAGGTGCTCTGACATCTATGGGAAGTCTATTCCTTAATGAGACAGTGACTAAAAGTAAGAATCAAACCTTGCATATTGTCTGTCCAAGGTAAACACTTCAACTATTATGCTTATCCCTCGACCCCCTTGCTGACCAAATAATTCTGTCCCATCAGAATCATGACTTTAAGCCACTAAATTAATGCAAAAGCAGTCTTAGCAGTCAGTGTAAAGGAAGGCAGGGATCCCATAAACACCATTATTACTGTATTGTACTTACTTTAATGACAACTGCTATTGGAACTCTTTCTTATCTCAACTATTGTTCTTTTACATTCATATAGATATAGCTGTTTTCTAATTTAATTGTCTAAGAAAAGCTATTTTTTATTTATTTACTTTTTATTTTATTTTATTTAAGTAAACCATGCAGAAAATGCTTTCTCTTTTCATGTTGGATCAAACAGCACAAAGAGACTAAATGAATTACTTGGGCTAATAAAACTATGTCCATAATTTTATATGTGGGTACAGTAATCATTTCTATACCACTCTCCTACAATTTTTTGCCTAGTGTATAATTTATAGTTTTATAACAAATGTAACTTTGTAGTACCAGTTATTTACACTATATTATTTATAACTGAGAGCTTTTATCATCGTGTTGGTGTGTACAGGAAAAGCTCATGGCTTTAAATATCATATTTAATATGAGACCAGACTGTGATAACAAGGAATGTAACTTACTAAAATATACTTTGAGATTAGAGACATCAGGTCAAGTGCGTAATTATATCTGCTCTTAATAAGTGTTGCAGAAAAAGTAAATGGTAGAAAATGAGGAATGATTTTAGAGTGATTATTTCTTTCCTAGGTGGACAAGGAGGATTTGTGAATGGAAAATGAGTTGAACATAAGGCTCCTTTCAGCATATTCCTTCAGGCGCACATTGTGCAGCTTAACTTGAAAAACAGCGATTCTTAAATTAAAAGACCACTGGTCTCAAGTTCCTTGGTTACCCAGAAGGATCTGTAGCCCAGTCCTTCCCAGTGACCTTTAGCTTTGACTTTTGATGTATGAAAGACCCTTTTCTGTTTGATCTGTTGTGCCTCTGCATAACCTATGCCTCCTCCATCACCTGTACTAAAGATCTCGACCTCATACCTCTAAACTGTCCAGATTTTCATAGAATGCCCAGATTTTTAATGCATGTTTTTTGTGTGTTCCTCATAAAATTTGTGTTTTTCTTGACAAATCTTTGAGAATTGGCATCACTAAATAATGACAGAATTTGAGTTTCAGACTTCATACCATTTAGAAAATGCATACTAATGCCAAACCAATTATTCTATCAACTTTTTTTAAGTTTGTAAGAGCAGTATTTAAAATCTGTCCCTATTTTCGGGCCATTGTCCCCCTGTTAGTTTTGGCTTTGTCCAGATTTTGTATGCTAAGAAGTTTAGCAATATGCTCAACCTATGTCTACAAATAGAGACTTGTTGGCAGGATACTTACCTGAAGCAGTGCACTCCATGCCTGTAGAAATAGCGCCCCCTACCCATCAAAAGGCAGTACTTTGGCTGCTTTCAAAGTTAATATTAATAACTGGATGGACAGTCGTAAATTCTTCCTTGCAAGGTGCTTCTTAATAAACATTTGTATTACTTCTAGACAAACAGGGTGAACAAGGCTACTGAATTACATCATCATTCCAAGGGGCTATTTTGATAGGCTTTCAATGGTTTTAATGACTACTTACCTAGTATTAACCTATGAAGACATGACTCTACAATGATGATGTGACCTGTGGGTGTAGAAGAGCAATGAACATAGAGAGAGTTCTAATTTAGTAATAATAATAATAAAAATAATAATTTAGTAGGAGAGCTTCTTAGAGCTGACATGGAAAGGTGGTCTGAAAATGATGATGACTGGGATGAAAGTGGGATAAGGCATTAAAGCAAGATCCTGTTTACCTGAACTGGGGCTAGTGCAGATGCATTTAAAATATCACATGGCACTAAAGAATAGTAGAATTGTATTTTATTAATTTGCTAATCAGGTCAACCCACTCAACACCAGTATGCTTTTTAAGGGTCATCTGGGAGCATCGAGTGGCAAAACGATCAGCTCAGAGTGTCACACAAGACAAATAGAGGTGGAATGAATGAAAGAAACCTTGTACCCATGACTGCAGGAAGCAACTTTTTTATTGGCTCAGAGCGTTAATCACTTGTTAAGTTGCAGTATATTTTTACTATTAGTTCATTGTATGTAATATAGAGCTTTTATTTCTAGGATTTCACTGAAAAGGAGCATTGCCCAGTTGAACTTTTCCAGTGAATGAGTGAAGGAATTAAGGAATAAATTAATTATTTAATAATCCCCTGCACTAACTGCCAGACTAGTGCTCTGAACCAATTATCCTTATTCAATATGAATGCTACCTCAGGTCTGCTGTGAAAAGTAGCAATACACCAAGTGGGGTTAAATTGTTCAGCAAAAGTGTAATTAATTAAATAAATAAATAAATGCACTAATTAACTAAAATAAAGAGCAGGTAATACAACAGTCACAAACAATGAGTGAAGGAGAACGTTATTGATGGATACAAGAATGGAAGGGGTAGAGCTATAGGTCGCAGGAACCATGCATAGAAGGGATGGAGGAAGAGGAGGTGAAGAGACGTCAGGGTACTGTAAGTGCAGAAGAAGATGAAATGCTGGAACAAATGAAGGCAGAGTGCAGTAGGCAGAGAGCTTTGTAATGAGTGCAAGGAGATGTAGGGTACTGTAAGTGCAGAAGAAGATGAAATGCTGGAACAAATGAAGGCAGAGTGCAGTAGGTAGAGAGCTTTGTAATGAGTGCAAGGAGATGTAGGGTACTGTAAGTGCAGAAGAAGATGAAATGCTGGAACAAATGAAGGCAGAATGCAGTAGGTAGAGAGCTTTGTAATGAGTGCAAGGAGATGTAGGGTACTGTAAGTGCAGAAGAAGATGAAATGCTGGAACAAATGAAGGCAGAGTGCAGTAGGTAGAGAGCTTTGTAATGAGTGCAAGGAGATGTAGGGTACTGTAAGTGCAGAAGAAGATGAAATGCTGGAACAAATGAAGGCAGAGTGCAGTAGGTAGAGAGCTTTGTAATGAGTGCAAGGAGATGTAGGGTACTGTAAGTGCAGAAGAAGATGAAATGCTGGAACAAATGAAGACAGAGTGCAGTAGGTAGAGAGCTTTGTAATGAGTGCAAGGAGATGTAGGGTACTGTAAGTGCAGAAGAAGATGAAATGCTGGAACAAATGAAGACAGAGTGCAGTAGGTAGAGAGCTTTGTAATGAGTGCAAGGAGATGTAGGGTACTGTAAGTGCAGAAGAAGATGAAATGCTGGAACAAATGAAGGCAGAGTGCAGTAGGTAGAGAGCTTTGTAATGAGTGCAAGGAGATGTAGGGCACTGTAAGTGCAGAAGAAGATGAAATGCTGGAACAAATGAAGGCAGAGTGCAGTAGGTAGAGAGCTTTGTAATGAGTGCAAGGAGATGTAGGGTACTGTAAGTGCAGAAGAAGATGAAATGCTGGAACAAATGAAGGCAGAGTGCAGTAGGTAGAGAGCTTTGTAATGAGTGCAAGGAGATGTAGGGACTAGGTTAGAAGTGGAAAGAACCAAGGAAATAATGGTGAGGCAATACCCTGGATGTTAGAGGGAGGACAAGAATGTATACAGAGGCAGAAACTACAGAAGAGTGATTGTGGAATTTTAAGAGGATGTGTTTGCAGAAGACAGGACAGGAGTGAAGATGGATGGAAGAGTGAATGGTGCTGGAGATGGGGGTGGGGAGTTTGTGTGTAACAAAGGAAGACAGAAGGGCTTAGTGGTAGAACTAACTCGTGAAGAAGTGTGGATGGGAAAGAAGCTAAAAGAAGCACTGCAGGTTGAGGCAGATGAGAAGGGAGTACATTTCTGCAGTTATTTTGCAGATGGCATGATGGACGAGGAATCCTCACAAGAATTTAAGAGAAGTTAGGTACATAGAGAAGGTCTGGGAAGGTTGGAGAAGTAGATAAGTTATGTCATTAACACAAACTTTATAGGCTAACTGGCTCCTTTTGATGACAAGCAAATTCAATACATTTAAATCACAACAAGGTAAGTTTAGATCTTACATTATGGTGAGAATGAAACTGCATAACATCCTGTGAGTTAAATCTAGAATCAGACAAATCTATATTGGTCATTCAACAATACCATCAATAGTCCAAATAAATGCATACATACATGCAAGAAATACACATACATGCATATATAAAATTGTCAGGACATTAGGCTTGTTAGACTAAAGGTCAGACAGTTAAAGCTATTAATTTCCAACAAAGAAATCACATAACTGCAGTTTCCATGGAAGACTGTGACCTGTCTGCTGAAGACTCCAGAGAAATTATAACTTAGATCATCCCCATCATGAGCACTTTCTTTGAATATATCTATATATATATATATATATATATATATATATATATATATATATATATATATATATATATATATATATATATATATATATAGACTATATAGAATTTTATTAACTGTTCAGCTGCTCTGACCCAGTGTGGATAGGGGCACAGATGGAACAGTTAAGAAGGTCAGATAAGCAAAACCCAGCCTAGCATTGCATGTTAGTTCATGTTTGATATAGTCAATCTATATCTGATACAGCCATGAACCAAATAAAAATCTATGTAACATATATATAGAAAATTAAAATCAATCATACTTTCTGTATGCAAAGACTAAAGACTTAATTAACAGATTTCAGCATTCTATTTTTTTCAACTGCTATTTGGATCGCTTGTTTGTGTTTCTAATAAAGAAGATTCAACTTGAACTAACTTCTGCTTCCCTACTTTCATTAGTGGATTTATACTTTGGAATTTTTTTAAAGAAAACATTTCTACCAGCTGTTATTAGGTGGGATATTCACAGTATGTTTTTTATTAGTTGACTGACCTCTAAGGAACTCCATGGAATCTTAAATCTTCCACACACAGAGGTTTCCTCATTACTTATCAATTACCAGATTTCACATAGATCCCATACCGCTCGACCTCTCAGTGCAAGAAATCTGGACAAAACTCCATAAAATGGGGGGACAAAAGGCCAAAAATTGGGACAGATTTTAAATATTGTTCTTATACATTTAGGAAGTTGCTAGACTAACAGGGTTTGTGTTAACATAAGTTTTCTGAAGGATATGAAGTCTGAAACTCAAATGTATGTCATTATTTGGTGACTTCAGTCTTCAGGTAATCCCAGTGGATTTGCCAGAGTACCAAAAATTTTGTGAAGAACAGATCAAAAATATGAGGCAAAATCTGGATAGTGGAGAGGTTTACATATATCAATAGTTTGTGTGCAGCTATGAAGTATACGATACACCACATCTGAAGACAATAAAAGGTGTGCCAGTCAGCGCAGAACTGAAAGCAGCTCAGACCCTTACCAATGTGTTTAGGGCACTTGGGCATCAAGCATGAGGTCAGAGTTAGGGTTGCCACCTTTTCAAATGGCCAAAGTGGGACATTTTTGGTGCAAACATCAGATTTTACAGGCGGACACATACCCATGGTCAGTACAAAGGATAGAACTTAACTTTTTTGCCTAAATAAAAGCTTATTCTTGTAGCATTTTAGTTGCTTATTCTGTTTCTTATAACATTTAGGTATTTTAGATACAAAATAAGGGTTTTATGCAACTATTACATAAAATATAGGAAATAATTTTGTCCTAAAATCTCAGGACATTTGCCATTTTTTTTATTTTTTTTGTCAGGACAAAACTAGGGTTGCCACCTTTTCAATGCCCAAAGTGAGACATTTGTGGTACAAACGTCAGATTTTGCAGGCCAAAATATACCCACGGCCAGTACAAAGTACATAACTTCACTTTTTTTGCCTAACTAAAGCTTATTCTTGTAGTATTTCAGTTGCTTATTCTCTTTCTTATAATATTTAGGCGTTTCAGATGCAGAATAACTGTTTTATGCAACTATTACATAAAATGTAGGAAATAATTTTGTCCTAAAATCTCAGGACATTTGCCATTTTTATAATTTTTTTGCAGGACACAACTGCCCAAAGAGGGACTGTCCCTCGCAAAGTGGGACAGATGGTAACCCTAGACACAACTGCCCAAAGAGGGACTGTCCCTCGCAAAGTGAGACAGGTGGTAACCCTAGTTAGAGTACATTTTCCAGGAATGTTCTTGCATTTCTGAACTACTGATGAAACAAGGTTTAAATACAATATTGCGATGCTTACGCATTGCGGTTGCTTGGATTAATTGTCAGGGACAAATTTTAACTATTACTTTTATAAATTTAAAACGTTGCTACAATATCAGGTTTTCTGTTCTCATTGACTTTTCTGAAGGATATAAAGTCTGAAACTCAAATGGCTGTCATTATTTAGCGACTTACATCCTCAACGATTTGCCAGAAAAAAATCACAGAATTTATGACGCAGAAACAAAAAATATGATGCAAAAGTCTGGACATTCTGCTAAATCCCGCATATGTGAAATGAACGCATTTTGTGCCTTTGCCTTGCCAAACTCTATCCTCGGCAGATCATAATAACTGTGATAAGAGTAGCATTACGCAAAGTGGTTTTAATGTTAAAAGACAGAAGTCAAGAGTTCTAACCTCCATAATTATGTGTTTGTTCTATTTATCTTTAATAAATAATTTTGTACAACCTTTGCTTTCAAATTAATAAAAATGTTGTTTAAAAAAGTCCTAACTTCCAGCTGGGGTCACTGGGCAGTACGGGGATGGGGGTTGACGACAGATGCACATTTCACCCAAATGACAGCAGTAGCGTGCACAATGAGCTCTCTTTTAGTGCATATGGGAAAGCAGAGACGACAAAACAGAATATGTTGCAGTTTAGCCAGGAAATTCTCTTAGATCCCCTGTCCATTCCCCCTCTAGCCAAAAGGCATTTGAAACCGTTCAGAAAGATTTGGCCTCCTGGCCCGTCTCTGGACGCCTATCACATATCTTTTCCCTAAAGAGACGAACTTCTCACTAATTTCTGTCCCCTCAAACTGCATCCAGCAATCAAGAGCTGGGCAGACACCTTGGCACCACGATTTTTTTTCATTCCACGGCTAATACTATGTTATTGACTGACTCTTTATTGCGCAGACTAGAAAAAAAAATAATCCATATATTCTTTGTAAACAAAAGTTTTATGAATAGAGCAAAAACAACGCAATCCAAACAAAATACGCAATGTCCAGATAATGTAAGTCATCCTTAATGTGCATCTTTAATTCAGAGGATCATAAAACAGTTTTTTTTTTATTTCTATTCAGTCAATATCATACACAAGCATTACGCACAGATTTTTTTTTTTTTTTTGCAGTCATCACAATTACAGATATTTGAGGTTTACCAGTTGTGCGATGGACGTCTGGGGTCTTATTTTAATATATTGCTGACATTCAAAAGTCTGTTAGAACATCTGCAGATAAACGGCAGCAGGAACACTGAGCAATTAGTATTATTTTATGCAGCAAATGATGTAACCAAATTTGAATTAAATAATCCCTGCTCCTCACGCTGCCAAACAATTGTTGACCGCCTGCATAAGAAACAAAGCTGACAATAACGCCTGGCATAAACAACTTCATTTTCACAATCTTCAGGCCACTGACCCAGCAGTTTCTCTTTCCATTCCTTACAAGTAACGGGTTGTGAGCTATTTAGCCGAAACTGTGCAGTATAAAAAGAAATAAAACCCACTCCAAAATCCCACTTTTTAAAACTTTCAGACATCAACACTTTTAAATAATTATAACATCTTGTTACAGCTGACTAACTTGCACAATAACACAATCGCACGAAGTTTTACTAAGAATTTCACAACACAGTACAAGGTTACCACAACTGCCTTAGTATATAAAGAGAACTATACTTAGGTAATCTTCTGTTGTCGCACAGTTGTATTCAGGTGCAAAAAGAGGGTACCTGAGGCAGTCAAAGGCTGTGCTACATTTTGGAATTTTATCTTAATTCATTAAAAAAAATAGGTCCGCGTAGGGCAGTCTACCTTTCATTAAAACCAAACGCTGTTTCTTTTCTATTTTTTTTAACCTGACATGAACATAGGATTACCACCTGGCCTTGTTTGCGCAGGGCAGTCCCTCTTTGGGCAGTATTGTCCTGCGAGTGAAAAAAAATGAACAATGGCAAATGTCCTGATGTCCTGAGATTTTAGGACAAAAATATTTCCTAAGTTGTCTTTAATAGCTGCATAAAACAATTATTATATTTTTTTCTGAAACATCTAAATGTTATATGAAACAGCATAAGCAATGCAAATGCTTTATTAGCACACGCTTTTATTTTGGCAAAAGTGTCCTCATGTTTGTTCAAAAATGTCCCAATTTGGGCATTTCAGAAGTTGGCAGCCTTACAGGTTCTCTGTGAGACCATATCGCAAAATATGTGGACCGTCCACATCTTTTGCGATATGATCTCCCAGAGAACCTTAAGAGTTCACTTGACTGTGTCTGCATTCATCAAATTAACCTGCAAAAATGCCTGCGTCTTAATTTCTTTTTATTACATTGTGACTTGTCACAAATATTCACTGCACTTGCAGACATGGCTCTGACCCGCTTATCTCCCAAATCAGGGATAAATACAAAAATAATCAAGGAGATGAGGGAACACTTTTTTAATATTAGTACTATTAATTTCAGACATCTTTCATGATAAAATAATGTGAATTAAGATGCATTTATTTAAGTAAAAGAAGAAAGTTATAACTCTAATTATTGTCATTTTTATTAAGTGCAACCCACCACCTTTCATATCTCTCAGCTGTCCAGATTTTTTGCAGAATGTCCAGATTTTTACCTCATGTTTTTCTTGTTGTTCCTCATAAAATTTATGGTTTTCTGGCAAATCGATGAGGATTGAAGCCACTAACTAATGACATACATTTAAGTTTCAGACTTCTTATCCTTCAGAAAATGCATGCTAACACAAATCCTTTATTGTAGAAGTTTCTAAGTCTATAGCAAAAATATTTAAAATCTGACCCTATTTTTGGGCCTTTGTCCTCCCATTATTCTAGGCTTGGTCCAGATTTCTGATACGAAGGTTGACAGCTACACCACCTGTTCTCTCTTATCCTCTAGTCTTAAGCCGAATTTCGAGGAACAGAGCAACATTTGAACCAAAATGGGGGGGTTGAGAGATCTGTTTTAGACTGTATGACAGTTTAACCCTGACGAGGACCTGCTAAGTCTTCGAATTAGTTTGATTCCCTTTCTTGTCATCATGTTTTTTAACTCTGGGCAAGCCTCTCAACGTGAAAGTGCCTTCTGGCAGCCCCTAAAAAGGGGCACCAAGTTACGCTTAATAGCTTTATGTGGTTGACAAACAAAATAGAAAATCTAGGCTGTGTGCGTGTGTGTGTGTGTATGTGTGTGCGTGTGTGTGGGGAGGGGGTACTGGAGGCAAGGGAGCACAGTTCCTTATAGAATTCTGGTTACATAATCCCATAAAAGTGTTGCCATTATACCTCACGTTACGCAGCTTCCTTGCTCCTACCTTGTTTGTTTTCCCTTCATAATTTACCCACAAATTTTGTAAATGTAGTGCATGCAATGTATATAACTGTCTACACACACAGCGATATATAGTCCATGCATAGGCGTATATTATATATACGTGTGTGCTTGTGTGTGCACCGTATATTGTTCCATACATAAAGTTTTTTTTAATTAACAGTAATTCATTTTTCCAACAGAGTATGTCGTATATGATTATCGCTCTTAATTCAGAGATACCTTTGTGTAAATGTCTACATGCATATATACGTAATTTATATGCAAACGAAATGACCTCTTGCAGCATGTTTATACAGTGTACGGTGTTTGTCTTACAATAATTTGTGTTTAGCCAACTTTGCGTGCACGTCATAACAATTATTGCTGAAACACAGGAGGGCAGGTGCATGTTTATTTATTATTATTTATAATTTCTGCATTGATAAAGCACAACCTGTCTATTATTTTTAGTTTCCGTTTGGATATTAGGGTTACCACCACCTTTCATATGCCCCTGTGGTACTTTTTTGTGGAAGCATTACATTCTGCAGGACAAAGTCTGTCTTCAGCCAGTGCAAAGACCTGAACGTTAGTTTTTGCCAAACTAATAGCTCACTGTAGCATTTCAGTTGCTTATGCTGTCCTGTACAATATTTAGGTGTTTTAGACACGATATGATCGTTTTATGAACCATTAAAGGAAGTTTATGATTTTTTTCTCATAAAATCTCAGCACATTTGTCATGTTTCATTTTTTTCCCTCAGGCTACAAGTGTCCAAACAGGGATTGTCCTGCCCAAAGCGGGAGAGGTGGCATCTGTCTGACAGGAAGTGATATTTCCTGTAGCAGTAAGGGAAATGATTGGTTTCGATATGTGAAATCGATAACATTTTTTACGGTTGTGAAATCATGAAGTGTAGACAAAACACAAGAAAAAGTGCAGACTGTCTAGTTTATTTTACTGCACTCGAATGTAAGAAATACGGATATCATTTTCACCTCTTGCCCTTACAAATATGTAAAGGCGGTTTTTAATTAGCATTTGTATTTCTATTTATGTTGTGACATCAAGTTTAAAGGGCGATAGATATTCTGGGCTTTACAAATCATGGCACTGCTGGGAGTATTACAGAACAATAAATACAGTAAACCTAGCTACAACCCCGGGAGCCTTGAAAATGGGGTGGGACTGCAAACAGATGGCTTCCTTTTATTTGGGCAACATTGTATTTACTTATTTATTTGCTTATTTATTCACATTTGTTTACCAGGAAAGTCTGACTGTGCCAGAAGCCCATTTTCAGCACAGGTCTGGGAAGAAAAGCTCCACAGAAATATAAGCAAAATACAATAATTAGATAGTACAACCGTATACATATAGTAAGATGCAGAGCACACATCATCTAGTTAGTCTGTACAAAGAAGTATTCACTAATGTTTTCCAATAGATACGGCTTCAAAAAGAAAAACACAAGCATTTCAGTAAAGATCACTGTGAGAAAGATAAAATTAGAACTGTGTAAATATTAAATAATAGTTATGAACAAATACAGTTTCCTTTATATATGTGTATATATACTTTTTTTGAGTAGTAACACTGAGAAGAGGGAGAAAATTAGCTAAGGAGTGGTCAGTGTTTTGAGAGAGTCATAGATATCTTGTCAGTCAGGTTTAAATATATACGAGTGGTCAGTGTTTTGAGGGAGTTATAGATATCTTGCCAGTCAGGTTTAAATATATACGAGTGGTCAGTGTTTTGAGAGAGTTATAGATATCTTGTTAGTCAGGTTTAAATATATACGAGTGGTCAGTGTTTTGAGAGAGTTATAGATATCTTGTCAGTCAGGTTTAAATATATACGAGTGGTCAGTGTTTTGAGAGAGTTATAGATATCTTGTCAGTCAGGTTTAAATATATACGAGTGGTCAGTGTTTTGAGAGAGTTATAGATATCTTGTCAGTCAGGTTTAAATATATACGAGAGGTCAGTGTTTTGAGAGAGTTATAGATATCTTGTCAGTCAGTTTTAAATATATACGAGTGGTCAGTGTTTTGAGAGAGTTATAGATATCTTGTCAGTCAGGTTTAAATATATACGAGTGGTCAGTGTTTTGAGAGAGTTATAGATATCTTGTCAGTCAGGTTTAAATATATTCGAGTGGTCAGTGTTTTGAGAGAGTTATAGATATCTTGTCAGTCAGGTTTAAATATATACGAGTGGTCAGTGTTTTGAGAGAGTTATAGATATCTTGTCAGTCAGTTTTAAATATATACGAGTGGTCAGTGTTTTGAGAGAGTTATAGATATCTTGTCAGTCAGGTTTAAATATATACGAGTGGTCAGTGTTTTGAGAGAGTTATAGATATCTTGTCAGTCAGGTTTAAATATATTCGAGTGGTCAGTGTTTTGAGAGAGTTATAGATATCTTGTCAGTCAGGTTTAAATATATACGAGTGGTCAGTGTTTTGAGAGAGTTATAGATATCTTGTCAGTCAGTTTTAAATATATACGAGTGGTCAGTGTTTTGAGAGAGTTATAGATATCTTGTCAGTCAGTTTTAAGTATATAGGAGTGGTCAGTGTTTTAAGAGAGTTATAGATATCTTGTCAGTCAGGTTTAAATATATACGAGTGGTCAGTGTTTTGAGAGAGTTATAGATATCTTGTCAGTCAGGTTTAAGTATATACGAGTGGTCAGTGTTTTAAGAGAGTTATAGATATCTTGTCAGTCAGGTTTAAATATATACGAGTGGTCAGTGTTTTGAGAGAGTTATAGATATCTTGTCAATCAGGTTTAAATATATATGAGTGGTCAGTGTTTTGAGAGAGTTATAGATATCTTGTCAGTCAGGTCTGGATATATACATGAGATAAGAGGTGGACAGTGTGTTGAGAGAGTTATAGATATCTTGCCAGTCAGGTTTAAATATATACGAGTGGTCAGTGTTTTGAGAGAGTTATAGATATCTTGTCAGTCAGGTTTAAATATATACGAGTGGTCAGTGTTTTCAGAGAGTTTATAGATATCTTGTCAGTCAGGTTTAAATATATACGAGTGGTCAGTGTTTTTAGAGATTTATAGATATCTTGTCAGTCAGGTTTAAATATATATGAGTGGTCAGTGTTTTGAGAGAGTTATAGATATCTTGCCAGTCAGGTTTAAATATATACGAATGGTCAGTGTTTTGAGAGAGTTATAAATATCTTGTCAGTCAGGTTTAAATATATACGAGTGGACAGTGTGTTGAGAGAGTTATAGATTTCTTGTCAGTCAGGTTTAAATATATACGAGTGGTCAGTGTTTTGAGAGAGTTATAGATATCTTGTCAGTCAGGTTTAAATATATACGAGTGGTCAGTGTTTTGAGGGAGTTATAGATATCTTGTCAGTCAGGTTTAAATATATACGAGTGGTCAGTGTTTTGAGAGAGTTATAGATATCTTGTCAGTCAGGTTTAAATATATATGAGTGGTCAGTGTTTTGAGAGAGTTATAGATATATTGTCAGTCAGGTTTAAATATATACGAGTGATCAGTGTTTTGAGAGAGTTATAGATATCTTGTCAGTCAGGGTTAAATATATACGAGTGGACAGTGTGTTGAGAGAGTTATAGATATCTTGCCAGTCAGGTTTAAATATATACAAGTGGTCAGTGTTTTGAGAGAGTTATAGATATCTTGCCAGTCAGGTTTAAATATATTCGAGTGGTCAGTGTTTTGAGATAGTTATAGATATCTTATCAGTCAGGTTTAAATATATATGAGTGGTCAGTGTTTTGAGAGAGTTATATATATCATGTCAGTCAGGTTTCGATATATACATGAGAAAAGGAGTGGACAGTGTTTTGAGAGAGTTATAGATTTCTTGCCAGTCAGGTTTAAATATATACGAGTGGTCAGTGTTTTGAGAGAGTTATAGATATCTTGCCAGTCAGGTTTAAATATATATGAGTGGTCAGTGTTTTGAGAGAGTTATAGATATCTTGTCAGTCAGGTTTAAATATATACGAGTGGTCAGTGTTTTGAGAGAGTTATAGATATCTTGTCAGTCAGGTTTAAATATATACGAGTGGTCAGTGTTTTGAGAGAGTTATAGATATCTTGTCAGTCAGGTCTGGATATATACATGAGATAAGGGGTGGACAGTGTGTTGAGAGAGTTATAGATATCTTGTCAGTCAGGTTTAAATATATACGAGTGGTCAGTGTTTTGAGAGAGTTATAGATATCTTGTCAGTCAGGTTTAAATATATACGAGTGGTCAGTGTTTTGAGAGAGTTATAGATATCTTGTCAGTCAGGTCTGGATATATACATGAGATAAGGGGTGGACAGTGTGTTGAGAGAGTTATAGATATCTTGTCAGTCAGGTTTAAATATATATGAGTGGTCAGTGTTTTGAGAGAGTTATAAATATCTTGTCAGTCAGGTTTAAATATATACGAGTGGTCAGTGTTTTGAGAGAGTTATAGATATCTTGTCAGTCAGGTTTAAGTATATACGAGTGGTCAGTGTTTTAAGAGAGTTATAGATATCTTGTCAGTCAGGTTTAAATATATACGAGTGGTCAGTGTTTTGAGAGAGTTATAGATATCTTGTCAATCAGGTTTAAATATATACGAGTGGTCAGTGTTTTGAGAGAGTTATAGATATCTTGTCAGTCAGGTCTGGATATATACATGAGATAAGGGGTGGACAGTGTGTTGAGAAAGTTATAGATATCTTGTCAGTCAGGTTTAAATATATACGAGTGGTCAGTGTTTTGAGAGAGTTATAGATATCTTGCCAGTCAGGTTTAAATATATACGAGTGGTCAGTGTTTTGAGAGAGTTATAGATATCTTGCCAGTCAGGTTTAAATATATACGAGTGGTCAGTGTTTTGAGGGAGTTATAGATATCTTGCCAGTCAGGTTTAAATATATACGAGTGGTCAGTGTTTTGAGAGAGTTATAGATATCTTGTCAGTCAGGTCTGGATATATACATGAGATAAGGGGTGGACAGTGTGTTGAGAAAGTTATAGATATCTTGTCAGTCAGGTTTAAATATATACGAGTGGTCAGTGTTTTGAGAGAGTTATAGATATCTTGCCAGTCAGGTTTAAATATATACGAGTGGTCAGTGTTTTGAGAGAGTTATAGATATCTTGTCAGTCAGGTCTGGATATATACATGAGATAAGGGGTGGACAGTGTGTTGAGAAAGTTATAGATATCTTGTCAGTCAGGTTTAAATATATACGAAAGTGGTCAGTGTTTTGAGAGAGTTATAGATATCTTGCCAGTCAGGTTTAAATATATACGAGTGGTCAGTGTTTTGAGAGAGTTATAGATATCTTGCCAGTCAGGTTTAAATATATACGAGTGGTCAGTGTTTTGAGAGAGTTATAGATATCTTGTTAGTCAGGTTTAAATATATACGAGTGGTCAGTGTTTTGAGAGAGTTATAGATATCTTGTCAGTCAGGTTTAAATATATTCGAGTGGTCAGTGTTTTGAGAGAGTTATAGATATCTTGTCAGTCAGGTTTAAATATATACGAGTGGTCAGTGTTTTGAGAGAGTTATAGATATCTTGTCAGTCAGGTTTAAATATATACGAGTGGTCAGTGTTTTGAGAGAGTTATAGATATCTTGCCAGTCAGGTTTGGATATATACATGAGATAAGGGGTGGACAGTGTGTTGAGAAAGTTATAGATATCTTGTCAGTCAGGTTTAAGTATATACGAGTGGTCAGTGTGTTGAGAAAGTTATAGATATCTTGCCAGTCAGGTTTAAGTATATACGAGTGGTCAGTGTTTTGAGAGAGTTATAGATATCTTGTCAGTCAGGTTTAAATATATACGAGTGGTCAGTGTTTTGAGAGAGTTACAGATATCTTGTCAGTCAGGTGTGGTGCAGGAGCAATGCCAGTTCTTGGATAGGTGTTCAAATAGTAGTTGTTTGAAACTGGTAGATTCAGGTGTGTTTTGGAGGCTGTGGGGTACAGAGTGCCATAATTTGGCTGTTTGATTTGAGAATAGGGCTTCACCGTGAGTGTTGTTAGCTTTGCTTACTGTGAGAAAGTTTCTGTCTGCAGATCTTAGACTTCGTGGGCATGAGTAGGGAACAACACGTTCTTTGAGCGATGGGCAACTGTCAGGATGGAAGATATTGTGTGTGAATTTAAGTTGGTAGAGATGAAGAAGGTTAGGTAGCACGAGCCAATTTAATTTATGTAGAGCAATACAGTGGTGGGTTTGGTGGGGAAGGTTCACTGCGAAGCGGGCTATTTTGTTGCAGCAAGTTACCAATTTGGTTACACCTGACTTTTTTAAGTTGATAAAGAGGGAGAAAGCATAAAGGAGTGTAGAGAGGAGGAAGGTTCTGGATATGGCTAGTCTGGTATTGTCAGTGAGGAATGGCTTGCTTGTGAACAGTGAGCCAAGTTTGAAGTGAACTTTTTAAATTTTGATGGCTATGTGATGGTCAAATCTGAGTTTGTTGTCGATAGTCATGCTGAGGAGTTTTGCATGACTGTGTTGTTTGCTGAGAGAATGGTGAAAGGAGGGACGGTAGGTGATTGTTTGCTACTGGTACTAGCAAATATCATTAACTCTGCCTTTTTCGGGTTGAGGATTAGCTGTGATTTACTTAGATATGTTTCAATATCATTAAAAGCTTGTTAGGCTACTATTTGGAGGTCTGGTAAAGTATCAGCTAAGCAAATTAAAGTTGAATCATCTGCATACTTAACTACTTTAGTGTGTGTTGTGGATGAGGCTAGAACATTACAGAAGATGGTGAAAAAAGAGGCCCTAGTATGGATCCTTGGGGGGCTCCGACTGAGACAGGCAATTTGTGTACCAAGAGCTGGGTTCTGGGGGTCTCAGGAAGCATGCTGTCTATCCAAGGAATTACCTACCTAGACCAAAACAAAACACTACTTTGTACAATTTCAGCATTAACAGCCCAGGTGCAGCTTTGCTGAAACTTGCCATCTGCAGATATTGTTATTTATTCAGTAAGTAACACAACTGGGTGCTACAGCTCACCAGACCAGCTGATGAGCCAGGTTTTGCAGTATCTCATATCTATTTTAAACATGGTTTAGGATAGAATCTGTGGTTAAAATGCTAAGTTTATGATACACATACATATTTGTTTACAAAAGTATCTTTCTGGTAGTGTAAATAATAACATATACTGCATATTAATTTACTATTGGTATATTATATTTAAAATGGCTTTAATAAAAGAAGAATCCCTACCACTCATATACAATATTACTTGAAAAAAAAATCAACTATAATAGTGTGATTTCTCTAGGAAAATACAAAAGCAAAGCATTTGTGAAGCAGTGTGTCTAGTACAAAAAAAAAAAAAAAAAACAATTTATTAAAAGGCCAGCAGAAAAACTTAACGATTTAACTGAATCACCACACACATTTTCATTTCAAGACTTAAGAATTCTTGAAATGAAAATGCTGTGATTCATTTAAAGTGTTAAGCTTTTTTGCTGGCCTTTTAGTAAATTTTTTATTTTGCACTGGACACACTGCTTCACAAGTGCTTTTGTATTTTACTGGTTTCCCTTTTAGGGCTGCACTTGTTTCTTGTTTTTGTGATTTCTCTAGGAGAAACTGTGTACAAATTCAAGATTAATCTGTATATATTCCATTTTTTGAAAGTGGAAAATGAACCTCAGATGGGTCTATATTAGAAGCACAAAACTGCTTTTGAGGGAACACGTAAAGAGGGACAAGGGAGGGATGTTGGTATAATGGTTAAGGTATTTACCTTATAAACACAAGGTGCAGGGTTTGATTCTCACATGGGGTAACTGGCTAGGCTTAAAATGTCCCAAAAAGGGCAGTTATCCTAGTACTAATCTATGAACATATTCATCGAACTGCATTTAAGCGATTCGATGAATATGTCACAGGGCAAGGAGGTAGTTAGCCAACTACACAGAGTTGTCCTTTCCTTCACTATAGTGCGATCTTGGAGTTGGTATATTTAGTTAGGGGGATGTGGGGGGTGAAGCCCCCCTTACCTGCTAATAGTTTTTAATTTTTATTTTTTCCGAATGGCCATGTGAATTTTTTCACTAGGAAAAAATTTGATTATGTGGCCATTTGCTATTTACAGGTTTCACAGATTATGTGTCGACTTTTATGTAGTCGCACATATGCGCTTTCATTATTCTGATATAGACCTCCCCTCAGACTTTATGGAAGTGCATATCACTAGCATAAGAATCAAACAGCACAGATGCAACATGAAGGAAAGGGAGAAATGAGCCAGACAGCATCTTTTAAGTTGTTTTCTGAACCAAGACAAAAAAAAGGTGTCACTGAGTATTACAAAGTTTCCCTTCGGGTGACTGAGTGAAGGGACAACTTCATCCGATCACAGCTGGATAAGTTACAGCTCACCCTTTGCTTTTTCTAATAGGAAGCTTCAAAAAGAACTTCAGGCAAAATTTAACACTGATCTAATACATTATTCATCATCCTCAAAGTAAGAAAAGAAAAGGAATGTGTACGATATGAAATATGTTTAGGCAATTAAATAACTCTGGAAAAAGCCCAACTAATATGTGTGAGTGTGTTTGGTGGTGGGGGGTGACAGTTTGAAATATTATTCCAATTCACTTTAAAAAACACTTAATATGTCAATATCAACGTGCATTTCTGAAAAAGAAGTAAGAAACTCTAATGTATGGAATTATAGACTATAATCCTTAGTGATTTACTAGGAAATCCTAAAAGGAAAGGACAGGCTAGGAGAAAAATAAGTGACAAAATCATGGATGTATATACTCCAAAATCATGGACAGTTAGAGAGCTATGTTACAAGGTGTTTTCCAAACGCTACCTGATGGTTTCATTAAATTAACAGCCAATGGTTATGTGTCAGCCTTTCTCTGCAGTTGCATACTTATAGGTTCATAGGTAAGTAGTAGGCTATCTGCCCAAAAGCATTCATAAGTCTAGCCAGAATGTGTTGGCTTTCGCCGTCCCCTTAGATTAGTTCCCTGTGCCTCTGTCCAGCAGAGTCACTGAAGTGATCCCTGGGGTAAACTTTGTTTCCCATCCACTTGTCAACGTTTCTCTTGAGTGTTAGTGAGGAGCTCTGCCTAATGGAGATTGGAATCTTGTTGCAAAGCATGGGAAGTCTCTGGATTAGGAATCTATCCCTCCAGCACATCCTATTTATTGTTGTGGTGAGGTTTAGATCCTTACAGCGTGTGGCTCAAGGGGATATGGTTTTCTTTTGGTGGAGCATGTCCATCAATTCTGGATTGGACATGGCCTTGTATGTCAGGCAGAGATCACCTCTGAGTAGGCAGTATGCAACCGAGTACAGCTGGAGTTTCTTCAGTCGAGCTGCATAGGGCATCTGTTTGAGACCAGTGATCCTCTCGGTGAGGTACTTCTGTGGTCTTTCCGGCTACTTTATGTCTAAATCTTCATTAGTGCTACTGTTCTACCAGCTTTCTACTTGTTAATTATCTAATGTTAAACCTATTTGTTTTATAAAATTAGTTACTTATTTGTAGCCTTGGGGCTGTGACTGAAGCAGGCCCTATTAAACTAGTCCATTACCGCAGTCATCCAACTTCAATAAATAAATACATAAATGAATTTATAAAATAAATAAATAAATAAATGCATATTTGTAGGACAGTTCTTCTCCATGTGGTTTTAAACACCGTGCCTCTGTGTAATTAGTTAAAAATAATTTTATCTGATAGGTATATAGTCCAGGAATAATCCCTGTTGGCAAAGCAGGATCTTTTGTGAACAGGAAATAACCTGCCCTTGACTGTCCCAGGTAATAAATATTGTATAATATGTATCAGATATCCTGCTAATCAGCAGGTCATTGCCCAGTGAAAGACAATCTTTTTTAATGCAGGACAAGTTACTTAATACAGACAGACAAACAGAACTACACACACACACACATGCACAGTGCAAAATTGCTCACAGCCATGCATTATGTAACCAAATAACTTATAAAACACACTTCCAATACACCCTGTTACACATGCTGCCTGGACTATGGGGCAATGTACACAGTACATATACGTTACATACACAAATAGCCTAGGCTGTAGCCAGGTCATCACTCAAACCCGACCTTGCTAAATTGGACACCCCCTTCCTACCTAATGACCCCCTCTCTGTATAGGGAATCTACTGTGGCCATATTCTATATGCATGTAAATGGGTCTAGATTATATTAGCAAATGCACTGAATTGCGAACTCCATATAATCTATCCACAATCCCTGAAAATGTTGAACACACGGATCAGTGATTTTTTTCCCAGGGAAAAAAAATTGCTGATCTGTAAAAAAAAAAAAAAAAAAAAAATCCAAACAGAAAACAAAATGGGGGGATTCACCCACCACACCCCCCGATGTGGGGGTTGTGCCCCCCTACCCCCTTGCTTAAATATACCAACTCTGAGATTGCACCACAGTGGAAGAAACAGCAAAGTCCCGAAAACGGTCCAGTCATTTTTTTCCCTAGGAAAAAAAAATTCGCTGTTCCGTACTTTCGGAACTTTGCCATTTCACATAATGACATTCAACAAAACAGCATTTGCAATTTAATGCATTCACTAAAATAATTGGAACCCCGTGTAAATAGTTGCATAGATGCAGCTGTCCCTTCCAATGTAAATACAATGCCAAATGTAAAAATAACCCCCATTTGTTGGAACCCAAATATAAACAGGCTCTACAATAAAGAAAAACAGCTCATTGCACCTAAAAATAATACTCTCTACTTACCAAAAACAGTCTTGCTAAATTTAACAAGGAAGCCTGACCCCTGATCAAACCTACCCAAACTATTTATGAGGTAACAATAATCACCCAGGATAAAGACATCCACAGAGCCTTCTTTAGATATGTTAAGAAACCTGAGAAACAATGTCCAGAACTGCATGGATTTAATAATAAATTATATCACATACTCAGGCCCTGAAAATATAGCCAATCTACTAGCAGATACAAGGATCGAACCGGAGAACCTCTTGCTGTGGTTAGCATTGCTGCCTCACAGCAAGAGGTTCTCCGGTTCGATCCTCGGCTGGGGTGCCTTCTGTGAGGAGTCTGCATGTCCTCCCTGTGGTCGCGTGGGTTTCCTCCAGGTGCTCCAGTTTCCTCCCACATCCCAAAGACATGCAGTAGGTGGATTGGACACTCTAAATTGGCCCTAGGTGTGAGTGTGTGCATGTGTGTGCCTTCTGTGGAAGGTTGGGCACCAGGCTGGCAACTTGACACTGTAAAACTCCACTGCCAATCATGAGCGGACAGGTGATCCGCTGTGGTGACCCCTAACCGGGAAAAGCTGAAAGAAGAAGAAGAAGAAGATCACCCCCCCACATTTCCAGATTACATACTAGCATCCCCCCCCCCTCAAATCTCCCAAAAACAAGTTCTCAAAGCACTATACAAGAAAAAGAACACAGCTTTTATGGGTCCAGATAACATACCAGCATCCTTAATGGCAAACCTAAAACAGGACCTGTCAGACCTCCTACACAGGCTGTCCAATATCAGTGACAGTCATTCCCCTTGCACAAGGGTCGGGCATCAATGGACTCAGGAAATTATAGACCCATAAGTCTGACCAGCCTCATCTTTAAGGCTATGGAAAGAATCATTGTGGAATTTATAAGGACATAGGCACCCTAAAGACTCTTGACCCTAGGCAGTTCTTCTATGTTGAGGGCAGAACCTGACTATTTAATCAGGTTAACTTCTTTAAGAAGGTTACTGAAGCAAAGGATGAGGGAAAATTTATGTACACTGCATATGTAGATGTCACAAAGGAGTTTGACACCATCCTACACCCAGGTATAGGTGATAAACTTAGCCAGCTAAATGTAAACCCCTATATAACTCATTGTGTAGCAAACTGGTTCTGTAATAGAACCAAAGAAATTGGGTGGATGGCTCTACCTCCTCTAAAAGAACTGTCACTAGTGGTGTACCCTAGGGTTCAGTCCTTCGGTCACTCTTCTTTGGCATTTACTTTTCAGAGGTCAAAACTTATGTTAAGGGTTTATGGCTGACCAAAATTGCAGATGACTGCAGACTTGCTGTCATCAAAAACTTTCAAGAAGACACCAAGATCTTTCAATGGGCCTTGCCCAAACAAATTGCTGGTATCAAAACCATGGACTAAAGCTAAATGCAAAGAAACATGAAATAGTATCCTTCAGCAAGCATGATGTCCCCCGTAACTATCAAGTAGACTGTACACCCTCTGAAACTTGATCCAGTAGTTAGAGACCTGGGGATCTATGCAGAAAGCAAACTGATCTTTGATCACCATATAACTTGTAAGAAATCTCACTGGGCAGCTTATGGTGTCCAGGTCAAGGATTTGATCACTCCATTGTAGTTACTTTCAGAGCCTCAATTGACCCCATTCTTTCAGACCTACAGCACATCTAGAAGTCCAATGGTAGCATAAACACCCACTCAAGAGATCTTACTCTCTTCGGTAACATTAATGGAACATGTTGGAGGGATAGATATGTATCACAGGAATTGTCTTTCTTTCCACATAAAGCTAAGTGTGTTTGCTACTCAATTCAAGTGCAATCTGGATGAATGGATGGGAAACCACAAATTCACCCATAGTTTAGCACCTTTGTCTCTTATGGATAGGGGTAACATGTAAATATCTGGGCTTTGGCCTATTCATACTTAAAATGGAAAGGCTATGAATTATTCATACTTATAATACAAGGGTTATAAATTTCTTGGGAATGCATGCTTAGGTTTCAAAAGATCCTTGAGGATTAATAGCCTAGTAAGGACCTATGAACTCATGCCCAGTTTAGTGCATAGAAAGAGATTGTGATGGTGAGAGACAAATGTCATTAAATAAGGACAAGCACCCCCAGAGAACACCATCATATTACCTATGCATGGACAGGTAGATGTGTGATGCCATGAGTGATGCTCTTTTTCTGCCAGGTCAGATGACATGTCTATGTACTGTTGTTCTATAGAAAAGGGCTGGCTTCAGCATGGCTTATCAGTAAAACTTCTTTCTGGACTGGTTCGTGCAGAGTAGTGGGGGTTTTGTCATATCGCTGGATCGTGAAATCTCAAAGTGTAGATATTAGTGTAGTAATCATGTGGATGACATTTGGCTGATTGGATTAATGACCCTGTTGTGTCTTCAGTTGGGTCAAACTCATTTGTACCTCACACAAGACATTTTTGTATTTCAACCTATATTATTTTATTTTTATTTATTTAACATTTGTTTACCGGGAAAGTGAGGTCGATTTACCATAGATTTCATATCATGACAAAATGTATTTGTATTAAAGCATTGCCCCTATCACTTTTTGTAATACTTTGGTAGCAAACATCTCTAATAATGAGTGATAAAACCGAAATAGATATAGAACAAAACTATCATGTTAAAGCTAATGTACTCATACTCTCGCAGGAAATAAAACAAAAAAAGATGGTTTACAATGTGGCTGGTTGAAAGAAATAACTAAAAATGAGAAGGACTAATTGAGGTGAAATTTCTCGAGCACCAGTATCCAAAAGAAAAATAAAAGATGAAAAAGTAAACATTGATCACCGTGTTCTGTAGGGAATCATTGCCAAAGCAGACTTACAAATGAGACTGGCAATAATTCCCTTTGTTTGAAGATTTCTCACTCTCTGAGTTGGTACGATGGAGGAGTTGGTATATATAAGTTCGGGGAAAGTGGGAGTCTCCAATGTGTAAAGTTAATTTTTTGCACCCTTCTGTGTTTTGGGTATTACGTTTTGGCACTTCGGCTTGCTGATATTGTGAAAGTCAACATTTCATAGTGGAACCAATTTTAGATCTGATTTTATACAGCAATCATTTGTTAACACTTTCTGACAGTTACATAACTAGGTTGATATGTGAAAGATTAAAATGTCTTTTTTAGATTCTAAAACTGTTCAGTGTCATAGTCTTGTACACTGCTTGTTCTTAATAACAATTTGCAGAGGGGAGTCAATGTAAGCTGCCACTAAACAGAAATGAATTTCAAAATGAACGGTCCCCAAAACAGAACAGTGTTACTGTTCTTCTTTAAGGTCTGAGTATTTGTTCAACAGCTCCATATGAACGATCTCCAGAGGATGACAGATTTAGTCCTATAAAATTATAGTTCAAAATTTCATGAATTAATCTACTTGTGACAATCAAGAACTACAATTTACAATGTGTGTCTTGTTTCTGGGCATGTTCTCCTAACACAGTTTTAACTCTAAACTCCATCACGTTTTCATTAATAATCTGTTGCTTCTGTGTGCATTTTGTATTTGTATTTTAACATTGTACTAGACAGAACAAACATTGTCTGTTCATGGTGTATCTAATGTAACATGTCATGAAATAAAAAAAAATGTAATTTTCATTTACCATTTATCTTTTGGGAACTATGGATTTTTCTAATGGATCACAGATGTTCACATATTTTTTTCACATATTTACATCTCATAAAACCATATAGCTATTTTAGGAAACAGTAATGTACACTATTTTCATCTGTTTATTGGAAATATGTTTGACTAAATTGTAAGTATGCATGTATACCAGACTATATTACTACCATAGGTGGATAAATAATTCTTAGTTATATAAAGAAAAATCAATTTTGGTGAGTAATAGTGACAATATCTGGATTAAGAGTAAGCTGTTAACAATCTGCTTCCTGTAGCACAAGGCATAGAGCCTGATTCTGCTTATCTACTGTATGATTTTGAGCAATTAACTTAATCTGACAGTAGTCCTGCGTTGCACCTAGGAAGAAACAGTCATGCCCAATGGGATTAACTGTTTAAGATATGTATACTATTACTATGAATGCAAAATGCAACTGAGCTCTTCTATGCTGCATTTATGCTACAGGTTTATAAAGTATAAAAAATGCTCTATAGAAACTATACAGTTTTGTAAGAAAAATCCTGGTAACAGTTCTTACAGTTTTGTTTATTTTACATGCCCAGTTTAGTTAGTTTAATTTTTCCAGTTCTTTTGGGTTTCTAATACCATGATGGGAATGGGCCCCATTCCTAAGTCAAAGTATGATTAAAGTTCATGAAATTAGTATTGCTTCAGCCATTGCTGTTAGCCAAAAGTGTTCTTTGCAGCACCTGTAATGTGCCCAAAGATGACTCCTTCTGCAATTCATATGGGATTACATGTATCAGTAGCATACCTAACACAACTGTAAATTCCTTTTTTATGAGACCAATTGTTCCTAGTTCTATTGCAACTGTCTGGGTGTCCTTCATTTCTGCCTGAAAATCCTAGTATTTTATGACTTTTTGTCTCTCTGTATGTAAGACACTGTAATAACTGGGTGTAGCGATTTCAATGATCAATGCTACTTTTGTCTTCTTTTCATGGACTAATATATCTGATTTTCTCACATCTATTTTTTGGACTGTTGGTAACGCAATATAAACTTCATAATTTTCTACAGTGCTTTGTGATATCCTTTTCTATGAAGCATGTTTCCAGTGCTTCTGATCTTCTTCAATATTGTAATGTTTGCATAATTCCCAGTGCAACAGTCTTGTTACATTTTATGCCTTTCTGTATACAGGCCCTCAGCCATTACTGTATCACCCCCAGCAATAAGATGTGCAACTGTTTCCAGCTCTATTTTACAAAACCTGCACTGCATTTGTCTGTTTCTCCCAAATGTTCAATGGACTTTGTAAACCAACATGTACATAGTCCACTATCAAGGGCTGCCAATATTCACCTTTCATCTTTTGGTGTAAACTCACCTCTCCTTAACCATCCCTGCATTCGACCCTGATCAACATGAGGTTGTTCAAAGAGTTTCCTTTACTTGCAGCTATATTTATCCATTTTAGACATTTCTTTCCTTTTCATCTGATCATTCACCTCATATTCTTTCTTTTATTTTTTTTGGCACATTCAGTTGCTGCCTAATTTTTATCTACTTCTGGTTTGATTTCCATTCCCGCTTGATGCAGATATGCTTCTGCTAAACTAAGCTGGAAAGTCATATTAGATTTGTTCTCCTCATGTTTTAAAACTTTCACTATGTTTAGATCTTGTGAGATCAGCAGATATGCATGTAGTCCTATGACTGCAGATCTATGCATGTAATCAGTTTTGAGGAGGCCCATACCTCCTTCAGAAAGGTGGATAGATATAAGTTTGATATATATCGATTTTTATAAATCATTTGATATGTGTGAATCATTTTTCTTGTTTTCCTGTCCAATTGATCCAACTACCCCAAAACTGTAAGTTAGAACAGGAAGAGCAAATTAGTTTATAGCTTGTACTTTTTTATTACATCAGGGCTGTTTTCAGTATTAATTTCAGTCATATAAAATGTTCCTTACTGAGTTTTGTTTCCATTTGATCATGTTTTGTTGTTGACCATTCATCAATTCCTAAATATTTATACAATTCCTCTTCTTCAAGTTCCTTTATATCACATTCCTGTCCCAAACTGATATTTTTTGGTGCTGCAGTTTTCCTGCTTTAAATGTTGCTTTTGCACATTTATCAAGACCAAATGACATTCTTATATCATATGAGAAAGTTTTGACCACTTGCAGTGGTGCTTTTAGTTCCTCATCTGATAAACTACACAGTTTTAAATCATCCATAAAAAGAAGATGAAAAATCTTTATACTTTATTGTTTTCTGGAAGCCAAATTGTAACCATGACCTAATCCATTATGTTCATTGTTTAATGGGTTAGGGGCAAAAGGGCAATAGAAAAGAGCAGCTGTGACAGAGTCACCCTGGAATACCCCCCTTTGAAGTTTTATACCTCGGATAATAATTTGTTCTTAATCATGGATGAGCTGCACAGTGGTTTGCCACTGTTTCATGGTCACTGTAATGTAGTCGATCAGTGTAGAGCGTATCTTATACATCTTTAACCACTCCTTTATCCATGAATGTGGGATGCCATCAAATGCATTTCTGTAGTCTATCCATGCCATACTTAGCTTCTTCCCCTTTTTACAATTTTCCATTATGGCTTTATTTAACAACAAACGATTCTTTGTTCTATATGACTTTCTTTTATTACCCCTTTGTTTTATTGCCATGGTTGAGTTTTCTTCTAAATGACTATAAACTATATTGGCATCAATTCCAGTATATGGTTTATACATTGTTGGAAGGCAACTTATTGGTCTATTTTTTTAGGCTAGCTTGTAGGTTCACGTTTAAGGAGGAGTATTGTTTTTCCTGTTGTTAACCAGATTGGTGTCTGTTCAGGGTGTGCATATAATTAGTCCTTACTCATGGCTACATCTTCATGTAAAGATAGTTTTAGCTAGAAGTTAGGTACTGTATCTGAGCCTGGGGTTTTCCATTTAGAAGCTTTTCTTGGTTTTGTTTCAGTTTCTCTGGCCGTTACTTCATCCCATTGCATATCCTGTGCATCTTAACTTCTTATTCTTTCTTTTACTTTTTCTATCCATTCAGCATCTTTGTTATGTTCCACAGGATTTTTATAGATTTTTCTCCAAAATGTATCTATTTCTTTTTTTTTTCTGGTGGTGTTTCAATTCCTTTTGTCTTATTTTCCAGTTCACTATAAAATGTTTTAGATCATCAGTAAATTGTTTATTTTGTATTTTTGTTTGATATTTTTCTGCATATCTTCTAAGTTTTTCTGCCTATGGTGATATTTTTAGTTTATTATTTGTGATTGCCTACAATTGATCCTGATCTGTTCTGATACTGTGCATTGCTTTTATCACGTCTACCTTTGTGAGTATTTTTGTTGATCTGGTCTCTCTTCTATACTCTTCTGACAGTGACACTTTTTGTCTTAACTGTTTTAGTTTTCTATATTCGATACTTCCATGATGGCATTCCATTTCTCCCCTTCCTTTCCCTTCCTACCCTGTGTTCTTGTGGTAAGACCTTATCTGCTATTAATTTAGATGCACAGTAATATATCCTATTTACGTCTGTTATATCACATGAATCTATATGAGTAGCCCTAATTACTGTCTTCACTGATTTTATCAAACTTCTAACGGTTTGAATTTTATTGACTTTTTGTAGTCTATTTATTTTATTGATCTTAATATGTCGGTTCATTTGTATTACATCAAGCAACTGTTCTCTTAGATAATTTTCTTCTAAACTGAGGGCACATTCATTTGTTCCCTATTTCCTGCAGGTATTCTATAAATAGTTCCAGAGCATCTTCCTGTGCCACATTCTCTTTGGTTTCATCCTGTGTCATCCATTGTTCTATCATATGTGAACTCACTGACCTATCTCTCCACAACACTGACTGCGTCAGAGTTGCCACAGTTTCCTGTTCTTTCTCTTGCTGTGCAACTCCAGTTGAACAATTGTGCTGGTTTCCTATGAAAGACTCCAAAGCATCTTCATATGGCAACTGATCAGATGTTTCCCACTCACTGGTTTCTCCTTAACTTCAGGATCTGTTGCTCTATCCTGGTGTGATGTTATCTGAATTAGATTTTCTACACTAAATCTTTCACCTCACAAGTAATCCATAACCTCAGTTTATATTGCTTTAACTTCTCCATCACCGATCTTCTTTTCTACTTTTTCTCTTTGTTTTTTTTATTTTTGTGTTGTAAAGTTTTCCATGTCCAGATGCCTTTGCCTGTATTTCTCTTCTAATATCTTTGGTGCTGCTCTTTTTGTACTGATTAGTTTTGCTTTCTCCTTTCCATAAATATTGCACCATATTAAATCTCTTTTTTGTCATTTCCATATTTCTTCTTCAGATGTCTCCTGATCCTCCTGTTTCTCCTTACTTTGGGGACTAATTGCTCCATCATGCTGTGATGTAACCTGTGTTAGACTTTCTGCACTAAATCCTTCACTTCACAAATATTCCATAACTTCATCTCCAACATTTTAACTTCTAATTTATTAATCTTCTGTTCTACATTCCCTCTTTGTGATCTTACTTTTTTTTATTGTGAATTTTTCCATATCTGGATGTCTTTACCTGTATTTCTCTTCAAATATCTTTGGGGTGCCTTTTTGTGTTGATTAATTTGGCTTTCTCCTTTGCATAAATATTGCACCGTATCAGATCTCTCTTTCCCATGTCCGTTTTTCTTTTTTATACTTTTCAAAAGTCTCTTTATATGTGCAGACTTCCTCAGTCTCTTTTTTTCTAAACAGCCCAAGGTTTCTTCATCTGTATAATGTTTCTCATAAATCTGTTGCATTAATGAATGCAAATTTTTATTTTTAGCTTCTAACAGGTTTTCTTGTGAAAGTGTATTTATTTCCTCTAATTTCTCTCTTAATCTTTTTGTATATCTTCTGTCTGGAAATTCTTGGCTTCTTGCATAATAGTAACAATAAATAATTGATTTCTTATTCTCAATAGTCCACTCTGTCATCTTTATGGCTCCTTTTTGGCCTATCAGTTTTTGTGATTTTTCTGGACTGCTGCTTCCTTCTACAACAGGACATCCATCCTCCCCCTGAGTCTGGCCTAACTCCATTGTAGGAATATTTCCATGTCTTGATGATTCTATACTGTCATTTTTCCACTCCTGGCACCAGTGCGCCTACCAGGATTGGGCACATTTTTATCCTGGGTCTTGTGGACCCAGCTATCTTTTTTTAATTTTTAACCTGCTTCTGTCCATGATATACACTGTATAAAATGCAATCTATATATGTGTCATCTTGGTGAGATTTTTGTGAAAAACAGGGTCCACCTCGTGAAGGTACTCACCAGCACTTGAGGATGAATTCAGTTCCAGCAACACTGCTCTCCTTTGCTTGCTGACTTATCATCTCTCCATTCGGACCTTTGGCTTTGCAATACTTTAGTCCTATAAGCTATGGCTCATTTTCTTGGAGACCAAATATAATATTCACACAGACTAGAGATACTTCACCCAAGACACTGGGGAAATTTTCCTACTCATTTTGGTAAGTGTTACATGATATATTACATCTACCTACACATCCCCCAACTACCAACTCAGATAGACAGGACTTCAGTTTCAATCTCATCAGAAGGAACTAACTCATAATAAAATAAGCAAGTTTAACTTTTTAGTTTCCTTTTACTTTAAGTTTTACTTTCCTGGAATTTATGCTTATGGAGTAATGCTAAGCATACCAATAAATAATAGCAACCGAGTTCAGCAAATTCATGACATTTAATGTAAATGCATCTTCATAAACAATGAGATTTTATCTGACAAATAATGAACACTGTTCTTCCTCTGAAGAGAGATCACTGCATGCATTAAGGGGTCTCAAATTAAACAGCTTGTCTCCATTAGTCAAGTCCCAAAACACTGTAAATGAAACATTTAAACTAAACAAAACTGTCATCTTAAGAAACTGCAGTGCAAATCCTGATGCAAGACTGCAAAGAATGTTTCTAGAGGAGCACAAGCTAGTTGCTACCTCAATATGGGGGGTCTGCTCCATATCCCTGATCTTTATATATGTTGTCACTGAGGTTGCAGGAATTTAGAGGAAAAGGTAAGGAACTCACCTTTTTCCTCTTCTCCAAGTTGTATGACATCACAACACACTATCACACCTGTGGCAAAGCAAACTCTGAAGTACCCCAATGCTAAGGGCAGGCAAAATGATTTTATAAATGTGAAGTTTTAAACAACAGCAAAAGAACACGTGACAAACAGAAGCACCCCCAAAATGAAGCAAAAATAAAGTGAACACTTAGACCTTCAAAAAAATCTACAGAAGAGAAATGTGATGACTAGGAAACAAATAACCAGTATAAGCTACAAAGGAATGTTTCTGCTGAATTTATATATCACGTGTATATAAAACAGCATTGTGCCCCATTGCTTTCCAATGTATATTTAGTCTCATTACCTCATATCCATTTCATTCAGCATGTTTACGTTTTATTGCAGAATCTACAATGAACTCTGCCTAGGAACTGAACATGTTACAAGAGAAGAAATTATGACATTTGGCATAATCAGCTGGACTACATTTTAAACCACATCAGTGGATTCTGAGTAAGCCAGTAAGGAGAGTACATGGACATTTTTTTATTTGTAGTCTAACATAAAAAGCACCTCTGTTTTGTAGATACATCTTTTATGATAATACACAGTAACTTGACAGACTGGATGCATTGGATATAAAGTAATTTTGTTTTTATATGGACGATATTCATATGTGTTTGTGTGTGTAAGGGAGAGAGTATAGCGATAGACTGATGTTTTGTCCTGCACTATTTTCTCTGGCTTGTGCTCACTACGTGCTTGGATATTCTCAGCACCTGTGAGGTCCAAAATTGGATAAAAATCAGAGAATGGAATGTATCATTAACTGCAAATAGTTTTTATACAAATGATGAACTATTTCTTTATCGTGTATGTTAAGACAACTGTGTAAGCAGTGCATGCTGCTGAGGGAATGCGCTCTCGGTGTAGAAGGCCTCTGAGACAGATATATTTTTCCTTGTTAGTTTCTGTGCATTTCTTCAGATGCTCAGCTCATGTTATAAATGAAGTACACTTAAAAGGTTAAGAGGAAATGAAATAAGTGGTAACATTCACCTTATAGTCATGTAAACATCTCTTTTGCCCATCTTGGATGTAAAGATTCATGTACGAAAGGATTATTCCAACTCTTTATTAAAGCAGCCACAGTCCGTGTGCTAAGTACATTATCAGGACTACTAGAAAGTGTCAGAAATGACAAAACGGAATTGAAAGGCAATCATTCGTAAGGCATCCATTCTGCCACTGTCTCACTGTTCAGGGTGTTTTTTTACTAGTAAAATGCTTTTTTATGTTTCTAACAAACTGATGAAGTATATTCATTGTTGTAAATATGAATGTATGCAGATAGGTACATAAGAACAGGCACAACTAAGTGCTGATGCAAAAGCTGGGGCATAAACATATATCATCTAGTAAGCAACTGACATCCATAAAGCCAAAATGTAACATCTCCAACCAGTGATCACAAATGAAAATGTTGATCTAAATGAAGAAATAGAAAATCGTTTACGTACCATGACCCAGAAACTTGCTGTTTCCCAGATGCATTAGGTGCCTAGCAGTATCAAACGTCAAGAATGTGACTCATTAGCCCAGGATTTTAACAGAAACGGTAGTTGTAGGTAACTTGCATATGTCCTAAAACTACAGGAGTTATGCCTTTAAAAATATCAACCAAAGTAAGTGCTTGTATGGAGAAGCAGGACTGATTAGGAAAGGCAAGAGTGGACTATACCATTCAGCTATACCTCTGGTCAACATACTTAATGGTATGGGGTCATAGGATATATTGGTTCATACATTTTATTATCAAGATTTTGACTTTCTACCCTTTTAAGAAACTTCATTGCATGTTGTTCTTTTCCTTCTTCTGCTGTGACCATCAAGCCATGTTTGACCTGACCTACTCTTTCCTCCACCTTTCTAGCATTAAAAGATTCAAGTGGAGACCGATGAAAATGAGAAACAACAGACATCATCTTGCTTAAGGTTAGGAATTTGTTGATGGCCCTAATATCCATCCTCTGTCAGCTGGTAGACACAGTACAGGGCCTGTTTACCCTGACCTGCTGTGAGTTATGGTCTTATTCGTCCACACTGCTTAGCTGAAGTTCATGCACTCTTTGTCCAGGCTCATACCCCGATCTCTGGTACAAAGGGAGGTGGCACAGAACCTTCCTTAGCCTGGTACTTCTGTCATGGGCTTGAGCTGACTGCCCCTTGAGAAAGGCATTCACAACTCATACTTATGCTCACTCACTCACTCACTCACTCACTCACTCACTCACTCACTCACTCACTCACTCACTCACTCACTCACTCATCCCATCCACAGGTATTCCTTGCAGTACCTGGAACAGTGACTGAACCTAGGTCATGGGGGGGGGGGTGCTCAGGTCTCCACTACCAATGTTAAAAAACAAGACACAACTGATTTTTTCTGAATGTACTGGGATGCTTATTCCATAAACTGACACAGATATTGCATAATCTAGCTTTACAGTTTTTTTGTTCCTCTTATTAATTTTTAGTGTTAGTTTCTTTAAATCTTGATAGTTACCACACTCTCATGGCATACATTCCGGGCACAGACTTTCAAGAACCAGAATAGGAATTGCCCTATCTCCATGTAACCTATAAGAAAGAAAATATAAAGACAACGGAGAAGCATTTCAATGTAGCTCAAATTTTCCAGCTCTGTGGGTTTTCCAGTAAAGAATCAGCACCTTTTCTGGTTGCTTCACATGGCGGCTTTTTGAGGTCTGCAAAACATACTATATTCAATATCAAGGTATCATTCAGGTCATTGTCCTGAGAACATACTTGTTTAGCTTGTATCTTTCTGATTTATCTTTTTCATCTAAGGTATCCTGCAAGCTGTATACAAATGACTTGAAAATGGGGTAAAAAATAATCACATCTGATACATACAGGTCATGTCTGCAAAATGATTTATCTAAACTGACCACTTGTGTGCAGAAAATAATATGCAATAAATACATACACATACTAAGCATATGAGATCTGTGAGACATAGATTGAAAGGTGAATATTTAATACATCACACAGTGTTTGAAACTGGATTCATTGAAGCAGCAGGGTATTTTGATAGATCCAGCTTCAAGTTTTTTTCTTATTGTATCAACCAATTACATAATTATAAAACAATAATCTGTATAACAAGATTTATAAAGTCTAGAAAATCAGAAATTATAAAATCATTGTGAGTTACTTTATACACAAGCTAGAGTATGGAATAATATTATGGAAACTTTATTAAAAACTATTATGAGATAATCTGAGAAAAGTACAATGGAGATATAGCAAGGGTATGAATGTTTAGGTTATTATAAAAAAATTGAAATATCTGAACTTGTAGAGTGTATGAGACAGATATTTAGATGAGTCCTTATTCAGGTCTACAGGACATTTAGAGACAACTACCTCTAGAATGCTTGGGGTTATCAAAGAATAGTAGAAAAACATTAGACATCCTATATAAATTATATAGAAATGAGAGATGCACAAACTGGTTCTTGGAGGGAAAGTAACTGGTGCTTCGAACAGACTACTGGATTATATTAAATTAAGCACTTGTTTAGAGATTTTTAAGAACATCTTAAATACTTTTTATAGGGTTGACTGTTTCGTTATAGTAGCAGACTAGAAGGGCATTATTGCCCATGCTTGAAATATTTGTATATATGTATGTGAGTAATAATGGGGTATGTCAGTGAGGTATAAGCTGGTACACTGATCCCCATGGAATGGCTAGACACAACTTTTATTATACAATGCCTCCTCTAAAACGTGCATGCTGATTGGCCAGCCCAACCAGCGTGCCAAGGTCCGTCGCCCGGACTTTAAAGAGTTTAACATAGCGGTTAAACTCCTTTAACATAGCGACGTTAAATGAGTTTAACATAAAATAAGCAACGGAGATCTCCGTTGCTTATTTTGTTAAACCCATTTAACATACAACAGAGATCTTTTGCCCACAGCTCTGATGTACGGCATCATCAGAACTGCGAACACCAGACAGCTGAAGGGCAGCAAAGAGGCATTATACAATATTATTTAAGAAAAGTAATTATTTCTTTTCTTAAATAATGTCGTTATATATAATAAATAACCACTTCTGACCAAACCACGCCAACCATGGGTAATCCATATTAATAGACAGACCACAGAACATGCTTTTTCTAACTTTGGTAGATATCTGCTAGTCAAAGTTTAGATTGCTACCACCACTGTTGTTAGATCTTTAATGAAGATTTGACCATTCAATTTATAATCATAATTTATGTCCTTTTACCAAGTTACATGGCACTGCGGTTATTGATACTGAAAGTAAAGTCGCTGTTGCTGCTACATTATGTATGTGTTTTTTTATAAACTATCTCAGAAAACTTCTGCATCTTTTACTGAAAAAAAGTCATGCTTCTCACTTGATAGTTATCAGCGTATTTGCCTGCTTCCGATAGGACAATAGGAATTAAAAGATAATTGAGTCTCAAAGATTGTTTACCTTGTCAAAACCCATCATCATGTTCTAACTCCCTTCTCTAGGAGGTCAGAGCAGGTCAGTTTGGCAGTAAATTTGTGGATACCCATTCAATCATCTAGGTTTCATTTGAAGGATGCAAGGCTGTCAATCAGCTTAACTTGTGTGGTAAATTTGTTTCAGAGGTGGGGAAAATATTGGTAATTTATTTTATTCATTTATTTTTAATTTTTGATTTTTTCATTTGTTTTCTGGGAAAGTCCAGCTGGACACATGTCATTTTTCAGCAAAGGCCCATTGAGAAAAGCTCTACTAAACAAAACTAAATAAAGTAAAATACAGATAAATGCATATTATAAACTTAAAAAAGTTAATATCGAAGATACCAAGTACATTCAGTTTAAGATGTATAAAGATGCTACACATTTATACTCAGTTTAAGGTAACATTGTATATATACAGACAGGTAACTCAGCAGAAAACATCTGATTGTGAGTACATTTTGAAAGTATAGTAGCATGTAAGGCTGAGGTTTATCTAAATTTCCCGAGTTATATTTAGAGATACTTGTAACTGAGTAGCAGAGTTATTAGAGATAAGAATATGGGTAAGACCTGTGGTTAGGAACTACCCATGATTGGTACAGGAACACAGCCATGTGTTAGATAAGGTTTTAGGGGTTTTTTGAACTGTAGTAAGGAGGAATTGGACGATATATGGGTGGGCAGTATATTCCATATTTTTGGTATGAAGCTGGAGAAGAGGAAATCACCAGCTGTGGTTTTGGCTTTAGTTACCTCAAGAAGGAATTAATTGCCAGAGCACAGAGTTCTATTGTTGGGGTAAGGGTGTAGTCGATTTTGGAGTTTGGGAGTTTTCTCAGGCTGATGTAGGATTTCATGTAGGACAAAAGGACAACTTAATAAATTTGTCCTTCTGGCATGTTTTATTTAAAAGCAGGTGAAGCTGTAACTTCTTAGTTCTGGTATTTGTAGAGCTATTGGTCTTTCAAAGATGCTACTGATCAAGGACAGCAAAGACATTCACAACATAGAATGAAAGGCACAGATCTCCTTGCAAGTGCTTGTAAGACACTTAGAATGGGAATAGAGCTTCAAGCCTCCCCTGGTAGCCCACGGTCTTTAGACCAGCAATCTTTTTTGGTTAAGAAACTCTGGGTGCATTCCTATTGCTTGATGTCTGTCTCTCCAGATAGATACATCTTAAAGGGTGCACTGTATTCAATAACTAGTTTAATTAGGGCTGCATAGAGAGGGATGATACCTATTTAGATATTAGCTGTGCTAAGAAGAAGGATTTCCTCACTACTGTTGCTACATGGGGATCAAAGAAAAGGGGGTTCCCAACCAGGTGCCCAAATCACTATTTTATCATTTAGGACTGGGGTACTGGCTATACTGTATGTTGAGGGAGAGAGCTGTTCAACTGATGTGAAAATACTGCACTTTTTTGTATTTAATTTTAGCCATTTTTTATACACCACTAGTTTGTGATGGTTAACTTCTCCTACTGATTAGGAATTTGGGGGGGGGGGTTGAAAATGATGTGCAGCTTGCAGTCATCTGCAAATTTGGTTAATCAAAGATCCACATTTCCAGTCTGGAGGTCAGTGAAATAAATGAGCCAAGGAAGGGTCTCAGTACTAATCCCTGAGGCCCACCACTAATTAATCACATATTTTCTGAGAATGTACCAGCTTCCTTAATTCTATGCGTTTTATCTTTTAGCCATTCAGGTATCAACTTCACTGTATAACAGTCTATATTTAGTAGTTTTAGCCTATTTATCATACCAGCATAACTCTGGTATCAAATACCTTGGCCAGATCCAAACAGGCTATGTGAACAGAATAACAGCTGTCTACTGCCTCTCTAACCTTCTCCAAAAAGTTAACTAGATTCAGTGGACAGCATCTGTTCTTTTTTATTTTTACATCGCAGTGCCTACATTTCTTTTTTTTAACACCTTTATTGAATTATCACTTGTTGAGATTTTTGATATCATTGTTTATAAAGTCAGATACAATGACTTCCATGATGTTGCAGATCAGGCTAGCCAGGCTAATTGGCCAATAGTTTATGGAGTCCATGGTGGGGCCACCCTTATGTAGGGGCATCTTTGTTTGCATAGCTATACTCTGATGTTTGCATGGCTGTTTTCTGATTTCCTTCCAATACATGTTGGTTAACTAGCTCCACTGAATTATAGTCTGGTATTGAGCACAAATGATTAAGGTTATGAGCTGCTTCCTGTGGTCTAGGGTTTGAATCCCTCTGCCTCCCTTTGCCTGCTGTGTGACCTTGAGCAGCTCACTTAACTAGGCAGTGCTTTGGGGAAACTGGGGGGAAACTGGGCTAGGCTCCTCAGTCCCTACCTGGACTGCATGGCTAAGAACCTCTGGACTGCAGTTCTTCCTACTTCAGGAACAAATTCAGGAGGGGGTCCACAAGGACATATTTGGTATTGTTTATCAGGTATGCAGGTAAATTATCTGGCAGCACAGAGGCAGTACTTTTGATTTTATAGAACACGGTCAGGACATGTTACTTTATGATCTTAGGTAGCATAAGTGATTTGGGGATTTGTGGGATTACGATAGCTGGTTTTTTTTGTGGGGGGGCATGGTACTGAATTTATTTGCTGGTATATTTGCTATGTCTGCCAGGTCAGAGTGGGTGATGCTATTTTGGATTAATTCAGAACACTGCTGGGTGATATTTCTTCATTTCCTAGTATAAATGAAGAAGGATTTATACTTATCAATGGCTTCAGATGCTAATTTTAGTTTGCAATTAGCTTTCTACTTCTTGATAATAGCGGCTTTTAGTTTCCTGCTGATGTTTTTGATAGTCTTTAATACTGGAAGATTTAGATCTTTTTATAGGACTTAAAACACTTTTTTTCTCTTGTTATAGATCCTGGTAGATCACCAGGATGGTTTGTTTTTAAACTTGCCATTATAGACTGTACTAGTAGGGGTGGCCATGTCTAAGCACTTAACTACATGGGAGTAAAAATGGTAGAGTAGAAATGACATATCGCTATCCCCATTGCACAAGCCATCTCATTTATTAAGCACTCAAACATGTCTATCTCCTCTAATGCCTCACTCTATTATATTTCTCAAATCACCGCTACCTATTTTATACACCACTCATCTATCTGTAACGTATCAGTACAAGGCCTGTAAATGTAATGTTTGTAAATATCAATACACAATTTATCATGCCAACTATTATGTTATGTATTCACTGAAACTGCATTATGTTATAGTAAATATTGATTGCATTAAATATGATACCTTGGAGCTTTTCTCCCCTGGGATCTGCTGAAAAAGGGCACTTGTGCTCAGTCAGACTTTCCCATTAAAGAAATGTCAATAAATAAATAAATTATGGCCGCATCTTATCCATAAAGCTCTGTTAGTATAATTCCATTTTTTCCATGTCTGTTATGATGTTGTTAACTGTTTCTTAAACTAAATGTTGTAGCACATTTTTGCATCTTTAAATATATATATATATATATATATATATATATATATATATATATATATTTTTTTTTTTTAGCATATTTTTGGATCTGTAAATATGTTTTATTCATTTCTTACGTGATCCTATTCACCAGGGCTGTGCCTGCAGGTCATCCATTAAGATCAGTGCACTAGCCCAGTAAGCAAAAATAAATACATAAATATTTCCTTTGTTAGTAGCAGGTGTGGCTGTGTAGGGGTTAGTGATATTATTGGTGAATTTTGATAACTTGTCATAGAGATTGAAAAGATTTCTCTGAAATCCATCAATTCAGAAATGATGGTTGTAGTATTTTCTCAGAGTTTAAAAGAGAATATCACATGTCTGTAATCAGATTTAACCAGGAATATAGAAACAAGAGGGGTGATACACGTAGGGATTACATTAGTCAGGACAAGGACCAGAATGCTTTGCCCTCTAGTTGTCTGGTTAACTATTTTTAGGGAGTTTTCATTTAGCAAGTTTAAAAATCTCTGGGCATACCCAATATTTGAAGTAAAGGTGCTCCAGTTTATTGAAAGGTAGCCGAAATTACGCCTTATAAAGGAGTTTTTCATAACTGCTGGTTCAGTAAGTATATTTACCACCTTTTGTGGTCATATAGGGACATGAAGGGTATCCTATAACAGGCTAGAAATTAATATGTTCTTTTACTCAGGACAAGTAGAAGTTCATTGTGCTCAGTTTCTGGGTTTCAGGGTGGTGATATGGGCATTGAAGAATGGGAAAATGTCACCACAGTTACTTTCAATCCTGAATGCATGGGATGTGCAAATCCCAGGTAAGGAGAGAGTGCTACCTGTACATTAAAATCAAGGGTCAGTTACTACACAGCAAAACCCAGGTGAGGAGGGAGTGCTACCTGTACATTAAAACCAAGGGTCAGTTACTACACAGCAAAACCCAGGTAAGGAGGGAGTGCTACCTGCACATAGGTTTATAGGTTCATAGGTGTGTACTAGGCTAATGGCCCTAGAGCCTTTACAATCCTTGCCCATAGACGTGCCCTGGCATTGTACTACCTGATGTTAATTTCTAGTGCCTTTATCAAATAGAGCCACTGGAGTGATCCCCGGGGTGAACTTTCTATTTCCTATCCACTCATCAACATTTCTCTTGAAGAGGGCCAGTGAGGTGCTCTGCTTGACATGTATGGGAAGTCTATTCCAGAGCATGGGCAGTCTCTGGGTTATGAACCTGTCCCACCAGCATGTTCTGTTGATTGTGGTAATGAGGCTGAGGTCTCTGGAGTGTGTGGTGCAGAGGGATTGGGATTTCTTTAGATGTAGCATTTCTAGCAGAGCTGGGTCAGACATAGCTTTGTGAGTCAAGCAGAGATTGTCTCTTAATAGATATGAGACAGAATAGCTGGAGTTTTTTGAGTCTGTCCATGTAGGACATGTGTTTAAGGCCTAAGATCCTCTTCATGAGGTACATTTGTGGCCTCTCCAGCTGTTGCAGGTGTCTAGTGAGGTACATGCCAAATGGGGCATTATAATCTATGATAGGTCTAATGAGGGAAAAGTAGAGAGAAATGATGACCTCTTTCTTCCTGGATGCAAAACCCTTGGTAATGAGATGTGCCACATAGAAGGACTTTCTGACCACAGCGGCACTGTGGTGGTCGAAGGAGAGGTTGCTATCAACCTGTGTCCCCAGATCTCTTATAATACCTTCACTGTTCAATGGGCTCCCATTGATGTGGTAGTTAGTGGGAACTGAGTTTTTCCCAAAGGGGATGACAATGCATCTTTTGGCATTAAGCTTAAGGGCATGGTTTCGACACCAGTCACTGGTCTCAGTGTGGCCTTTCTGTAGGATGTCTGCATCACTTGGGGAGTTAATAATGGCTCCCAGCTTGCAGTCATTTGTGAACTCAGTCAGCCAGAGTCCCTTTGTGTTGGCCTGGACTTCTGAGAAGTAGATGCCAAACAAGAGAGGATCCAGGACCAATCCCTGTGGGACTCCACTTGTGACTGGTCAGCAGTCTGATTTGGAGTCCATTACTTTCACACTGTGGGTTCTATATGTGAGCCAATTTGCAATCCACCTAACAATATAGGGGTTGATGCCTAGTTTGTTGAGTTTATCAATACTTCCTGAGTGAGGAATGGTAAAAGGCCTTGGCCAGATCGAGGTAGGCTGTATGAACTGCCTTACCCTCATCCATAGCTCTGGTGACTGAGTCAAAGAAGTCAACCAGGTTGAGCAGGCATGATCTACCATTTACAAAACCAAATTGCGTAGGATCTAGAGTTTGGAGATTCCCTACATCCTTGTTAATTAGGTCCATGATTATGCGCTCCATAGCCTTACATATCAGACTCATCAGGTTAATGGGGTGATAATTTCTAGGGTCTGTAGTCACTCCTGCTTTATGGAGAGGGATGACTGTAGCAGTGTACCACTTGAAAGGACAAAGTCTGAGGTGAGGCTGTGAGTGAACAGGGCACACAGATGTGGTGCCAGTTCACTTTATAGTTCATGTAGAACACAGCCAGGGATATTGTCAGGTCCCATGGAAGCTGTATTCTTGGCCTTGGATAACGCAGCTTTAACCTGTGCTGCAGTAATGCTGGGTGCCTAGCATGCTTCTGGTATTGAGATTGGTCCTTTGGGGGGGTAAAGTTGGCACTGAGTCTGTCAGCCAGCACGCTGGCAATATCTGTTGGCTCAGTATAGGGGGTACTATTGTGAAGTAACTCAGAGCAAATGTGGGTATTGCCATGGAGATTCTTGATGTAACTAGAAGGCTTTGTGGGTGGTTTTAGTGTCTGCCACAATTCTGCCTTATAGCTGGCTTTGGAGGTTTTGATGAGGGATCTCAACTTTTTGTTGAGGCTAATAAGGGAATTTTTCCAGTCTTGGGACTTCACCTTTTTCTGCAGCAGTTTCTTCCTTCTGTTGTAAAGTTTATTAATGGCAGGGGACCACCAGATTGGCTTCCTTTTTTTGGAGAAGAGCGTCTTGGTTCTGTTGAGTATGGCTAGTTCCATCCATTTATGTATGTGTTCGTACAGTGCATTGGTGTATAATTCGGTAGTCATGCATCTATTTTCCATTGGCATGGGTGCAGAGAAAGTTAGTCACCTCTGTTTTTAGGACTCCAAAATCAGCTTTCGAAAAGGTTTTCATGGTGGATACCTTTGTGGGGGGGGGGGGGTGAATTTCCATGGTGATTAGTTTGTAGTTGGATCTAACCAGGGAGGAATTGACCATTGGTGTAGAGCAACGGTTGCCCATGTTAGTAATAACCAGTTCAAGGATGTTGCTTCCTCTAGTGTAGGTAAGAATGAGCTGATCCAGGGCACTGGAATTGACAAATTCCAGGAAGCGTTGGGCCAGTGCATTAGTGCATGAGTAATTTTCCCAGTTGATGGAGGGGTAGTTGTATTCACCTATTATGAGGGTGTTGGGGTGGATCTTAATAGTTTCCAGGGTGCTTAGGAATGTAGAGTGAGAGTCTTGGGACATGGTTGGGGACCTATAGCAGGCTACAAACTGAATCACCATCTTACCCAATGTTAGTTGTACCTGGAGTATCTCAGCTGCATTATGCTGGGCTACTAGTCTGGTGGTGTGCAAATCCTTTATGAATATGGAGGCAACACTGCCTTTGGAGCTTTGGTCCATGTTCTGGGGCTGAAAGGTGTGGAATGAGTTATAGCCTGGTAGGACAGGGGTGCTTTCTGCTGCTTTAAACCAGGTCTCTGTTACAGCACAAATGTCGATGTTCTCCATTTTAAGGAGTGCTTCAAGCAACTGCATTTTGAGATCTAGACTTCTAGCGTTGAGCAGCATGACCCTCAGATTGCATTTGTTTGTAGCTGTTACAGTGGGAATTTGGTCTTTGGAACACCACCTAAAAAAGGCACTATAAGGGTGGCAAGAGACTTAGCCAGTACCCGGAAACCCAGGGGTAACAGATGCAGGCCATCTCTGGCAAAGCATTGAGGTCTGTCAATCATGTCATCCCAAGCAGACAGATACTGGATCCCCTTAGAATGACACCAGAAACTTAGCCAATTGGTCAATCATTTTCTGTTTGTACTGCGGTATCATTCTGGGCGACGGTAGGATGCTGCTCAGGGCTAGGGTCATACCTGCCTGGGCCACATAATCCAAGAGCTCCACCATGTCTCTTTTCATGTAGTCCAGGGAGGTGTGTCTCAGGTCATTCACACCCACATGGACAATGATAGAGTCATACTTGTACTTGTTGTGGAGTGACCTGAGTGCGTGTGTTATGTGCTGGATTCTGGCACCTGATAGACATCTGACTGTTACCTTCTCCTTATTCAACCTAGTGAGTGGGACATCAGTGTGCCTCACTATTGAGTCACCTGTGATTATTGTATTGGGAAAGCTGTTTTGCCTTAGGCGCTTAGGTTGAGGGGCACACTGTGTAAGTGAGCTATGTGTCTTGTGGTCTGTGCTGTGTTGTGGCGGTCGAGTGCATTTCTGCCTTGGAGGTCTCTGCTGACCAAGGGTCAGTTACTACACAGCAAAACCCAATTAAGGAGGGAGTGCTACCTGTACATTAAAACCAAGGGTCAGTTACTACACTGTAAAACCCAGGTAAGGAGGGAGTGCTACCCGTACATTAAAACCAAGGGTCAGTTACTACACAGTAAAACCCAGGTAAGGAGGGAGTGCTATCTGTACATTAAACCAAGGCTCAGTTACTACACAGCAAAACCCAGGTGAGGAGGGAGTGTTACCTGTACATTAATAACAAGGGTCAGTTACTACTCAGACATGGATGCAGGAAGTCGCAGGATAGTCTTGGCATCGAGCAATTTATTTTAAAGGTTCTGGTACTTAGAACAGTAGTCTTGATTTGGTCCGAGTTCGGAATTTATTTAGCTGTATTATTATCTGATAGGTTCGGATGTCCTTTTGTGGGACTTTGTCTGAAAAAGGTACTGCAAGGGAAGCAAAGGCTTTGGCCAGTATGCAGAAGTCCTGGAATGAGAGGTGCTGGACATCCTTTGTATTGCAGGTTAGTGTGTCTACCTGCTCATCCCATGTTGGCATGTAGTAGCTCATCCTAGAATGATACCAACTTCTTAGCCAATTGCTGAAGCCAGTTATATTTTCTTTGTATATAAACATCATTCTGGACATATAAGGAATTCCACTTAGGACCAGTGTTAACTACATTTCACACACTCATATTGAGATCTGTATGCCTCTCAGGTAGGACACCTCAAGTTATTCATACCCACGTGGACTATCACTAGGTTGTAATGATATTTGTCTGGTGAGAGGGACTGAAGACCTCTTGTAACATCACAGATCTATACACTGGGCAAACAACTGACCATAAGCCTGTCCTTATCCAGCCTCACAAGTGTGGAGCCAGGGTGGCAGACAACAGGGTCACCAGTTACTTCCATATGCCTAATTGAGTCTGTGTAATTGGGTGTATTAAACAGTTCATAATGTGTTACCTGCTGGTCCTTTACTGTGTGTGAATATGGTGCTATTGTGTTACTGGGTTTCTGCTGAGACCTAGATTTCTTCACTTTAAGAGACTTTTGGAAGTGTCTTTTTCACAGCCTCAGCATATATTAACAGTGTGTTTGTCTTGAGGTGTGTGGGTAGCAGTCAATAATGTTCACAGTCCATCTTGTTGGGTGAGAGGGAAGTCTCTAAGTTGCTTAGATATGTCCACCTCTCACAGATTGCATTGCATCTGTCGAGTAGACGTTTTCTGTCTGTGGACATATGGGAGTTTCTACACTGCCTAATAGTACCACGTGTTATAAGGCTGACAACAGAAGGAATATAAGCAGGTTTATTATCCATTTCATTCAGGTGGGTCTGTCTGTCTCGTGTCAGTCTGAGTATACTAAACAGCTTAACTAAATGTAACAACAACAGGAGTAGTGAAATGAGACTTATACAAGTTTGGGTGACAAGTGGTTATGATAAGCTATAGGCAGCTATGAGTAGTTAGCAAAATATATTTATTATTATTTATTTTATTTATTTATTTATTTTTATGTTACATTTGTTTACTGGGAAAGTCCATCTGGACACATGTCCTTTTGCAGCGGAGGCCTGTGGAGAAAAGCTCCACATAAAACATTGAAGTGTAAACATTATATGACTTACAGTGAGAAACTTAGGCAGTTAACATAGAGTAGGATAATATTTTGAAAAACAAGCACATTTACAGGATCCATTGTATATCACAGAGAAAGCTAGACATAAGAACAGAGGGTCAACATTGACAAGTACAAGGTACAGCGAATGCAACACATTTGTGAATTTAGCATACAGTAAGAAATTAAAATCTTTAGCAGCAAGGAGTTTTCCAAGATTGTCTTATGTCTGAGTATACATTCAGTATACTAAGCATGCTTATAAAGTCAAAGCAAGAGAGTATTTACTAGTTTGTGGGTTGATAATCTATAGATGTCTACTATGTACATGTGAGTAAGAGGCAAGGAGGTTTCTTTTCAATACATATACCTTGGTAACAGAGTTAGAAAAACAATGTTTTTGCATGGAGGTTATAAAAGATGATTTATCCAGGAGTAGTGCGTGAGCAAAGCCTTGTTTTAGATAATCAGATTTTAAGTCGTTTTTGTAAGTGGGGCAGGTTAGTAGTAATTATTATATCTGTAGATAATATGTTTCAGATTTTTGCTATATAGTTTGTATAGAGGGAATTTCTTGCAGCATTATTGGCTTTGGTTCCTTTCAATAGAGAAAAGTATGTGAAACAAAGCAGAAAGCACCTTGATGCTTACTGAGCAACATTTGGCAGTATAACCAAACAAAAGAAAAGACACAACCAATGGAGACATCATGAAGGCAGCTAGCAAGCAAGTGCAATGATTTAACTCAAATTACTTGCATCTCTACATAGCACATTGATGCTGTGCACTGCTATGACCAGTTTTGTGCTGAAACACTCTACTTATAGAAAGATTGAAAATGCATAGAAAAACCCAAAGAGGACATCATAGATAGTAGTCACAGCACAGAGCTCCGAGGGACATCATAGACAGTAATCACAACACAGAGCTCCGAGCGACATCATAGATAGTAGTCACAGCACAGAGCTCCGAGGGACATCATAGATAGTAGTCACAGCACAGAGCTCCGAGGGACATCATAGATAGTAGTCACAGCACAGAGCTCTGAGGGACATCATAGATAGTAGTCACAGCACAGAGCTCTGAGGGACATCATAGATAGTAGTCACAGCACAGAGCTCTGAGGGACATCATAGATAGTAATCACAGCACAGAGCTCTGAGGGACATCATAGATAGTAGTCACAGCACAGAGCTCTGAGGGACATCATAGATAGTAGTCACAGCACAGAGCTCCGAGGGACATCATAGATAGTAGTCACAGCACAGAGCTCTGAGGGACATCATAGATAGTAGTCACAGCACAGAGCTCCGAGGGACATCATAGATAGTAGTCACAGCACAGAGCTCTGAGGGACATCATAGATAGTAGTCACAGCACAGAGCTCCGAGGGACATCATAGATAGTAGTCACAGCACAGAGCTCTGAGGGACATCATAGATAGTAGTCACAGCACAGAGCTCTGAGGGACATCATAGATAGTAGTCACAGCACAGAGCCTGAGGGACATCATAGATAGTAGTCACAGCACAGAGCTCTGAGGGACATCATAGATAGTAGTCACAGCACAGAGCTCTGAGGGACATCATAGATAGTAGTCACAGCACAGAGCTCTGAGGGACATCATAGATAGTAGTCACAGCACAGAGCTCTGAGGGACATCATAGATAGTAGTCACAGCACAGAGCTCTGAGGGACATCATAGATAGTAGTCACAGCACAGAGCTCTGAGGGACATCATAGATAGTAGTCACAGCACAGAGCTCTGAGGGACATCATAGATAGTAGTCACAGCACAGAGCTCTGAGGGACATCATAGATAGTAGTCACAGCACAGAGCTCTGAGGGACATCATAGATAGTAGTCACAGCACAGAGCTCTGAGGGACATCATAGATAGTAGTCACAGCACAGAGCTCTGAGGGACATCATAGATAGTAGTCACAGCACAGAGCTCTGAGGGACATCATAGATAGTAGTCACAGCACAGAGCTCCGAGGGACATCATAGATAGTAGTCACAGCACAGAGCTCTGAGGGACATCATAGATAGTAGTCACAGCACAGAGCTCCGAGGGACATCATAGATAGTAGTCACAGCACAGAGCTCTGAGGGACATCATAGATAGTAGTCACAGCACAGAGCTCCGAGGGACATCATAGATAGTAGTCACAGCACAGAGCTCTGAGGGACATCATAGATAGTAGTCACAGCACAGAGCTCCGAGGGACATCATAGATAGTAGTCACAGCACAGAGCTCCGAGGGACATCATAGATAGTAGTCACAGCACAGAGCTCCGAGGGACATCATAGATAGTAGTCACAGCACAGAGCTCCGAGGGACATCATAGATAGTAGTCACAGCACAGAGCTCTGAGGGACATCATAGATAGTAGTCACAGCACAGAGCTCCGAGGGACATCATAGATAGTAGTCACAGCACAGAGCTCTGAGGGACATCATAGATAGTAGTCACAGCACAGAGCTCCGAGGGACATCATAGATAGTAGTCACAGCACAGAGCTCTGAGGGACATCATAGATAGTAGTCACAGCACAGAGCTCTGAGGGACATCATAGATAGTAGTCACAGCACAGAGCTCCGAGGGACATCATAGATAGTAGTCACAGCACAGAGCTCCGAGGGACATCATAGATAGTAGTCACAGCACAGAGCTCAGAGGGACATCATAGATAGTAGTCACAGCACAGAGCTCCGAGCGACATCATAGATAGTAGTCACAGCACAGAGCTCTGAGGGACATCATAGATAGTAGTCACAGCACAGAGCTCCGAGGGACATCATAGATAGTAGTCACAGCACAGAGCTCCGAGGGACATCATAGATAGTAGTCACAGCACAGAGCTCTGAGGGACATCATAGATAGTAGTCACAGCACAGAGCTCTGAGGGACATCATAGATAGTAGTCACAGCACAGAGCTCCGAGGGACATCATAGATAGTAGTCACAGCACAGAGCTCTGAGGGACATCATAGATAGTAGTCACAGCACAGAGCTCGAGGGACATCATAGATAGTAGTCACAGCACAGAGCTCCGAGGGACATCATAGATAGTAGTCACAGCACAGAGCTCTGAGGGACATCATAGATAGTAGTCACAGCACAGAGCTCTGAGGGACATCATAGATAGTAGTCACAGCACAGAGCTCCGAGGGACATCATAGATAGTAGTCACAGCACAGAGCTCCGAGGGACATCATAGATAGTAGTCACAGCACAGAGCTCTGAGGGACATCATAGATAACCAAAGTGCAGGTGTATTTTTAAATTTGGTTTTGCTCAAGTCTTTTTTTGGATAAAACTAGCTCGTTTTGTCTGGTGGGGTGGCGGGCTAAAATAAAGGTAATGGAAATGTTAAAATGTACCAATGCTGGGAACAGATTTATATGATTGTAACTAAATATTTATCCTGTGCGGCCGGGCGCCATGTGCTTAGTCTTTTTTCCACATCACTGGTAATCCCCATCAGAACACACAGGTAACTGTCACCTTTTGTTGTTTAACCATTGTTTTGCATACTGAACTAAGTATGAACTATATTGTAGTTTCTGTATTTGCTTATTTATTTGTTTGTTCATCTGTACATTTATTTTTTTTTATTTGAACTTGATTACTAGTATAATGTACTGATTCAGTGAGATCCTATGTAAGGCCTAGTCTGTGATTCTAAAGCAACAGTAATAACACATACAGCAACTTCACGGGTGTTACAGTATATTATCATAAAACTACATAAATGACACATGAACAGTCAATGTAGATGACACTGAATGGAGTATTTTATATACATAAACATATACAAAACTTTGTATCCAGTGCTAACATGTAGATCATGTTTAAGGAATCTCTTTTGCCATGTGTTGAAATAATGCTGAAGTAAAAGCACAGATGCTGATAGAGTGTAGACAGGTGTACTAGTTATATTATAGCAAGGCTTGTGAACCAGTAGCAGTTGCACTATTTGTTAAGAAAAGCAGTAATAACTGGCACTCTTTTATATAGTCACACTCACACACACACACTCACACACACACACACACACACACACACACACACACACACACACACACACACACACACACACACACACACACACACACACACACACACACGTATAACCTCAGCAGTTACAGCCACTTTCTTTTTCTAGACCTCGGATGTCTCATTGTGAACAAATTAATAAACAAATATATATAATGCAAAGCAATGCATCTCCCCCCATATCTCTCACCTGTTGCAGAGTTTGTAAAATGTCCTTGATCTTGCAAAATATGTTTCTTCTGCCCCTGAAACATGTTTATCTTTCATGCTTTTTATTGTTCAGAAAAATGTTGAATGAAAATTCCTTGTTCGATTAACTTGTACTGAATTTATCATTTTCCCTGATTTATGTATGCTATTAACGTCTTTCGCTTTCTCTCTCATATACGTACATGCACATGCACCCTCTCTGTTTATCCATCACTCAAACAATCTCTCTCTGAGACATGCACATACACACAAATGTTAACTGTCTTAGATTTCCATTGCTTGGTATATGTTGCTTTTTAAGTGCCACGGATGTTGATGAGGAATATAAAATGGCAGCTCCTTCTAACTTCATAGTACAGTTACTTATGTTATCTTTCTTTTATTTTTATTTTTCATTTTTTTATTTTATTTGTTCATGTATTGCCTTAACTTACACTCACTAAACACATGTGAAAACAATATGGCTGCCATTCTGGGCATCGCTAATCTAGTAGACAGGTACAGTAATGAATGCAATATCAGCAGCTTAACCTGAAAAGAGCAGAGAATAAAATCTGAAGGCTGTTTAACTGTTAATGAATTGGCCTTTTCCAGGACTTTTGATTGGCATTCATAGTAGATGGAAAGGATGATAAATCTGATTTTTTTTAAAGTTTGCTGTAATGTTGAAATTTTTTGAGAGGAATTTCCAGTTAGCAGCAGTTTGTGCTCAAGATGAACTGAAAAAAAAAAACTTTTTAGAGGCCACTGGGCCCCAAGGGAAGATGAAGCATTTGTTAATTATTTCCTCATGTGGAATAGTGTTGAATATCTTAGCCAGGTCAAAATACACAGTATGTACTTCAGTCCTTCATGATATACTGTTTTAACCTCTTCAAAAAATGCCACGACTCAAAAAGCAAGGGAAACTCTGCTGATGGCAGACTCATTCTTCTGTGTATTTAACAGATGTATGTCCCCTGAGTCTTACTTATGGCATTTTCCATGATGTCATATAGAATACTCGTCACACAAATCGGGGTAAAATTGTTTGGGCATGATATGCCCCTCCTCAGTTTGTGACCTGGTACTAATCCAGTCTGTTGCCGCTAAGCAGGGATGTGCCCACATGTTAACATTTTGTTTAACATAGTTTCCAGGGATTTGACTTAGTTTTGCTTGACTGTGTACAAAACAAACAAACAAAAAAAAAAAAGAATACTATGGTTGTATATGGTCCCATGGTCCCATAGAACTTGCATTTTTAATTTTATCTGTGGCAGCAGTTATCATGTGCATTGTTATATAAGGGATGTCTCCCATTGCCTTTGTTGCATTATGACAAATGTGTATGTACTGTGAATTCTGCATTGTGCATTGTTATATAAGGGATGTCTCCCATTGCCTTTACTGCATTATGACAAATGTGTATGTCCTATGAATTCTGCACAATTTTTTTCTTCTTGTACATTCAATTTTTCTTTTCTAGTTGGGTGTCTGCATCATAGTTTACTGATAGCAACTGCAGTCATGATTTTTCCTTTCATGTTTTAATAAATGTAAAGATTATTCTGTCAATGGATTAACCATTTAATAAAAATACCTATTTGTCAACCAGGCATGCAAATTGGGTGCATATACCCTTTTCAGGGGCGACCTGGCAATAATGTTTTGTTAAGTGACTTTTTCAAGATCACACAGTAAGCAAATTAGAAGTGAGGAAATAAAACCCTGTATGATAGGAATTAAAGCACACAAACCTAAGCTCTGCATTGACTACTAGCTGTTTGAAATTAATCTGAGTTCATGATCACATCTGTAAGATTTGATGAGCAAAGTAGATAGTTTCTATACTTTATTTACTATACACATTTTTATGACTATGGCAATCAGAGAAAGTTAAGTAATACCTCTTTCTATTTTATTTCTTATTATTCTTGTGATGGCACCATTTTTGTTGAATTTACATAAATATTTATGTCTTATCAGTATCTTCATGAATGAAGATGTTAGTAATATTGTACAGCTAATTTGTAAGACTAAGGTTGTAAAGAGACCATGGACAAGCTCATCCGGTTGTCACATGATAAATAGTGTATAGCTCTCCATTTTTTGTGCCTGTAAACATTTCGGTCACAAAACCAAAGCCTTGTGGGCTTACCTTCTTACCTAAGTAAACTGACAGACAGCAGCTTCCAGCCTCTTCAACCTTTCATGCTATAATCACCCAAGTAATTCTGGGTGCAGCAACAAGAGAAACAGACCCAGAACATCAATGTCATAAAATAAACTTTAGTCCAGTTTTCCATTTTAAATTAATTTCTATGTATTGCACAGACTGTTTGATTTCTGGAATCAGTGAAACAAATTTCAGCTAGTCCTTACCTTAAAATTGTATAGTCTGTTATTTATCATATTTTTAGCTAACTCACCTGGCATACTTGTGCGTACATACTCCTCTCCACTGTATATTCACACACAGAAAAACGAAAAGGGAAAACTTTAAAGGGAAGCTTTAAATTCAATAGAAGTCATATAGGAAATGCTGTGGGAATGTACATTAATACTAACTTGTTGCTAGTTCACGAGACACTGATGTGAAAAAAAAATCGTGACATTAATTACAGAAGTACATTTATTTGAATGACTACAGCTTAACAAGGTAACTAACATACTTTTTGTCTAAATGTCCTTAATGTACTGAAGTTAAGTATGGTACATTAAAATTTACTTTATAGTGCTTTATGTAAAAAAAAATGTGTTTCATCCTTCTGGCTTTCAGCTTCAGATACAATGCATGGCAATCAGGTATAGTCTGTTATAAATTTATTGTTCTTAAAAAAGAAATAAAAATATGCTGAAAACTCTCCATTCCAGTCGCTTATAAAGTATAATCATAGCTAACATTGCTAAAACTGATTACGGCTCACTTTTAATTAGTACATTTTGTAATGCAGCAAGACCTAATGATAGCAAGTTGAACAAACAATTAGACTCATTTAATCAAGAACATGAGGAACAGTTTATGGCACAGGCTGACCCGGGCAAATGGAGCCTGAATCAATTAAAGAGGAAGTAATTCAAGTCAGGCCAGTATCACAAGCACTCTACTTAAGAAAATGAAATATAACCCTTCATACATGGGGACACCATCACAGAAGGCCCACAGAATGACACACTGCTTACCCAGCAGGTCCTGAAATCCATGTACCTGTAAACAGGGGATGCCAATATACTATGCATTTTCAGAGCAAGGTAATTTACAGTATATGAGTAGCTTATGTAGTAACATTATATGCAGATCTGTATCTCTGATTTGCGTGTGTTGACTGGTGACAGCCAAAACCACAAGATACATTACATTATGCAAAATTAGCTATAAAGAGGAGGCACATTATCTAGTCTACATACGTTTTGCAGTGAGGTGTTTCCCCACTCTGAATGTAGCTGTCCTTCCCTTTCTCCTGCATCCCATTCCTCTAGAAATCAAATCCAAAGCTTTCTTAAAGGTCTCTGAAACATTAGCTTTTACAACCCATTTTTAGAGCTGATTTCACCAAACAAGTATTGTTTTTGTGAAAAAGTACTTTGACATGTCAAATTGAATTAAGTTTGTTTCACTTACAGAACCATGCCTAGCACAACATGTAATCTTAATAGTAGCACAGCAGATAATGCCTTCCACATTCCTGATGTTCCCTTCATTTGTAGATTCATCCCATGACATAACCTCCTTAATGCCTTATATATCCATATCATTTTCAATGGTCTTATCTCTATACTGGCAAAAAATATAAAACACGTTTACCTTCCCTCATATATCAAGGTCTTTGTTCTTTTCACCATCTAGTCACTTTTCTCTGTGTTTATTCTACCAAGGAGACCTTCCCTTGGCTTCGTAGCAGGACTATGATGACCACTGATTTTCCATGAGAACAGTTTCTGGATGGAAAGGATACCACTCTAGCTCAGGAAATTCTAACCAACGGAACTATAATGGGTGATCTAACATAGGAGGACAAATTGCAAACATGTCAATTAACAGAATAAATTGAACCATTCAATAATGAATGGGTGAGGGGGTGGGGCAAAGGGAGATTTAGGCTGCTTTTTCTTCTTCTATTTTCCTTTTTATTTATTTATTTTCTTTTTATCTTACATCACTGCCACTGATCTTAGGTTTTGTCATTCTTGAGGTCTTTGTATCTGTTGATGTCTGTCTTACTGAGGATCTGCTGTTGTCATGCAGGTAATGTTACGAAAAATAAAAAAGAAGAAAATGATGTGGGCATTTGTTGCGTCAAAGTAGAGGAAAGGTCACCAAGAAGTGGAAGTGACTCTGTTAGTGTTCTTCTTCAGAAAGTATGTAGAGGAGGTGATAGACTCAGTTCTAGGGATCTCTGGCACAGACTGAAAAGATCTAGAAGGGATGCTCTAACAAATAATTGATATGTATTTATACCCCTTAGTGTAGCTTTTCAGGTAAAGCTACAGTGGCTAAAAGGGAGAAGAAGATACAGTAAGGTTTCCATCTATTGAAGTAGGTGCAATAAGGGCTATTGAAGAAGATACAAGAAGGGTTCCACTTATTGAAGAAGATACAGTAAAGGTTCCATCTATTGAAGAAGGCACAATAGGGGTTCCATCTATTGAAAAAGGTACAGAATGTGTTCTAGCTACTGAAGAAGATAAGTAAGGGTTCCATCTACTGAAGAAGATACAGTAAGGGTTCCATCTATTGAAGAAGGCACAGTAGGAGTTCCGAAAAAGGTACAGAAAGGGTTTGAGCTACTGAAGAAGATAAGTAAGGGTTGCATCTATTGAAGAAGATACAGTAAGGGTTCTACCTACTGAAGAAGATACAGTAAGGGTTCCATCTATTGAAGAAGATACAGTAAGGGTTCCATCTACTGAAGAAGGGACAATAAGGGTTCCATCTACTGAAAAAGGTACAGAAAGGGTTCCATCTATTGAAGAAGGTACAATATGGGTTCCATCTATTGAAGAAGATACAGTAAGGGTTCCAGCTATCTCTAGATGTGATGTGGTGCTGCACAATGTCTTTTTGTTCCTTTTAATAAAACAGGTTCTGTTGGAGTAGTTGCGACTCTGTTGCCTAAGGGAGCTAACCAAATCATTTTGACAGTATAAGGTGGGTATCGGTCTGTGTCAAAGAAGTTAGGGGATTTCAGCTCTTTTTGAGTGTCAAGGGTGGGATTAGGGAAAGTAAGCATGCATGGGGAGTGAAAAGGGAGGTTACAGGATATCATTTATCACATGGAGGAGATGTTCTCACCCAATCAAAATTTGTAGACTTAGTCAAGAAATATTAAAAGTAAAGGGGGATGTGATATTAGCTGCGTAGCTAAAGCTGAGTATTTCCAAAGGTAGACATGGCTTATGTTCTGCAGGGGGGGGTGGCAATTTTGTTTAGGAGGGGTAGTAGTTAAGTTGCTGAGGAAGAAAAAATGGTTTTCCTAATTAGATCTACTTAATAGAGCAGATTGTAAGAAGACAGCATTTCTAAAACATATATGGACTGAATAAAAAGGCAAATAGGATCCCTCAAAATAGGAACAAAATATGTGGTCTAAATGGATGCCAGTTGACTTCTATAAATTGAGGAAGAGAATTTAGTACAGAGATTCACCAGTCATTTTAACAGGACGAGGCAAATTATATTTTTGGTATCTAATGAGAAAACAAAATATTGATGTTATGAAGGGAGGTGGCAGAATTACCCCAGGGGTATTACAAACAAATACTGTTGAATGGAGATGTCAGAACTATGACTAAAGTAGTGGGTGTGAGGCTTAGCAAGGCTTTTTAAATTCATTTGTATTTATTTTATTATTTGTTAACTGCATGTGTAGGCTTGCTTTAAGGCCCTTTTCAGCCATGACTCACAAATAGCAGAAATCAAAACAAAGAAACAAGTAGATATCATGCATGAACGTGCATGTGGTTATAATAGTATTGTCACGCGTATAACATCCGCTATTATCAGTCTCAAGTAAATACAAATTAGATAATTCATAATGAACTAAACTGTTTATTACTATTACAACAGTAATAATATAAAACATAGTAGGCACTTATAAACATGATGGCGATCTTTTAATTTGTCAGTTTATCCATTGTCTCTGAACCCACATCATTTATTCTCTTTGAATAGAAAGTCTTCCAGCCAAACTCATTTAGGAAGAATTGAAGTGTTGCTACTGTCTTATTTTCACAGGTAAACTGTTCCAGCAGGCTGGTACGATTTTACTAAGTGCCTCCTCACCAGTAGGTATCCCAAAAGATGTTTGGAGGTTCAGGGAACAATTACTTATTGTGACTTAACAGGAGCTCTTTCTTACTATAACATATGATGATAACAGGGCACATATGCTGTTTTACCTCCACTATCTTTGTGAAACAGATTAAAATAAAAGGGAAAACAGAGAGGGATTATTCTTTTCGGCATGTAAAAATCCTTTGATTTGTAAGCTGGGATTTTATGGGAGGGGTACTGAGAATGAGAGTACGGCAAAGATTTCAAAGGGGTGGGTCACGCATTAAGAAAAAACTGATGATGCTTATTGCAAGATCCTCAGATAGGGAAATAAAGTGATTGGAGCTTAAAATGATGTTCTGTATTTCTGAGGTTCTTTCTTATGTTAATGGAGGAGTTAGTAGAATATGCTAGGCAGTTACTAGAAGAATGTGGATGGGAAGCTAGCCTGGTTTCCAGTGTTTGCAGGATCACTTTATCCTTATGGGAAGGGAGATTGAGGACTCAGTGGAGGAAGTATTGGTAATGTCCAAATAATTTGGATAAGTAATGTAGCTTGTGTGAATTAGGAATAAAATGGTGCATTTACATATCTATTATCCAATAGAAGAAAAGAGAGAGGGTGACACAGGAGAGGAGGAGGGGTCAAAACACAAATCTGGGAAGCTTTGGAGAAGATCTGAATGAGATTTGAAATAGGGTGTCTTTGCATTCCCTCAGGACAGAAACAGGATGTTAGGAGAAAATATGGAAGTAGATAGGACAGTTTGAGACAACCTGGGAAGTTATTCCAGCACATCTGAGTAATCGCCTCTAGTTAGGAGGCAAGGAAAATAATTTTTCATTGTGTGTTTTGAGGACACCTCCAATTTTTTTTTGTGGGAAAGTAAGAGATAACTTAAGGTACTAATGGGACAGGGGATATAGGTGATATTTAGGAGGATATGTGGACTTTTCATTCTGTGGCACCTGCTATTTGTTAATCACATATTTTTTCAGCATTTGCATTGTTTAATGTATAGATTTTATGTTCAGCTACTTATGGTGCAATAAAAGGAATGCACTTTCAACCAGAATTCATTTACTGAAATTCATTAATAAAATTATGTAACAACAAAAAAGTACAGATTACAGTGTTACAGGTCTGTCCTGCCCACATCACACAGTTTGTTAAACTGAACTGCCTACATATGCAAAAAAGTTAAACATCCCATAGCCTAACAGAAAATGCATCAGGCCCCCAAACCTCGCAGGGCAAAGGGAAGGTGCCATTGAAGAAGATGACTCTATAAAGTAATCATGTCTGACATAACTAACTTACTAAATAATTGGTTAGCAAACCTAAGTTTTACTACACAATCTGTTCTTTCAAATAAGTAAGTAACAGATGTGAATATAACATGATTTTTTTTACATTGGTTGTCTAACCTGATTGTTAATTTCAAATAAAGACAGATGTTTATTTTGGAAGAAAAAAATGTTTACAAAGTATGCTTTAATTTAAAATGTTTTGACTTTTAGAAACCTTATTACAGACTTGTTTTGATAAATATGTCTTGTTTTCAAAAACAAACTGTAGAAGCAGATGAGTAAATTTTCCACACCCTTTTATACCAGGCTTCTAAGAATCGAATTCAGGGATGATGTTAGCAATTTGGGGCCCCCAGCAAATTTCAAGTTGGGGACCCCTTTGATACTTCAAAATCTAAATATCACCCTATCTCTGTCACCCCTTCTAAGGAGCATTTTGGTTCATGCTGCTAGGAGCAGTTTACACAGACTGAACTATAGCTACAGTTTTCTTACATTACGACAGGTCTGTGTACCACACTATGATGGGGACAGGCATGTGTACCACTCTATGATGGGCCATCCCACAGAGGGGCATTCACAGTTATTGGCATTCAGTTGTAACAGTGATACATCACAATAACTCTATGTACAGAAATGGACTTAGGTGAAATGATGCCCTAGGCACTGCCTGTTTCCCTGCTCCACAAACAGACACACATCCTACAGTGGCCTCCTCTGTTCTCCTTCCCCCATCCCACAGTTCCCACACCATATGCATTGTACTTTTCTTACATTTTATCTTATTGTTCAGTTTTTTCAAAAAGCCATTACTTTCTATACATCCTGAAGTGCATTTTAAAGTTTGTTTTCTTACTACACAACCTTTTCATTCAACGATGGCCTGGACAGAAATTATGATTAAGGAAAGAAATTCAGTGTTGCTGTTCAGCTTTACTTTTCCTTGCATCCTTTCAACGCATCTTTCCTAACCAAGACAACACAGTAATAACCATTTAGGAAATAACTTGATTAAGCTGGGGCCCCCAGAACCTAAAGCATTATATGTGCTTTGGGATGCATTTTAGAGCATTTATCCAAACTTTTAATCTGATGGCACCCCCGAATAAAAACATCAGGATTGCAAGGAAGGCATAAGTCGTGCCCATGACTTAATGTTTAAAGCTGACGAAATAGTAGCTGACAATAAACTAACTAGACAATTGTTATAAGGATGCACAAAACTTATCTGGTAATGTTGCCTACCTTCCTAACTCCACCCCCACCACAATAAATAAATTATATATATATATATATGTATGTATGTATAGGAGCCGTTTATAATCTTGAAATACTGAAATGTCAAATTTCAGTATCTCAAGACTATAAACCCGAATGTTTAAAATAGTAAAAGTTCATAATAGCGAATTTGAATATCTCAAATTCGCGGTTATGGCCTTACGCTACGTGTTGTCTGGGATTGTGGGTTTATGGTGCGTGGTGCCGTGTGTGGATCTAGGTGTTTTGTCAGGTAAGTGAGTTTTGTAAGGGATTTGAGTGGGGGTTACAGTGTGTTTCAGTGTGCTGATATGTTTGATGTGTGTGTGAGGGACTGGAGAATGTGCGTGTGAGTTTGCTTTTGCTTCCTGTTTGTGTGATTTCAGAGTTACTATATATAAGTGGGGGGTGTGGAGGGTGCAGCCCCCCCACATGGGAGGTGCAGGGAGTTGTGTGTATGAGTTGTGTATGTGTGTAGTTTTTGTTTGTTTATGTTGTGATGTGGGTGTTGTATGTATGGTGTAGTGTATGCGGTTTGTTTGGTGTTTTGAATTTCGCGGTTTTGGGTTCCGGGTTTTGTAATTTGAGTGTTTTGTGGATTCAGTTTCATAGTTTCAAAATACTGAAATACGATGTTTCAGTATTTCGAGATTATGAAGTGAATCCGTATATACATGGGCACCGGAACCATAGAGCGAGGGGGGAGGGGAGCCCTCCCCACTTTTGCAGGTCATCCAACTCTTTCATGCTTTAGCTGATGTTATCGCATAGCTCATCAGAGCTGTCAGCCTCACACGTATTTCTGGGTTTTCAAATGTTTTTGCAAGCAGGAACGGAGTTACTCAGATGCGAGTGGGAACGGAGTTACTCAGAAGCTGCCGGATTTATGGGAATGGAGTTACTCAAATGCGAGCGGGAACAGAGTTACTCAGAAGCTGCCTGGACTGGCTGATTTACTGAGAGACATACCACAGAGAAGCTTTTCAGAGTGAGTAAGTGTGTGTGTGTGTGTGTGTGTGTGTGTGTGTGTGTGTGTGTGTGTGTGTGTGTGTGTGTGTGTGTGTGTGTGTGTGCGTGTGTGTGTGTGTGTGTGTTTGTTCACCTGGGCCAAAGTTTTATTCATCATTGCCAATGGCTGTCACACAGCAATAGTTAAAGGTTAGAATCAGTTTATATTGAATATGTAACGTTTTAAAAAGGTTTGATATGCAGTATATCATCCAGCAGTATTCTTGCTATAAGTAGTATATGGATGCAATTTTCATAAAAATGTGATTCAGTGTTGTAATTAATCTATATGGAGTAGCTAAATATGCTATAGAATCTTGGTGGACCCAATACCCTCTGGAACTGTGTCACTAATTGGCAAATTCATCACTAAAATTCAAGCACTGTACATTTAAGTACAGGAATCAGATCATTAAGAGCTTAGAGCCTTAATCCATTGCACTAATTGCCAGCCCTTTCTTAATTTCTTTATTTTCTGATAAATCACTGAGGGTGACAGTCAATAAAGCTATCCATTAGAGTTTCAAAGTTATTGCTGAGAAATTGCATTTCAAGTTCATTAGAGTTCTCTGGCACTTAAGGCTCTAAGAGTTTAACAAACTGCTTCCTGTAGGTCAGACGTACAGAATTTGAAATCTTCAACCTCTATTTGTCCACTGTGTGCCTTTGAGCAAGTCTTAAGACAGTATGACTGAGTCATCCATGAAATTGTACACTTTGTACAGTGAACGTACCTGGTTTGCAAATAGATAAAAAGAAAATGGCATTTAAAATTTGTTCCTTCATCCCTTTGTTATTTTTGGCTTTGTCCAGATTTTCTGACAAAAAAAAAAGTTGAGAGGCATTTTTGTCTATTCCTTTTAAAAGTGTGGTTTTCTGACAAATAGTTGTGGATTTCAGTCAATAAATAATGACAGACATGAATTTCAGGCATTTTATCTTTCAGAAAATACTTGCAAATCAAAGTTTTTTATTCTAGCAACGCTCTAACTATGTACACTACAAGCATTTAAAGTTTTGGGGGCTTTGGCTCTGATTTGAGTTAAGAACTTTAGAGGACAGGATGGATTTGCAATGAGTTTCAGTCTATGGTTTATGAGAGCAGTGAACTGAGATATATTAATGACATATTATTTATTAATATATTCATTCATTCACATCCTCAAGCAGATATCTAAGGTGTACAGTCATCCAAGTGTGTGTGTGTGTGTGTGAAAATGCCCCCCAGCAGGATACATCTGGTGGCTAGAAAATGCCCCCACCAGGTTACATCTGGTGGCTAGAGGTACTCAGGCTCAAACCCTGTACCTTTGGTACAGGTTAAAAGAGCCTAAAGTCCCTAGCCACCATCACTTGTAAATTTATGCCTCACATTTTTGTTCTGTTCCTCTGGAGTGGTAAAACAAAACCTTTTATTCTAGCAATTTTCTAAGGTTATAAAATCAGTATTTGAAATGTGTCCCTATTTTGAGGCTGTATTCCCCCATTATTGGCTTTGTTCTGTATTTTTGTGCTGAGGTTGAGAGCTATGGTGAGAAGTGACAACTGAATTCACTAAATGATATGATAGCCATTTAAGTTTGTCTTCCTGTCTTTCAAGAAACTGCTGGTTTAGCTTAGTGGTATGTTGCTCTGACTGTAGTTCACAGGGTTCTAGGTTCAAGACTTGGCAGTGAAATGCATGATGGTAACACAACATTTTATGCAAGCAACTTTCCAAAATTAAACAAGCAATGTTTAAAATGTGTCCCTTTTGACCTTTTGCCCTCCCCAATTGAAAATAAGTTCAAGAAGCTGTGCAACATGCCTATGGCTTACACTACTGTGATTCTGTATTATATATTATGTGTAAAAGTAGACTTATCATGGAAATGTTCTGAATAGGGCACTTCTGTCATTGGTGCATGCATTTTGCTTCATTGCCTACTGGAAAAATATTCAAACAAATTTAAAATGCAGTTGCGTGTGGAAGTAGACTGTTATCATGGAAATGTTCTGAATAGGGCAGTTTTGTCATTATTGGTGCATGCGTTTTGCTTCATTACCTACTGGAAAATGTTCAAACAAATGTAAAATGCAGTTGTGTGTGGAAGTAGACCTTTATGATGGAAATGTTCTGAATAGGGCAGTTTTGTCATTATTGGTTAATGCATTTTTTGTTTCATTGCCTACTGGAAAAATGTTTAAACAATACATTTAAAATGGAGTCTAACTTAAGTCTAACAAGTGTGCTGTATTATACAAGGAATATAATTTAATACAATCAGGAAGGTGAAATCAAGGAATGCATACATGTATGCATAGCCCTAGAAATGTTTTTGAAAACAGCCCAGAGGAAAGTGTGAAAGGCTCAAAATCATGGGCAAATATTAAGCTTTACTCTTGTTACCAAAGTAATGGATGAAGGTAAAACACTTCACACCACATTACATTGACCTGGCCAAGCCTTTTGACACAATCCCCTACTCAGCTGTAGTACAAAAGATGAATAATGTAGGAGGAAACACTTACATTACCAGCTGCATTGCCAACTTGGCTCACAAGATGCAGGAGATCAAAACAGGGGAAGAGACCAGTCAGCAATGGTGTCCCCCAGGGTTCGGTGCTGAGACTGTTTCTGTTTGGCATATACATCTCAAAGGTAAAAGGAAATACCAAACAGCTTTGGCCAGCTAAGTTTGAGATGACTGCAAGAAGTTATTGAATCCCCAAATGACTTAAACCATCATGCAGGAAGGTTTGTCCAAAATAATAAGTGGTGTCAAAATCATGACAATGCCCTCTGAGAACTGATCCAATTGTCTGGCATTTGGGAACTTGTATGTACAGTGACTTAACTTTTGACCAACATGTGCCCAGAGTCATAAGAAAGCCTTTCTATACTGCACAGATTATAAACAAATTGATTGTGACTAGATCTAGAGATGTTGTTGTCCCCCTTTACAAAGCTCTCATTATGTCAATCATTTTGTATAATGCCTACTTTGACATGTATCTGTCCAGACCCATGCAACAAATGGAATACCTTCAGAGATACCTTACTAAAAGGATACAAGTCCTAAACAATAGGTCTTGCATGGACCACCTCAAAGATTTATTACTATACTCAGTATCCTACAGAGTGCTTAGAGGTGACGTGTCTGGCATACAAAGCATCCTCCGACAGAATACAGATGGACCTACTGAACATCAGCAAGTCAAATGGTGTCAGAAATACTCAGTCCAGGTATCTAAACTGAATGTTGTGGAGAGATGGATATATATCACAGAGGCTAGCACTGTTCTGGAACAGACTATCCATAAAAATAAAGCAAAGCTCATCCATCCATATTCAAATGCAACTTGGATCTAAGGATGGGTAATAGAAAATGTACTCCAGGATTTCCCCTCATGCCACTAATGGATAGAGGCAGTTCCTAAATGCTGCATCCCTTACATGGCCCCCTCAAATTATCTATGGTATGATCATAGTTGTTCTTACTAGGGCTAATATACAATTATCAGCCATGAGGATAGCTAAGACCAATCAGAAAATGTTATTTCAAGCAACGAAAGGGAATTGGCTAAGCTTAAAATGTCCTCCAAGTGAACATATGTTGTGGTAGCAAATAGTTATAAAAAAGTTACCCTTTTTAGTTCACTAAGTGGCCCTGTCACCCCCCCCCCCGCCAGTCTTTAACAGCTTCCGGCGCCTATGCATATATATATGGGTTCCGTTCAGAAGCTTGAAATACTGAAATCTCGAATTTCAGTGTTTTGAGCCCAAGAAGCCGAATCCACATAATAGCGAAAGTTTAGAAGCATGAAATTCAAAACCTCGAATACCGGAGGTTTCGAATTTCATGCTTCTAAAGTTCCGCTATGGCCATGTATTCAGGTAAGTGTGTGTGTGTGTGTGTGTGTGTGTGTGTGTGTGTGTGTGTGTGTGTGTGTGTGTGTGTGTGTGTGTGTGTGTGTGTTAAGGGGTTTGGGTAGGGGCTGTGGTGTTTGTCAGTGTGTTTTGTTGCTGTGATGTGTGTGTGCAAAGAGAAAGTAGCTTGTGTGGTGGTGTTTTGTGTGTGTTTGTATGTAGTGCTACCTCGGAGTGAGAATATTTAAGTAGGGGGGGGTGTTGGGGGGAGCATCCCCCCACATGGGGGGTGCATGGGGGCTTGCCCCCCTGCTTTCATGTAGTAGAGTGATTGTGTGTATTTGTGTGGTGGATGATGTGTGTGTGTGTGTGTGTGTGTGTGTGTGTGTGTGTGTATGTGTGTGTGTGTGTGTGTGTGTGGGTGTGTGTGTGTGTGTGTGTGTGTGTAGTAAAACCATGAAATTCAAAACTTCCAGTATTCGGGGTTTTGAGGTTTCGTGGTTTTTATAGTTTCATAGTTTCATAGTTTAGTACTAGGCTATCTGCCCTGGGGCATTTGTAAGCCTAGCCATAGTGATGAGGCTTTCGCCACCCCATAAAATGGTACAAAATGCACAGAATAGATTTAGAATACTATGCCTCTGTATAGTAGTGACACAGTGAAGGTCCCCTTATATAATAGAATTAGTTTACTGTGCCCCTGTCTAGTAGTGACACAGATGTGACCCCCTGGGGTAAACTTACGATCTCCCATCCACTCATCAAGATTTCTCTTGAAGAGAGTCAGTGAGGGGCTCTGCCTAACATGAACTGGGATCTTGTTCCAGAGCATGGGAAGCCTCTAGGTTATGAATCTATTCCTCCAGCAGGTCCTATTCATACTAGTACCGAGGTTTAAGTCTTTAGCTCTCGTGGTTCTGATGGATTTGGATTTTTTGAGGTGGAGCAAGTCCATCAGTTCCTGATTGGACATGGCCTTGTACGTCAGGCAGAGATCACCTCTGAGCAGGCGATATGCTACTGAATAGAGCTGGAGTTTCTTTAGTTTGGCAGAATAAGACATATGTCGGATACCCTTGATCCTCTTGGTGAGGTACTTTTGTGGTCTCTCCAGCTGTTGCAAATGCCGGGTGAGGTACATACCAAATTGGGCATTGTACTCAATCATGGGTCTGATGAGGGAGGAGTATAGGGGTACAATGACATCCTTGGATCTGGATGTGAATCCCTTCATGATAAGGTGTACAAGGTAGAATGTTTTTCTAACCACTTTGGCAATGTGGGTGTCAAATGAGAGGTCGCTGTCGACTTGGGTCCCTAGGTCTCTGATTACTTTTTCCGTACTCAGTGGGTTGCTGTCTATGTGATAATTTGTGGGTACTTTCTTTTTCCCAAAGGGGATGACTATACATTTTTTGGCATTTAGTTTAAGGCCATGACACCGGCACCAGTTGTCCGTTTCTGTGAGGCCTTTTTGTAGGATGTATGTGTCCGCTGGTATATCAACTATGGCACCTAGTTTGCAGTCATCTGTGAACTTTGTCAGCCACAGCCCTCCCATGTTTGCTTTAACATCTGAGAAATAAATGCCGAACAAGAGTGGTCCCAGGACAGATCCCTGTGGGACACCACTTGTGACTGGCTTTGAGTCTGACATTGCTCCAGCGATTTTAACTTTATGGGTTCTGTCCTTTAGCCAGTTTGCAACCCATCTAGTGACATAAGGGTTTACATTTAAGCTGTTGAGCTTATCTATGATGCCTGAGTGGGGTATTGTGTCGAAGGCCTTAGCCAAGTCCAGGTAGGCTGTATGGACTGCTTTGCCCTCATCAATGGCTCTAGTAACTGTTTCAAAAAAGTCAACCAGGTTCAAAAGGCAGGATCTGCCCTTTACAAAGCCGAACTGGGTGGGGTCAAGTGTCTGTAGGTCCCCAATGTCTCTGTTTATGAGTTCCATAATGATTCTTTCCATAGCTTTGCAGACCAGGCTGGTTAAGCTTATGGGGCGGTAGTTCCCAGGGTCTGTAGAGGTACCCCCTTTGTGGAGTGGGACCACTGTTGCTGTACGCCAGTGTTCAGGTACATATCCTGTAGTAAGGCTAACGTTAAATAGCATTTTTATGTGCGGGTTTAGCTCCTCTTGGAGTTCACATAGCACGCAACCCGGGATACCGTCAGGTCCCATTGATGCTGTGTTTTTAGCTTTGCTGAGGGCGGCTCTCACCTGGACATCTGAGATGACAGGGAGATTACATGCAGCTGGGATAAGTATTTCTTCTTTTGGGGGTGAGGGAGGGGAGAAATTTGCACTGAACCTGTCAGCCAGAATGTTGGCAATATCTGTGGGTTCAGTGTATTTTTTGTTGTTGTGAACTAACTCTGAGCATATCTGAGGGTTTCCACCCAGGTTTCTAACATAGCTGAAGAAGGCTTTGTGTTTATCTTTAGTGTCCTTAGCGATTTTTCTCTCAAAGTTGGCCTTGGATGTTTTTATGAGAGAATGTAGTTTTCTGCTAGTGTTGATCAGAAATGTCTTCCCTTTATGGGATTTTGCTCTGTCGTGCAGTAGCTTCCTTCTTCTGTTATACAATTTGTTTATGGCTGAGGTCCACCAGACAGGACGCTTGCCTTTGGTGGAGAGGGACTTGGATTTATTTGGGATTGCATGATCCATGCATTCTTGGAGATGTCCATAGAAAGCATTTGTGAAGGATTCAGCATTGTGGGATGTGGTATCCACTGGCCCAGTGGGCTTAAAGGATACCATCTCAGTCTTAAGAAGAGTGAAGTCTGCTTTTGAGAAGTTTTTCACTGTGGTCTTTTGTGCTGGGGTGGAGGTGGGATATGTATATCCAGGGTGATTAGTTTGTGGTCAGATCTCACTAGTGAGGGGTATACCTCCGGTGTGGAGCATTTTGTCCCCATGTTTGTGATGATCAGGTCTAGTATATTATCTTCCCTAGTGGGAGAGGTGACTAGTTGTTCCAGTGCATTTGAATTTATGAATTCCAGGAACCTTTGGGCTAGGGTGTTAGGGCTAGAATAATGTACCCAATCTATGTTAGGGTAGTTGAAGTCTCCCAGTATTATGGTATTTTGTGATACATTCATATCCTCCAATGTCTTCAGGAAGGCTGAGTGTGTTTCCTGAGATTGGGAGGGTGGTCTGTAACATGCTACCAGTTGTATAGCAGTTTTGCCTATGGTTAGTTGCACCTGTATGGTCTCCGATGCTTCATGTGTTGCTACTAACCTGGAGGTGTGGGTTTCCTTAATGAATATGGACACTCCCCCTCCCTTTGTGGTTGGCCAGGGTTTTGGGGCCGAAAAGCATGATACGAGGTATAGCCTGGTAGCACTGGGGTGCTCTCAGGAGCCTTGAACCAGGTTTCAGTTACTGCACAGGTGTCGATGTTTTCCATACTGAGGAGTGCATCGAGTGCCTGCATCTTGAGATTTAGACTTCTGGCGTTGAGCAGCATTACCCTTAGTTTTTTAGTTTTTTTCCATTTTTGTTATCTAAGGAGGTGGGTTTGTCTTTTGAGCCTTGCCTAAAAAAGGCACTATGGGGGTGGCAAGAGCCTTAGCCAATATCCGGAAGCCCAGTGGTGACAGGTGTAAGCTGTCCCTTGCAAAGCAGCATGGCTTGTCCAACATGTCATCCCAGGCAGACAGACATTGGATCCCCTTAGAATGACACCAGTACTTGAGCCAATTATTAAAGCTGATCATCTTGTCTTTGTATTGTGGCATCATTCTTGGTGAGGGCAAGATGCTGCTCAGGGTCAGGGTCATACCAGCCTGGGCTACATAATCAGAGAGCTCCTCTATGTCTCTTTTCATGTAGTCCAGGGAGGTACGTCTCAGGTCATTCACACCAGCATGGACAATGACGGACTCATATTTGTACTTGCTTTGGAGTGACCTGAGTGCATGCATTATGTGGCGGATCCTAGCTCCCGATAGGCAGCTCACAGTCACCCTCTCCTTGTTCAGCCTGGTAAGCGGGACATCAGTGTGTCTGACTATAGAGTCACCTATTGCTAGTGTATCAGGCATGGTGTTTGGCCTTAAGGGCTGTGATTGATTGACACACTGATTTATTGAAGAATGTGTTGCATGTGTTTTGTTTTGAGGTGGTGGATTTGTGGATGTCTGCTTTGGGAGCCTCTGTTGTTTTTGTAAGTTTTTCATTAGAGCCTCCGAGTATGTCTTTGTGTTTTTATGTGTTTGGTTTGCAGTTGTGGTAGGTCTATGTGGGACTGGGTTTGCTGTGTGTGTGTGGTTACCATCTCCTCTTGTCTGGTCATGCCAGCCCTGAGTTGAGAGAGTTCAGCCTCCAGCTTGGCTATATAGTTGCATCTCTCCCATGTATTTGTGTTTGTTGGGAGGAGGAGAGGGTTGTCTGTGTACATGAGACAATTGTAGCATTGTCTCAAGATACCCAGATTAACCAGCTGAACTGGAGAGGACGCCAGTACTCTACCACTCGACATGCTAGAACAGTATAAAGGAGTGCTGTGCCTCTAAGGGAAGTGGATATTCACAGGGGTGTTAGGTGGATGTAGTGCTTAGTTTGTATGAGAGTGCTTACTTAGTAGAGAAGTTTTGAGAACAAGTACTAGGCTTATAATATAGCGAGTAGTCTGATTATACTAAGAGTAGAGCTTCCTTAAAGGAAAATTTGAAGAGCAGACTTGGCGAAGCCAGAAGAAGTTTAACTGGCGCTGCGCTATGCGCACAACCGCGCAAAGCCATGCAAACACAGATTTTAAACAGGGAACTTCAAAAGAGCTAGAAATGGTCCAAAACAACCAATTACTACAGCTCTTGTGCTGAGGTCACTTCCTACAGGGACAGGTAGGCTGCTCAAGGCTCCCCACTCCCACTGGTGAGCAAAGAAACTTCCTTCTATCCAAGTAAGGTAATGGACAACACAGGAGCTACACCACAGCCCAGAATACAGCAAAGCCTGTAAACTGGTCTAACCTAGTCGAGGAGAGGCGGGAAAACAAGGATTATTATTTTTTTTTTGTTTTGTTTTTAGATAGAAACACACAGAAAATGCAGAAACAGTAATAAATCAGTTACACAGGCTAGCACACGTTAGTGGGCAGCCTCAACAGTTAAATTAAACAAACAAACAACAAACTTTCGATCAAATTCGACTAAAATGTAACTTTTAAGTGCAGATATTAAATAATGCAGCAAAGAGCTACAGTTTAAGCTTGGTTAGGGTAAGCTAGAGAAGGTATTTCAAGTAAAAAAACAGAAAAGATACTTAAATCCAGAAAGTAGTCGCTTTTCTGAGATCTCTGTAGCTAGGACCACTCTGCAGGACCACGAGGAGCTTGTCTGAGTAGTATAGCCAGAAAAAAATGCCCAGAGGCAGATTTTAAACAGGGAACTTCAAAAGAGCTAGAAATGGTCCAAAACAACCAATTACTATAGCTCTTGTGCTGAGGTCACTTCCTACAGGGACAGGTAGGCTGCTCAATGCTCCCCACTCCCACTGGTGAGCAAAGAAACTTCCTTCTATCCAAGTAATGTAATAGACAACACAGGAACTACACCACAGCACAGAATACAGCAAAGCCTGTAAACTGGTCTAACCTAGTCGAGGAGAGGTGGGAAAACAAGGATTATTATTTTTTTTTTGTTTTGTTTTTAGATAGAAACACACAGAAAATGCAGAAACAGTAATAAATCAGTTACACAGGCTAGCACACGTTAGTGGGCAGCCTCAACAGTTAAATTAAACAAACAAACAACAAACGTTCGATCAAATTCGACTAAAATGTAACTTTTAAGTGCAGATATTAAATAATGCAGCAAAGAGCTACAGTTTAAGCTTGGTTACGGTAAGCTAGAGAAGGTATTTCAAGTAAAAAAACAGAAAAGATACTTAAATCCAGAAAGTAGTCACTTTTCTGAGATCTCTGTAGCTAGGACCACTCTGCAGGACCACGAGGAGCTTGTCTGAGTAGTATAGCCAGAAAAAAATGCCCAGAGGCAGATTTTAAACAGGGACCTTCAAAAGAGCTAGAAATAGTCCAAAACAACCAATTACTATAGCTCTTGTGCTGAGGTCACTTCCTACAGGGACAGGTAGGCTGCTCAAGGCTCCCCACTCCCACTGGTGAGCAAAGAAACTTCCTTCTATCCAAGTAATGTAATGGACAACACAGGAACTACACCACAGCACAGAATACAGCAAAGCCTGTAAACTGGTCTAAACTAGTCGAGGAGAGGCGGGAAAACAAGGATTATTTTTTTTTTTGTTTTTAGATAGAAACACACAGAAAATGCAAAAACAGTAATAAATCAGTTACACAGGCTAGCACACTTTAGTGGGCAGCCTCAACAGTTAAATTAAACAAACAAACAACAAACTTTCGATCAAATTCGACTAAAATGTAACTTTTAAGTGCAGATATTAAATAATGCAACAAACAGGTAAAAAAACAGTTTAAGCTTGTTTAGGGTAAGCTAGAGAAGGTATTTCAAGTAAAAAAAAACAGCAAACATACTTAAATCCAGAAAGTAGTCACTTTTTGGAGTTCTCTGTAGCTAGGACCACTCTGCAGGACCATGAGGAGCTTGTCTGAGTAGTATAGCCAGAAAAAAACACCCAGAGGCAGATTTTAAACAAGGAACTTCAAATGAGCTAGAAATAGTCCAAAACAACCAATTACTACAGCTCTTGTGCTGAGGTCACTTCCTACAGGGACAGGTAGGCTTCTCAAGGCTCCCCACTCCCACTGGTGAGCAAAGAAACTTCCTTCTATCCAAGTAAGGTAATGGACAACACAGGAGCTACACCACAGCCCAGAATACAGCAAAGCCTGTAAACTGGTCTAAACTAGTCGAAGAGAGGCGGGAAAACAAGGATTATTTTTTTGTTTTTTTTGTTTTTAGATAGAAACACACAGAAAATGCAGAAACAGTAATAAATCAGTTACACAGGCTAGCACACTTTAGTGGGAAGCCTCAACAGTTAAATTAAACAAACAAACAAAAAACTTTCGATCAAATTCGACTAAAATGTAACTTTTAAGTGCAGATATTAAATAATGCAGCAAACAGCTAAAAAACAGTTTAAGCTTGGTTAGGGTAAGCTAGAGAAGGTATTTCAAGTAAAAAAACAGAAAAGATACTTAAATCCAAAAAGTAGTCGCTTTTCTGAGTTCTCTGTAGCTAGGACCACTCTGCAGGACCACGAGGAGCTTGTCTGAGTAGTATAGCCAGAAAAAAATGCCCAGAGGTGGATTTTAAACAGGGAACTTCAAAGGAGCTAGAAATGGTCCAAAACAACCAATTACTACAGCTCTTGTGCTGAGGTCACTTCCTACAGAGACAGGTAGGCTGCTCAAGACTACCCACTCCCACTGGTGAGCAAAGAAACTTCCTTCTATCCAAGTAAGGTAATGGACAACACAGGAACTACACCACAGCCCAGAATACAGCAAAGCCTGTAAACTGGTCTAAACTAGTCGAGGAGAGGCGGGAAAACAAGGATTACTTTTTTGTTTTTTTTTTGTTTTTAGATAGAAACACACAGAAAATGCAGAAACAGTAATAAATCAGTTACACAGGCTAGCACACTTTAGTGGGCAGCCTCAACAGTTAAATTAAACAACCAAACAACAAACTTTCGATCAAATTTGACTAAAATGTAACTTTTAAGTGCAGATATTAAATAATGCAGCAAACAGCTAAAAAAACAGTTTAAGCTTGTTTAGGGTAAGCTAGAGAAGGTATTTCAAGTAAAAAAACGGCAAAGATACTTAAATCCAGAAAGTAGTCACTTTTCTGAGTTCTCTGTAGCTAGGACCACTCTGCAGGACCACGAGGAGCTTGTCTGAGTAGTATAGCCAGAAAAAAATGCCCAGAGGCGGATTTTAAACAGGGAACTTCAAAAGAGCTAGAAATGGTCCAAACAACCAATTACTATAGCTCTTGTGCTGAGGTCACTTCCTACAGGGACAGGTAGGCTGCTCAAGGCTCCCCACTCCCACTGGTGAGCAAAGAAACTTCCTTCTATCCAAATAAGGTAATGGACAACACAGGAACTACACCACAGCCCAGAATACAGCAAAGCTTGAAAACTGGTCTAAACTAGTCGAGGAGAGGCAGGAAAACAAGGATTATTTTTTGTTTTTTTTTGTTTTTAGATAGAAACACACAGAAAATGCAGAAACAGTAATAAATCAGTTACACAGGTTAGCACACTTTAGTGGGCAGCCTCAACAGTTAAATTAAACAAACAAACAACAAACTTTCGATCAAATTAGACTAAAATGTAACGTTTAAGTGCAGATATTAAATAATGCAGCAAACAGGTAAAAAAACAGTTTAAGCTTGTTTAGGGTAAGCTAGAGAAGGTATTTCAAGTAAAAAAACAGCAAAGCTACATAAATCCAGAAAGTAGTCGCTTTTCTGAGTTCTCTGTAGCTAGGACCACTCTGCAGGACCACGAGGAGCTTGTCTGAGTAGTATAGCCAGAAAAAAATGCCCAGAGGCGGATTTTAAACAGGGAACTTCAAAAGTGCTAGAAATGGTCCAAAACAACCAATTACTACAGCTCTTGTGCTGAGGTCACTTCCTACAGGGACAGGTAGGCTGCTCAAGGCTCCCCACTCCCACTGGTGAGCAAAGAAACTTCCTTCTATCCAAGTAAGGTGATGGACAACACAGAAACTACACCACAGCCCAGAATACAGCAAAGCCTGTAAACTGGTCTAAATTAGTCAAGGAGAAGCGGGAAAACAAGGATTATTTTTTTGTTTTTTTTTGTTTTTAGATAGAAACACAAAGAAAATGCAGAAACAGTAATAAATCGGTTACACAGGCTAGCACACTTTAGTGGGCAGCCTCAACAGTTAAATTAAACAAACAAACAACAAACTTTCGATCAAATTCGACTAAAATGTAACTTTTAAGTGCAGATATTAAATAATGCAGCAAACAGCTAAAAAAACAGTTTAAGCTTGTTTAGGGTAAGCTAGAGAATGTATTTCAAGTAAAAAAACAGCAAAGATACTTAGATCCAGAAAGTAGTCGCTTTTCTGAGTTTTCTGTAGCTAGGACCACTCTGCAGGACCACGAGGATCTTGTCTGAGTGGTATAGCCAGAAAAAAACGCCCAGAGGCAGATTTTAAACAGGGAACTTCAAAAGAGCTAGAAATGGTCCAAAACAACCAATTACTACAGCTCTTGTGCTGAGGTCACTTCCTACAGGGACAGGTAGACTGCTCAAGGCTCCCCACTCCCACTGGTGAGCAAAGAAACTTCCTTCTATCCAAGTAAGGTAATGGACAACACAGGAACTACACCACAGCCCAGAATACAGCAAAGCCTGTAAACTGGTCTAAACTAGTCGAGGAGAGGTGGGAAAACAAGGATTACTTTTTGTTTTTTTTTGTTTTTAGATAGAAACACACAGAAAATGCAGAAACAGTAATAAATCAGTTACACAGGCTAGCACACATTAGTGGGCAGCCTCAACAGTTAAATTAAACAAACAAACAACAAACGTTCGATCAAATTCGACTAAAATGTAACTTTTAAGTGCAGATATTAAATAATGTATTTCAAGTAAAAAAAAACAGCAAAGATACTTGAATCCAGAAAGTAGTCGCTTTTCTGAGTTCTCTGTAGCTAGGACCACTTAGTTTTCATTGTTTTGTGGATTTCACGTTTTGGGCTCGAGATACTGAAATTCGAGATTTCAGTATTTCGAGCTTTTGAAGTGAATCCATATATATATATATATATATATATATATATATATATATATATATATATATATATATAGTGTCCCTACATGTGCATTACTCTTGTGTTAGATTGGGATGAGATGAAAGGAAAGGTTTAGATAGGCACAGCCATGTATTTCAACTGACTGCTGACACACAGACACACACACACACACACACACATATATATATATATATATATATATATATTTATATAAATATATAGATATAGATATATTTACATATACATATACATATACATATATAGCATGTCTGCTCACTCCTCCCCCCTAACTCCTAGTCATCTGCATAGGAGACTGACGTGTGGTTGTGTGGAAAGTGGAAAATTAATAATTTCTGTAATTTAGTCCTCTTTGTTGTTTTTAAACAGTACACTACCCCTACACAAGTTAAAATAACTTTCTTTCTACACCTCTGACGTCTGTGAGTAAAGTAAAAGAAACAATGACAACATTGTTCCCATCCCTCAAAACAAGCTATGATGACCTCCTATGTATATCTCTAAGGTTTGATTGTGATGAAAATTAACGGCCGCTAAATGCCTCACAGCTGCCGATACGGCTTTCAGTAGTTCTCTCTTAGCGATCATTGTTTTTGGTGGCTGAAAGCTGTACAGTGCCTTTACCAGCAAACACAGCTTTCCCCACTACCTAAACTAGCTGCAGATATAGCTTTACAATATACCCAGTAGCTGCTGATATGGCTTTCTGCAGTATAATATTAGCGCATTTTTGTTTTTTTTGTGTTTACCATTACATACCAAATAATGTATTTTGTCCTGCAAAGTCACGGCCATTAAATGCTTTACAGCTGCCGATATGGGTCTCAGTAATTCACTCTTAGTGACCTTTGTTTTGGTGGTAAAAAGCTTTATAGTATCTTTACCAGCAAACACAGCTTCCGCACTACCTAAACTAGCTGCAGATATAGCTTTACAATATACCCTTGGCGCGCTTTATTTATTTTCTGAACTTGACTATTAAATGCATAACAAATGTTTTTTTTTGCCATTTCAGTGACTTACATGGGCACTGACTGTTTCTAATGTGCATGTGATTTGAAGTGATAAGTTTGTTACAAGACTACTGCTCAACTATTTCTGCCTCCATTTTTCTCTACCTCTCAGCTTCTCTCTCCCTCTGCCTGCTCTTTTTTTCCCTTCTCCCTTCTTTCCTCCATTTTACTCCACTCTATAAGACTACCCACCTCTACTTTGAACTTACCTCTTCCTGCACTTTCCCTCGACCTATTCTTCCCTACCCCAATTTAACTTTTTTTTTTCTCTCCTTTTACAGCTACTCCCTCGGGTGTTCTCCCCCCTTTTGTTACTAATAAACAGGAAACCCATCCTTTTAAGAGAAGTCATCTGTGGACAATCTGTCTGATCTACTCTACAAATACTGGGATCTTGACTCCCCATTACTAAAGAAACTCAGTGTATGTATTTAGTCTCATATATGTTATACTAGTGCCTATCTAAACATAAGCAGCATCCTACTTCGGTGCGCTTGTAGGTAGCCTACCGCAGGCCATTGCACTGCCCCCCCAACCTTGATCTAATTTTTTAGTCCCCTCACTACCTCTATCTATTCTTCCTTAAACCTTACTTCTTAGAGGAACCTCTTCAAAGCGTACCTCCATCATTTCTCCACTAGGTGGCAGCTTACTCTAGATATAGACGACCAGATATAAACCTTTTCTGATCCATATATTTTCTCTCCCTAGAACATGTCTCTTCCCTTCTCTATTGAAACAGTGATACTTCCACCACACTCTCATGCTCTTCCTCCAAAACGTGCAACTTACCAAACATAATTTCACAGTTTAACTATAAGAAACCCTAGCTAGTAAACAGAATACCTGCACCCAAGCTGTAGCTATCCTCCTCCAGTCTCTGATTGTTTTTCTGCTCCTTTCCCACCTCTCTTGGCTCTTCCTGCTCCGTTTGCCCTGCGGGCTCACTCCGCTCCCCTACCCTGCCCCCAAATCTCACCCGCCCCAGTACTCCTACATTTATTCCTCTCCCCACTAATCCCTCCCTATCCCACAACCAATCCCTAACCAACCCCCCTTCCTATTACCCACCTGACCCCACCCCTTCCTCCAACCCACCTGACTCACTACCACTCCCCCCACCCACCTAATATCTCTTCATTCTTCTCTATCACATCTAACTCCACTACCATGTCCACCTTTCCCTTCTCATTCCTTATCTCTATATCCTTGCCCTTATTTCTACTTACTCTTTACCATACCACCTCTTTCACTGATCTCTATTTAATCCTTCCCCAATCTCCCACTCACAACATCCCTACATCTCACTTTCATAATATCTCATCCTCTTTAATTCCCCTCCACCCTATCCTTCTCCTAAATGCAAAAGTATTTCCAAACTCTTCTAATTACATCAAAACCAAACCAAATCTCTATCAGCCTTCTGTAACCAAATACAAACCTAACAAACATATTCACCTTCCCACTTACCTTTGTCTAGCCGGAGACATCCACCATAATCCCGGACCAACCTCTCACCAACAAACCTCCCCAGCACCAGCACCAAACCCTCAAGTAAAAACCTTAAACTCTTTACCATCAACGCCCAAAGCTTAATAAAAATATTAACCCTCTTCCATGCCTGGCTCAACCATAACCTACCAGACATAGTAGCTATCTCTGAAACCTGGCTAAAACCTCATATAAGTGACTCCGAATTCCTTCCCCCCGGATTTCACTCTCTCCGATCTGACCTCCCAAGTAGAAGAGGTGGTGGTGTAGCTTTAATCTACTCCAACCAATTGTCCATCTCTCCTTACCCTAACCCTATTCCCTCTTTCTCTAATGCTGAACTTGTGATTGGCCTACTAAAAATAAATACCCATAAAAGTATCTGCATTATTTCCCTCTATATTCCCCCTGGTAACAACACCAATACCCTGGAAGGCATACTATCCTGGACCTCATCCAATATTAAACTAGAAACCTACATAATGGGAGATGTAAATATTGACTGGGGAAAAATCATCAGCCCTAATCCCACAATAACAATCAACCTACTCAACTTCAATCAACTTACAAACTCCATTACCAGGCCTAACAAAACCAACCCTCCAGGCTCCATACTTGACTGGTTCCTAGTATCTCATCCTAACAAAGTCATAAAATCCGGTGTCATTCCTAACTCATTAGGAGACCACCTCCCTGCCTTCACCCTTCGAGCTACTCCCACTTCATCACACTCTCATCAATACATTCATACTCATAACCTGTCTAACTTTAACCCCACCACCTTCTCTAACTCCCTTAAACTAACTAACTGGAAACCCTTAAAAATACTACCATTAGACAAAGCCGTTGACTTCTTTAATTCTTCATTCTTAACTGTCCTTAACTCCCTTGCTCCAATCAGAACTAAAAGAGTCAAAACTAAGACCACCCCATGGCTCACCAAAGATTCAAAAAAAATAATGCTACAAAGGGATAAAACATGGAAAACTTACCTCTGCCATAAACAGCCATAAATACTACTTAAATATAAACAATTCAGAAACCTAACCAAAAAACAAGTCATTAGAGATAAAAAATCTTACTACATCAAACTACAACAAAATCATGCTAAAAATCCCAAACAATTCTGGAACTCCATTAATTCCCTCCTCAGCCCAGGTACAAAAAACAACCCCTGTCCAGACACCAGCAAATCTGACCTCGAAATTGCCTCGCTATTCAATACCTTCTTTACATCTTCTATCGTTGAGCTAAGTGAGGCCTTTACCAACATAAACCCTCCTCCCCCCTGCTCAATCTCCCCCTCCCTCATCTCTACACCCTATTTCTGAACTTAAACCCATCTCCACCAATCTAATAAAAAAACTTCTTTATAAACTTAAGCCTTGCTCCAACGCCCCTGACAGCATTCCATCCTCCTTCCTAAAAATAGCCTCTGATGCTATTGCTCTGCCTATCAGCATCCTGATCAATAGATCACTAAGTGAATCCTATGTTCCCAAACTTTGGCGTTCTGCATTTATTCTTCCACTTCATAAGGGTGGCAAAAATTGTAATGTCTCCAATTTCCACCCCATAGCCATCCTCTCCCCCGTCTCCAAAATTCTTGAAAAATGTGTCCACCTGCAGCTCTTGCCATTCCTTACCAAACACCAGCCACTCTCTCCTACCCAACACGGCTTCCACCCAGGGCACAGTACTAACACCGCCCTTGTCTCCTTCTTACATTCTGTAAACTCCGCCCATGACTCTGGTAATATGGTATCTTCTGTTCTGCTTGACTTATCCAAAGCCTTTGATACCATCTCTCATACCCACCTTCTAAGCCATCGCTCCAATCTCAACCTCTCTCAAACAACTCTCTCATGGTTCTCTAGCTACCTTTCAAACAGGTCCCAAGCTGTGAAATGGGGCCAAGCCACCTCCTCTTTCCTTCCTACCCCTACCGGAGTACCCCAAGGTTCCATACCTGGCCCATTGCTATTTAATATCCTCATTAATGACTTCCACAAAGCCATTCCTAACACCAAAATTGCGCAATACGCTGATGACTCCATTTTGATCTGCTGCGCTACCAACCTAACAGAGCTCCAATCTCTGACACAAAAAGCCTTCTCAACCACTGAAAACTGGATGCTCCAAAATCACCTCTCACTAAATGCCAATAAAACAAAAATCCTTCTATTCTCCCCCTCAAAATCCTCCCCTCTTGACAATAACTCCCTCCATATAACCAGTCTCAATAACTCCTCCATCAAGATTGTACCCTCTGCCAAACTTCTTGGTGTCACAATTGACAATCAACTAAAATTTAACACTCATATCCAGGTAAACATCAAGAAAACACACATAAAACTAGGCCTACTTTACTGAAACAACCACTTCCTCTCTCCTTCCACCAGACTAACTCTTGCCTCTACCTACCTCCTTCCCTCTCTTATGTATGGCGCTCCTCTGCTCACTAATTTATCTTCCACACTCACCTCCAAACTTGAAGTTTGTTATAACAAAATTTCCAGATTTGCTACCAATGCCAAATCCTCCTCTCATCACTGCACCACCCTTCATTCTCTAAACTGGCTTGAACTCCCTAACCTACTTGACTTTCTCCAAATTACCACAGCCCACAAATTACTATTCCAACCCACTAACTGCCCTGCTCTATCTAATATTCTACAACCTTATACCCCTCTCAGACCCCTTAGATCCTTTCACCAAAACCTGATCACCATTCAAAAACCCAAGCGCCCAGCTGGTCAGCTTCTCCTATCCTTTACCCTAGCAAAAAAATGGAATGCTCTACCCTCCTCTCTAAGGACCTGTAACAACCATCTTACCTTCAAAACTCAACTTCATTCCTACCTCTACCTGAACAGGAAATGCATCTGCACTCTTCCACCCTTACCTCTCATGCCCTCCTCCTCCTTTACTCCAGGCTAACCTTTTTCTTCCTACCTTACTCTCAATCCACTGATTCATTTTGTAACTAGATAATAATATCTAGCCTTTATACTAAAAGCTTGTTTGTTTATTTTTCTGAACAATAACTGTAATTGTCTTTGACTTTTTCTTGTTAAAAGGACCCATTGTTTGTACTATAACTGTTTGATATTTTCATGTAATTAACTTTGCTATGTGGAGCTTTTCTCCCCGGGCCTTCACTGAAAATGGCTCTTAAGCCCAGTGGACCTCCCCGGTAAACAAACTGGAATAAATAAATAAATAAATAAGAAATAATGGCTGCACCATTCACAGCCTCTGCACAACCTGCAGCAACCATTGGTACTCACTTATGAGCAGGGCTGTTACCTTTGGTACTCACCTATAAGCAGGGCTGGTACCTCTGGTACTCATCTATGCGCAGAGCTGGTACCTTTGGTACTCACCTATAAGCCGAGCTGGTACCTTTAGTATTTACCACTGAGCAGGGCTGGGAGCAACTGAGGGCACAGACCACCACTAAGTCCATGTCAAAATCCATTTATACAGTCTGCAGAACCAAAAGGTAGCGTTCGAGATAACTATACTTTGCAAACAGCGAATGCCAGAATGCTACAATTTGCCAAAGACCCCACGAATGAATGCGTGTTCAAAATATAACACAGGCAAAATAAGGATAAAATCAGCTTTAATCCATGTGTTGTTAAGTGCTTTCACTCACTAAACCGTGAGCTTCATCAGAACATTCAAATTGTAAGTCCAACCAGTTTAAATACAGCTGTTTGGCGTCAAAATCCTTTTCAAATCCTTAAAGCTATATGCTGCTAAAAAAAACAACGTCTTTATTAAGAAACTTTTTTGGCAACATAATTATACAATCTATGTATAAAAATTTAAAATGTTAAAAATATATATATCAAAACTAAAGTCTGTCCATTTAAAATTCACTACATCCATCAGTTCCTAATTTCTAATAATGGTTTAACTGATGTATAGTCATTTAATCCTGGTGGTGTTGTGGCATCCGTCAGTATTTGCCAACAGATTTCTTTGTATGCCAACATACTCTTGATGTTTCCCCCCCTAGGATTACTAACTACTGTTTCTAAAATAGCAAACTTAAAATGATGGTTTTCACCTTTACTGATTATGTGTTTAGCCAAAGCGTTTTTTTTGGTTTTTCGTCCTTATACTATATAGGTGGGAATATAGTCTTTTCCTGAAATTTTGCTCTGTTTTACCTATGTAGAATGAAGCACAGACCATACATTTGGCTAAGAATACCAACATGTTTGTATTACGATTTCCCCGTTTAAAATATATTTTCGTCCTATTATAATTTTTTAATATCATCTCTGTCTCTTCATTAATCACCGTGCATTGTTGGCATGTACCACATTTAGTTGTATGTGTATGATTTCCTGTCTTACTTCTTTTGTAACCTCTCTCTAACATCATTTTCAAATTCTGTCCCATCTTTATACAGTCTGGGGCGTAGGGCTGAATGTTCTGTGATACATTTTATGCCTTACTTTTGAAATGTAATTAATCCAGCAAGACAGAGGGACTCCAAAACAGCCAGTTTCAATAAAAAACTTTTATTGTCGGCACCACAAGCACTTTCAAAGACTAAGCTGTTTCTTCTAGTACCACAAGTGCTTTCACAGACTAAGCTGCTTCTTCAGGTACCATAAGCTCTTTCACAAACTAAGCTGCTTCTTCAGGTACCACAAGTGCTTTCTGTGAAAGCACTTGTGGTGTTGACAATAAAAGTTTTTTATTGAAACTGGCCGTTTTGGAGTCCCTCTGTCTTGCTGGATTAATTTTTTGTTTTTCTTTACTGGGACTTCTTTACCAGAAAGGGTTTGTATTTGTTTGTTTTGAAATGTAATTACTTGTTAACTGCATTTTTTTATTACTACCAAGAAGACTTAAGTATGTGCCTAGCTTGTCTGTGTGTGTGTATGTGTGTGTGTGTGTGTGTTTGTGTGTGTGTGTGTGTGTGTGTGTGTGTGTGTGTGTATGTGTGTGTATGTGTATCAATAAAAATCAATGATATTTTTACACACACACACACACACACACACACACACACACACACACACACACACACACACACACACACACACACACACACACACACACACACACACACACACACACACACACACACACACACACACACACACACACACACGCATATACTCATACAAACCAGTGCAAAGTGATGTGAGATGCCAATGCTACTCACTGTGAAATGGCACCACTTCTCACTGTGAGATGCCAACACTACTCACTGTGAAATGGCAACACTACTCACTGTGCCACAGTGGCAATAAACAGTTACTTTTGCACACATCTTCTTTCTACCAAACCACCAAAGATAGCCACCTATCATGTGTGAGGCATTTGTTTGCGATGGTAAGTGAAAGAAAATATGGCCAGCCTGTTCCTCTTAAATATAGTGTTAAAATTTACCCTCTCCTTCCTCACACGCATAATGTTAAGTCTGATCATGTTTGTGCTAGAAAGTCAAAGAAATTATAACCAGATTGTTACTCTTACAATGCAGCACGCAGTGCAGACACACATACACACACGCACGTATGCACAAAAACAAATGTTGCACATATCTCAGCAACCAACAATATATTGTGCAACTTTGGTACAGCCACACTAGATCTGTGGGTATTTTGCAATCATTAGACAACAGGAGGGATGTTACTTTTATTTATTTCATTAAGGATTAATTCATGCAGGTCACTGCCCCTGATTTCACACACTGTCCATGATTTTCCCTCATAATTTTGCTCTGTACCTCATGAAAAGTTTGATTTGCTGGTAAATCATTTAGGATTGCAAACAAATCAATAAATCCAGACATCAGAGTTCCTCATGTCTTACTGTCTAAATAATGCAAGTTGATGCAAAATGAGTTATTCTATTAATTTTCTAGGGGAACTATAGCACTGTTTAAAATGTTGCTGATTTTTAGTCTTTATTCTATTACATTTGGCTTTGCCCAGATTTCTTGAGCAAAGAAGTTGAGCATTATAATTTCTGGTGTTCTACCAGTATTTATAAAACTCCCTGAAAGAAAAAAAAATCCCAAAGATCAGAAGAATCAGCTGTTCTTAAATCCAAGGTAGCACTAAGAGTGGCCACTCTGGGCTGTGGATCTCTCTAGTGCTTAACTCGCTCATGTTCAGTATCATCTTTATCCTAACAGGGTCATATCACAGCCTCATTTTGCATAAAGAGCGTAATCCAACCAGCGCCAATTACTGTGGGGCCCCAACACAGTTCTGGATGATTAAGGGGCCCCCTGCAGCTACTGGTATTGCTGGTGACTAAAACTGGCTATGATGTTAGTTGTGGTAGACAGAATGCCCATCAGAAGGATTAGCTAAGTCAAGGGCACTGTATCAGTGCTGAAACAATTTTACTAAATTGTGAAGACTGCTACTTAACAAAACATAGTTACTATCACCAGAGATATATTTTAATTTTAAAGGAGGTATAAATAAGTGTTATTATTACCCACCTGGTTTATTAAGTATACAAGATTGATGTACTACCTTTTGTTAGTTTGACAAACATATTACAAAGTATCAAAATAAAATAACTTGCTGTGCTTGGAGCCCCCAGGACACTGAAGATGAGAAGGGTTTGTTTCATTATGGTCTTTCCCTGGTTTTCCCTCTATAGATGTAAGAATGCAAAAGCATCCTAACACAGATCCGAGAAAGTACTTGCAAGCACCCACCTGCATAATAGTTGCTACACACACATTTCTCCTGATTTTCTTTGTATGTCTCTTGCAGCACCTCCAGTTTTTTCGGGGGGGGGGGTTGGTGGTGATAAGCAGTGAAGAAAACCAGATCTTTTACCCAAACAGATGAGCCGACACATAGCCAATAAATCTACTGCCCTCCTTGTAGCCCCATCAATGCAGGGCAGATACTTAAACACAAGCTGCCATCACCACACACAATAGGAAAATAAACTAATCTTATAAGCAAGTGAAATTGACTTGGACAAAACTGTTGCCAAACTGTCTGCCATTAAGTACATCACATACAATTGTTCTATCTAATTTAAGGCTAGAATAAGGTCTATAAATGAGCTTGACGTTTATAAGATGACAATGGTGCTAGGAATTAAGATTTATTGACATCTTTAGACAATATTACTGTACAATCAGTGTAATTGTCTAGGAAGTGGAGAAGTGCACAAACAATGTCAATCCTCTTTGATATACTATCTTATTTTATTTTACTTAAAAGAATAAACAGAACATGGAAAGATGAGGATGGTGGCTACAATACATTTTGAAGGAAAACAAGCCTCAGCTAAGTGAATAAAGCCATCCATTCCCTTTTGGTATCCACTTTATCCAATTCAGGGTCACAGGTATCGAGAGACTGTCCCAGTAAACTGTAACTGTAAGAAAGTCAAATCTAGATGAGATGTTAGCTGAATACAGAACATAGTTATACTCAACACACACACACACACACACACACACACACACACACACACACACACACACACACACACACACACACTCACAAGCACATACACCTCCCCACACACAGAGAGACATACACACAGGCACACATAAACAACTAGGGTTAATTCTGAGCATTGATATTTCATCTAGGTGTGTGCGTTTAGAGTAAGGGAGAACACAGTGACATAAATGTAACTTTCAACGTTCCTTGAGTTTTGGGATTTTTTTCGGAATTTGAGAAGGTTCCTGATTTTGCCTGATATTTTCATAGCATTTTTGATTTTCTGGTAAATCACTGATGATTACAATTTGTCAGAAATGGCAGACAGAGTTTCATGTCACTTGTTATTCACTAAATGCACATTTTGATGTAAAATGTGTTGTTCTTTTAACCTTTTAAGTGCATTAGAATAATATTTAAAAAATGTCCTTAATGTTGAGCATTTGTCCCCAAATTTTCTTTTCTGGCTTGGTCAGAATTTTCAAGCAAAGAAGCTGAGAGGTATGGCCCACAATGAGAATCCATGAGGACACATGAAGGACAAGGAGAAACTGTCTAAGGTACCAAATGGTGTGCATTAGCGATACTATCAACTGTTCTATTTTGCTGTCCTTGAAAATAAATAAATATGTTATACAATTACTGTAAGCACAGAAACTATATAACATCTATGCAGTGCATATAAACTGCATGGCAATCTGAAATTAAATAAAAAAAATATATCGCATTGTGTACTCACTGAATCAGTCAATGGAAAAATGCTACAGATTTGGAGATTAGTATAGTGATCCTAAAACAAATCATTGGTCTAATAAGTAACATAAGTTAGTCGGAGTCATTGTTTGAGAGCCTGCTTAGAAAGCAGCACATTGCATAGAGCTACATACAAGTGTCAGGAAATTATGTGTTAAGAAACTCATCACCAGATCAGCAATTGGCATCAGTGAAGAACATTTGAAATGTAAAAAAAACGGTTTGTAAAGATATAAGAGTCCTCACTGGGTGGAATGAGTGATATGTGAAGCAGCAAGCCATGCCTGTATTGTGCTGTCAGGCTGTCATATACTGTCCCTACAAAATGATTGGAAAGTTATTGAATAGGTAATATGAACTAGGGGGTACCAACAAGCTGATGAAAATGTGGAAGTTCAGCTATTTTCATGATGCAGTAAAATATTGTGAGAATGGTAGTGACTAGATGTGTAGAAGGACAATGATAAAAATGATTATTTCAGTGTGGTGCTGTCATGACCATGTTATTGTGGGACTGACATAGCTGTGTAAGTCTGGTGTTGACATGGCTGTGTTATTGGGGGCTGACATGGTCCTGTCACTGTGGTGCTGGCATGGCCATGACTTTGTGGTGGTGATATGGCCGTGTTATTGTGGAGCTGACATGGCTGTGTCAGTGTGGTGCTGACATGGCTGTGTTATTGTGGGGCTGACATGGTCATGCCAGTGTGGTGCTGACATGGCCATGTTATTGTGCGACTGACATGGTCATGCCAGTGTAGTCCTGACATGGCCATGTTATTTTGGGGCTGACATGGTCATGACAGTGTAGTGCTGACATGGCCATGTTATTCTGGGGCTGACATGGTCATGCTAATGTGGTGTTGACATGGCTGTGTTATTGGGAGCTGACATGGCCGTGTTATTGTGGGGCTGACATTGTCATGCCAGTGTGGCGCTGACATGGTCATGTTACTGTGGGGCTTATATGGCCGTGTTATTGGGGGCTAACATGGCTATGTCAGTGTGGTGCTGACATGGCCATGTTATTGTGGGATTGACATGGCCATGTTGTTGTGGGGCTGACATATGGCCCTGTTATTGTGGAGCTAACATGGCCATGGCAGTGTGCTGCTGACATGGCCGTGTCAGTGTGGGGCTGACATGGCCGTGTCGGTGTGGGGCTGGCATGGCTGTGTCAATGTGATGCTGACATGGCTGTTTTATTGTGGGGCTGACATGGTCATGCCAGTGTGGTGTTAACATGGCAGTGTTATTGTGGGACTGACATGGTCATGCCAGTGTAGTCCTGACATGGCCGTGTTATTGTGGGGCTGACATGGTATTACCAGTGTGGTGTTGACATGGCCATGTTATTGGGTGTTGATATGGCCATGTTATTCTGGGGCTGACATGGCCACATCAGTGTGGTGTTGACATGGCCGTGTTATTGTGGAGCTGACATGGTCATGCCAGTGTGGTGCTGACATGATTATATTACTGTGGGGCTGACATGGTCATGTTATTGGGGGCTGACATGTCTGTGTCAGTGTGGTGCTGACATGGCCATGTTATTGTGGGATTGACATGGCCATGTTATAGTGGGGCTAACATGGCCATGTTATTGTGGAGCTAACATGGCCATGTCAGTGTACTGCTGACATGGCTGTATTATTGTGGGGCTGACATGGCCATTTCAGTGTGGGGCTGACATGGTCCTGTCACTGTGGTGCTGGCACGGCTATGTCTTTGTGGTGCTGATATGGCCGTGTTATTGTGGGGCTGAAATGGCTGTGTTAGTGTGATGCTGACATGGCTGTGTTATTGTGGGGCTGACATGGCCATCTCAGTGTGGTGCTGATATGGCCATGTTATTGTGGGGATGACATTGCCATGTCAGTGTGGTGCTGATATGGCCATGTCATTGTGGGCTGACATGGCCATGTCAGTGTGGTACTGATATGGCCGTGTTATTGTGGGGCTGACATGGCCATGTCAGTGTGGTGCTGATATTACCATGTCACTGGGGGCTGACATGGCTGTGTCAGTGTGGAGCTGACATGGCAATGTTATTGGAGGCTGACATGGCCATGTCAGTGTGTTGCTAACTGCTTGCTCTTAACATGTCATGTTTTCCTGCAGATATCATATGGTGCTATATATTACCCTTACCTAAAATGTGTTTCTGCAGTAGTTGAGAATAATGGAAGCATACGGTTCTGCTGACATGACATATACTGCTAATCATACACATTTCCATGTTCTTTAACTGCATTTCTGAATTCATACCCAACTAAATTGTGTGACAACGTGGGGCAAATGAAGACAGTATGGTAAGATAAAAGGTTTCTGTTTGGTAGACAGTTAAAATGCAAGTTTCTTGAAAATGTTAAGCTGAAACAATCCAAACACTGCTTATTGGAAAGGAGGCTAATTACCCTATAAGACTTATGCATGTCTTTTAGTATAGTTATCAAGTAATGCACAGGCAGCAAGGATGTAAATAAATGAATGTTTACATTTTTATTCTTGTCTCAGTGGAAGCACATTTCTGATTTCAAAAGGAATATTCATTTTGAATAAAACATTTTAATATGCATAATAAGGGCATTTAATTATACTTGTAATATATCTGAAATATGCACTGGAAGCTGCTAAATCATACATTTGTTTTTAGCTATTAAGTTATGTGAAATAAGAAAAAATAGCAGACCTATTAGCAATTAACATCAGTCCAGCATATTGTTTTAGAACTTTATTTCTTGTCAATTACATCATTTTCGCAGCTTCAGAAACAATCTTACAAAACCTACTTTAAGGGCTATTTATTTATTTATTTAGGGTGTGTGTGTGTGTGTGTGTGTGTGTGTGTGTGTGTGTGTGTGTGTGTGTGTGTGTGTGTGTGTGTGTGTGTGTGTGTGTGTGTGTGTGTGTGTGCGTGTGTGCGTGTGTGCGTGTGTGCGTGTGTGCGTGTGTGTGTATGTGTGTGTGTATGTTTGATTGCTTTACTAGTTAAAACATGCTGTTTAGGGGGCACATCCTTAAAAGCCCATTGTGATATTACAAGCGCAGACCTCCCCACAAAAAACATGCATCTTGACTCACTTACTAACAAGTAATGACATTCTGCCATCTGAGATCACTTTGGCTTACTGGTTCTTTGATTTAAGAAAAAGAAGAAGAAAACTTCTTTCATGTAATTTTTGAAAAAAAAATAAGCACATATTGAAATGGATGAAGCATATTTGCACTTTATGCATAATTTTTACAGACTGCTTTGAGTCCCCTGATTAGGAACATGCTTTTCAGTTTTTAGCTTGAAGTAACCTTGGAAGAACCTTGATAAAATGGTTTTGTGGTTATTTTTGATGTTGGTCCTGCATTATATATATTTCAGGAGAACACTTCTGAAGATGTTAGTTTAGATTCGTGTAACTCATGGCTCAGTGCTTGGCCCAGTCGCATTTGATATATGTATAAATCAATGTACCACAGGTTGTAGGATTAGAAAGCTGCATCTTGCCAAGTACCAAGACTCCAGTCTCTGCTTTATGAAATTCTACAGCAGTGGTTTGACCAACATTATTTTTCAATAGTCTTTATGAAGACTAAATATAAGTTTAAGGAAGACTATTGTAAATGCTTTAAGATGAAAATGGGATAGAAACTGCATCACACGTATGTACTGGATTCAAAATTAGTGCCCACATAACACATCAGCTCTAGTACTGAGGTCACACATTACTAACAGATGTGCTTGTCAGAGACAGGGCTACATATTTGTTAGGAAGTACTCAGTGCAATTGAATGAGCGATGAAAGGCATGCTGTACAGTGCAGCCTGCTGTTCAATGCAGCACAGTACACCTCTCATTGCAGTGCAGCCTGCTGTTCAGTGCAGTGCAACCCACTCTTCATTGCACTGCAGCCTCTTGTTCAGTGCAGCACAGTACACTGCTCATTGAGGTGCAGCCTCCTGTTCAGTGCAGTGCAGCCCACTGTTTATTGCAGTGCAGCCTGTTGTTCAATGTAACACAATATACTGTTTGTTGCACTGCCACTTGTTCATTCCAGTGCCACGTTCTGCTTATTGCAACTTGCTGTTCAATGCTGTACAGCACATTGTGCATTGCTGGGCAGCCTGTTGTTCAATGCAGCACAGTACACTGTGCACTGATCATTGCAGTGCAGCATGCTCTTCTGCCTGTTGTTTAATGCAGCACAGTACACTGATCATAGCAGTGCAACACACTGTTCATTGTTATGCACACTCTTGCTCAATGCAGCGCAGTGCACTGCTCATTGCAGTGCAGCATACTGCCAATTGCAGTGCAGCCCACTGTTCATTGCAGTGCAGCACTGCCTGTCTAAAAATATGGCAGTGAAAGAACATTAGTATTGTGACCACCATAGATGTACCATACATGTTGTGTGTCTGGATCACTTTGATGGAATCCAAGAGAGCTCACATTCATAGGCTTTGTAGCTCATGTCAGACATAAAATTGCTATTGTACATAAACATTATGATGTAAACATCAGTGCAATTGGTGCATAATATGCCTGCCTCCATACATACTTTGGTGAGAGACTGTATCCAGGAATGGGAACTTGCTTTCCATATAAGGTAGAGTAGGTCAAACTGTGTTTTACATATGCTATGGGGGCAGCCTGTATCGATGGTGAGTCTCACATGTGTTATGGGATACAACAGTACAGACTGTATACCGTGAAAATGCACTTTTTTCTTATGGAGATATTTGCTGCAGGTAATCCGTATCAGAGAGGAGTTCTGATATTCTATATGATGAGAAAACATACAGCTAATCCTTCCATACATTCTTTGGGAAAACTTTGTATGACGAGATTAAGGGAGACATTCTGTATTAGCTACAACTGTGCTGTCATATACACTCTACAGCAAGTTGTTTTGTCATAAGAGAAATTCTTGTTCTATATGGGGACATGTTGGCCAACTGTTGATATCAGATGTTGTGCTTAGGAAGCCCTTAATAAATATGTAGTGCATGGAATACCAAGATTACCTTCTGAAATTGGGGAAAAGATAAAGTTGTTATGCACTTTCCAAGGGCAAAAGGATGTTAACAACACCTAAGCACTGTTAAGTCCAGGTCTCATACGAGGGACTAACAGTGTCTTACTGCTACCTGGCAAAAAAAAGCAGAAGAAGGCGAAACAGCTTTTACAAACTGTTAGAGCTTCACTGGCCACACTTTTACAAACTGTTAGAGCTTCACTGGCCACATTTTTACAAACTGATAGAGCTTCACTGGCCACACATTTACAAACTGTTAGAGCTTCACTGGCCACACTTTTACAAACTGTTAGAGCTTCACTGTGCCACACTTTTAAAGCTTTTAAAGCTATTAGTTTAAAAGAGGAGCACTTCATCCTTTCAACTGTCCCTGATTTTGCAAAGCATCCCTCACTGATGATTGTCACTGTTGTAAGAGTGGACTGTACCAATTATGATGGGCCCAAGATGCAGAAAGAGAAAGGCAAGCAGGCAGTTAACTGCAGTGACTCTGTCCAGAAGATCTACATTGTGACAGACATGGAACTCACTGTGAAGAAAAGGAGAGTTCAGGAAATGTTACCGTCCTAATGATACAAGCAGCATGCTTAAAGAACTCACGAGATGAGACAGACGCATTAATGTGTACTACAAGTTTGGATCGCATGTTAATTTATTTTACATTTTCCATACTATGTATATCTGCCTGATTTGCTGCTTGAGGGTACTTTCAAGGTTGAGGCTTTTGGGAATAAAAGGAGGAAAGTCTGTGAGGGAAGAAAAGTAATGTTATTCCCATGGAAGAGTAATGTTATTCCCATGGAAGAGTAATGCTATTCCCATGGAAGAGTAATGTTATTCCTATCGAAGAATAATGACATTCCCATGGAAGGAGATGCCACCAGATCCTGTGAATAGTTTGTGACTGAAGCATGAAAGGTTCATAGGTTCATAGGTTGGTACTAGGCTATCAGCCCTAGGGCCTATACAAGCCTAGCCATAACAATTCCCTGGCTATTTCTTCCCACATTATTTACTTTCCTGGACCCCTGTCTAGCAGGGCGACTGACGTGATCCCTGGGGTGAATTTCCTTTCTCCCATCCAATCGTCAAGGTTCCTATTGAAGAGGTCCAAAGAGGCACTCTGCTTGACATGTATGGGCAATCTATTCCAGAGTCTGGGGAGTGTCTGGGTCAGGAACCTATCCCTCCAGCATGTTTTGTTTATTGTGATGACAAGGTTTACATCCCTGGAGCGTGTAGCTCTGAGGGATTGGGATTTCTTTAAGTGTAGCATATCCAACAGCTCTGGGTTTGACATGGCCTTGTATGTTAAGCAGAGATCGCCTCTGAGTAGACGATATGCGACAGAGTATAGCTGGAGTTTTTTAAGGCGGTCAGCGTAGGGCATCTGCTTTAGGCCTGTGATTCTTTTAGTGACGTATTTCTGAGGCCTTTCCAGTTGTTGCAGATGTCTTGAGAGGTACATATCAAATGGGGCGTTGTATTCTATAATGGGTCTAATGAGGGATGAGTACAGTGGGACAATGACCTCCTTTTTTCTGGATGAAAAGCCCTTTGTGATGAGGTGTGCCACATAGAAGGATTTCCTGACTGTTGTGGCAATGTGGTTATCGAAGGTGAGACCACTGTCCACCTGTGTCCCTAAGTCTCCTATCACACATACTGTGTTTAGTGTACTGCCACCTATATGGTAATTCATGGATACATGTTTTTTCCCAAAGGGGATAACAATACATTTCTTGGCATTGAGCTTGAGCCCATGGCTCTGGCACCAAGCATCTGTTTCTGTAAGGCCCTTTTGTAGAGTATCCACATCTTTTGGGGATTCAATAATGGCTCCCAGTTTGCAGTCATCTGCAAACTTTGTTAGCCAGAGTCCCTTAGTGTTGACCTGTACTTCAGAGAAGTAGATGCCAAACAAGAGTGGCCCCAGGACTGAACCCTGAGGTACTCCACTTGTCACTTGTCTGGAGCTGGATTTGGAGTCAACTACTTTTACAGTGTGGGTTCTATCAGTAAGCCATTTAGCAACCCATTGGGTGACATAGGGATTAATGCCCAACTTAGTAAGTTATCTATGATTCCAGAGTGGGGGATGGTGTCAAAGGCCTTGGCAAGGTCTAGATAGGCTGTGTGGACCACCTTACCCTTGTCCATGGCTCTGGAGACTGATTCAAAGAAGTCTTCATAGGAAAGGCTTCATATGAAGAGGATGAGAGAAACACGGGCACAGGACTGGTTAAGGATTCTGATGCTTGAGTTTTTATCTTCAACAGAAATGAGTTTGTACTGTTAAATGTTTACAGTCACTAAACCATGCATACGTTTGTTTGTTACAACTGGTATGTGGCAAAGCTTATCAGAAAATGAAGTTTTTCTTCTTTCAGCTATAAACAGAATTAAATCACATGTACAGTGGATATATATGGCTACACAACACAGTTAGTGAGATTTACAGGTAGTGACATGTTACAGTAGACCCTCTTGTTCCCTAAGAAAGGGAGGCTGTTTCTAAAGTTTAAAGACTCGATTTGTTTGTCATATCACTTCTGTGTCACTGTTAGACAGAGGCACAGTATACTAACCACAAAAAAGGGCATAGCAAAATAAATTTAAAATGGGTGGCGAAAGCCAAACACATTCTGGCTAGGCTTATAAATGCCCTAGGGCAGATAGCCTAGTATGAACCTATGAACCTATGAACTGTTGAACTGTTGAACACTTATGATATTACTAATTACTTTGCAGTATGAATGGTTACTCTGACAATAACATTTGGTTAGCTGCTGCAGAACTTCCGCTGCTGATATAGCGGTGAGTGGACGGGCAGGAGAGAAACAAGCTATGATGAGGCCTGAGAGGAGTGGAGATAGTAGTATGCAGTGGGTGATGGGTTTGTGTTTGTCATTAAAAGGGGTATGCAGTGATTAATGTGCTAGGAGTTGTCAGGACATGGTCAGCAGAGGCAGAGAGAACCAAGGGCAAGTTTTAGTGTCTGTAGTCCTTCTAGCCTTTGAGCAAAGGTGCATTTTCAGGGAATTTAATGGAGGGAAGCAAACACAAGTATATTAAAGCAAGAGGGATAAAGGTATGCATATGAGAAGATGTAAACATTGAGGTGGGACTAAGACAGGTGGAGAATTCCATGATGTGAGTAACCCAGGGTAGGGTAAATGATTTGAGGCTACTGAAGGGAAGACAAGGGGAGATCATAATTAGGAGTTGTGATAGCGATGCTGATGACTGAGGTGACTATGTTTAAGTGAATTTGTGTGTGTGTGTGTGTGTGTGTGTGTGTGTGTGTGTGTGTGTGTGTGTGTGTGTGTGTGTGTGTGTGTGTGTGTGTGTGTGTGTGTGTGTGTGTGTGTGTGTGTGCATGTGCGTGTGCGTGTGTGTGCATGTGCGTGTGCGTGCATGTGCGTGTGTGTGTGTGTGTGTGTGTGTGTGTGTGTGTGTGTGTGTGTGTGTGTGTGTGTGTGTGTGAGGGATGAGAGAGGTTAGTGTAGCAGAGGGAGGGATTTAAATGGTGGTAAGGATGAGTGACACATTGTGTAACTGAATGGTGAAGGCACACAGGAGAAATAAGAAGGATGAGTGAGGACTAGCAAACAGATGGACTATTTGGAGAGAACAAGGTAACAATGTTCACCATTTACAAGAGACCCCATACAATTGGCCTTTAACAAATTAGTACTGCCAGTCTGAAACTCCTTCCATGAAAAGTTTGCGACAGTCCAGGTTTAACCATAATCAAAATCTCCCTAAATCTATCCTGTCTGATGATGTCAAATGCTATGCTCTATCAAACTATCGAAGCACTTACTCTCCTTTCTAACAACATAGAACCAACATAATTACCACTCCACTGCTTCTGATGTCTCTGCGCTCAAAGGAGTACATTTCTTGTAAAGTCATGTATAACTGACTGTACATACCTCATCATGCAGCATGTGCTATTGGTAATTACCTTGCAGGTAATGCTAACTGCTCCACCTACCTTTTACCTGACAAATCCTATTGGTAAATACCTTGTAGGCAATGCTAACTGATGCACTTACCTTTCCCCTGACACATCCTTTGGGTAAATATCTTGTAGGTAATGCTAGCTGCTCCACCTACCTTTTACCTGACACATCCTCTTGGTGAATACCTTGTAGGTAATGCTAAGTTTACCTGACACATCCTATTGGTAAATACCTTGTAGGCAATGCTAACGGATGCACTTACCTTTCCCCTGACACATCCTTTGCATAAATATCTTGTAGATAATGCTAGCTGCTCCACCTATCTTTTACCTGACACATCCTATTGGTAAATACCTTGTAGGTAATGCTAACTGCTCCACCTACCTTTTATCTGCCACATCCTCTTGGTAAATACCTTGTAGGTAATGCTAACTTTACCTGACACATCCTATTGGGAAATACCTTGTAGGTAATGCTAACTGCTCCACTTACCTTTTACCTGACATATCCTATTGGTAAATACCTTGTAGGTAATGCTAACTGCTGCACCTACATTTTACCTGACACATTCTATTGCTAAATATCTTGTAGGTAATGCTAACTGCTGAACTTACATTTTACCTGGCACATCCTACACCATGTAGGTAATGCTAAATGCTGCACCTACCTTTTACCTGGCACATCCTATTGGTAAATACCTTGTAGGTAAAGCTAACTGCTATACCTGCCTTTTATCTGACACATCCTTGTGGTAAATATCTTGCAAGTAATGAAAAGGATTATCTAAGTAGCTTACTCACCTGGTTGTCAAATCTGCAAACAAACAAGAAAACAAACAAACAACAAAGAGTTAGAACTGTTGGTTTCATGGTTTCATGGTAATGGATAGAGAGATGTTCCAAAGTCATGGGTAGAAATGAGAAGGAAATCTCTTTGTGAGGAAGAGAAGCAGGTGTTAGGCAGCTTTTGAAGAGTGTGTAGAAGAGGGCATCAGGGGATACCCTTTGGGGCAGGAGGGTTATTGGCATTTTATTAATATCCATCATCTCAAGGCTAGACCCAACAAAGCATCCACACGCTGATGTAGTGGCACTTTATTTGTAAATGTGTGTGTCTTGGGGGGGATGTTACATGGATGCTGCAAGAGGAATGGGAAGTGAGATAGGAAAGGAGGCATAACCTTTTTGATATTAAGACGTGTGAGATTTAAATCTTATATTAATAGAGAAATGGTCAGGGAAAGATTATTGTGAGTAGTAGACAATGTGCTGATGTTACAGGAAACAGTAATGTGTTGAAGAACTGCTGAATTTGGGAAAGAAGTGATACACAATGGGGGGAGGTTGTATGAAAGGAGGTTGCAGGCAAGGAGTTGTTGATAAAGAGGATGGCAATGACAAACGTGAAGTCTGTCAGGAGAAGTGGATGTAGCAGATGGGGATTAGTGGCTTTACATCTGATGGTCAGATTTAAGTGTGGGGGGTTCATATATGAACCAAATGAGGGTGGTCCAGAGCTACTGAGGCCCTTAAAGAATTCTTATGGAAAATAATAGAGCCTACAGGGAAAAGTAGATCAATTTATAATCAGATGGGGCATTATCATGGGGGGCATATTTGGAGCTGCATTGCTTGTATAGATTTAAATAATCCATTTGCAGTTGTAGAGTGAAGTACTTTAAAGAAAAGCAAAAGGGAAAGATGCAGATTGTGTGGCACGTCACAGAGAGAGGAGAGACAGATTATGTGGCACATGTCAAAGGGAGAGGAGAGACAGATTGTGTGGCACATGTCAAAGAGAGAGGAGAGACAGATTATGTGACACATGTCAAAGAGAGAGGAGAGACAGATTTTGTGGCACATGTCAATGGGAGAGGAGAGACAGATTGTGTGGCACATATCACAGAGAGAGGAGAGACAGATTGTTTGGCACATGTCAAAGGGAGAGGAGAGACAGATTGTGTGGCACATCACAGAGAGAGGAGAGACAGATTGTGTGGCGCATGTCACAGGGAGAGGAGAGACAGATTGTGTGGCACATGTCAAAGAGAGAGGAGAGACAGATTGTGTGGCACATGTCACAGGGAGAGGAGAGACAGACTGTGTGGCACATGTCAAAGAGAGAGGAGAGACAGATTGTGTGGCACATGTCAAAGAGAGAGGAGAGACAGATTGTGTGGCACATGTCAAAGAGAGAAGAGAAACAGATTGTGTGGCACATGTCAAAGAGAGAGGAGAGACAGATTGTGTGGCACATGTCAAAGAGAGAGGAGAGACAGATTGTGTGGCACATGTCAAAGAGAGAGGAGAGACAGATTGTGTGGCACATGTCAAAGGGAGAGGAGAGACAGATTGTGTGGAACATGTCAAAGAGAGAGGAGAGACAGATTGTGTGGCGCATGTCAAAGAGAGAGGAGAGACAGATTGTGTGGCACATGTCAAAGAGAGAGGAGAGGCAGATTGTGTGGCACATGTCAAAGAGAGAGGAAAGACAGATTGTGTGGCACATGTCAAAGGGAGAGGAGAGACAGATTGTCTGCCACATGTCAAAGAGAGAAGAGAGACAGATTGTATGGCACATGTCAAAGAAAGAGGATCGGCAGCATTCCTTTTCCAGGGGAAACAAGGAAAAAGAGGTGTAGGCTGAGTCAGTGTTTGCTGGAGATGGAAGGAATGGGAATATTTTATGGGTTGGGAATACCATACCCAAGTGTCTCTGGAGGTAAGTTTGGAAGGAATGATAATGAAAGATTGGGAAGTAGATGAGTAGAATGAATTGTGAATGTCTGAATGAGATGATGGAATGGAAGAGGAAATGACATGAGGTGGGATGCTTTAAATTGCTTGTGGTGAGACAGGGTTATTTTTGAAAGGAGACTATTTTAAGTAGATTTTTTAAGAGTTGGGGAGGGAACTTAGGTGCAGTATATGAGTTAGTTAATTAACCAGTAAGGTCAAAATACTCCATTCAGCCATTACCCACATGTGTAATTGAACAATACGCATTAATGAATTAGAACTAAGGACAACACCAGGTAAGTAAAGTTATGCCTTACTAAGTTTAATGCTATTGTCTGCTAAACAAATACTAGAAAATGTAAATCAAAATCTAACACAGTTGTAACTGAAATACTGGATATTGTAAACAAGATAAAGGAGCTGCAGGTGAGATCTTTAGAAAAACAAAGGAGGAAGTTACATAGAAATGCATGGGATTTGTGGAAGCAATACATGCAGAATAATGTTTAATGAAATGCAGGAACTGAACAATTTATGTAATGGAATGAATGATAACTGATAAAAAGGAAACATAGTACAATGCAGGAAAACAATGGAAACTGCTGCTATGGTTTGTTTTCATGTGCACCTATACCATTGTTTAGTATGTGAAGATTTACTAAATGTGTTAAAAACTATCATTACATACAGTTTATTTAAAGAAGTTTACGCCTTTCTATTTGACAATATTTATAATTAGCATATTTTCAGAATTCATTTTGTATAAATATTTGGGAATGGTATGGAGGTTCCTTATTTTGAACTTACCTTGATGTTGATAAGTAAGTTGGTAAAAGTGGAGCAGAAAAGACAGTTCAAAAATTTCCATACTTAGTATTCTTGGTGGAGGGTGTATAGGTAAACAGAGCAAGAACAAAACTTGAAGGTAGCCCAAAAAAATAACTATTTTAAGTGGTTTTCAGATGATCAACAAAATTCTGGAGACAACTACCAACATAACTCCACCAAATATGCACAAAATGGCTCTTCCAGAAGAAGAATATACAAGGAACATTTTATTGTAGCAAGCAACCAACACTCTGCTCAAAAAATGCAAAAATTCAATAAAACAAAATGCTTAACTTTCTCACCACATTTTTCATTCAAGTATTAGAACTTCTTCAGACATGCAACATCCTTATTCCCATCCTTGCCTTAATATAAGAAAATAGGCCAATCAAAATGAAATTCCTCCCTAAGTAACATAATTAATTAAATATGAATGCCCTAAATCACAAAAGCATAAAACCTATCAGCAATCTGAAGATGCATTACATTTGAGAGAAGAACTGAATAAATGGCTGGGGGTAGGAAATCTGGGTTCCCTATTATATGATCGAAGACGCATTCTTTCAAATGTGTCTTGATCGAACTTGAAAGCATGAAACGGCTTGGCCGCCTTCATTATTTTGCTATATTCGTCACTGTAGTGCAATCTCAGAGTTGGTATATTTAAGTAGGGGGGTGTGGGGAGGGGGGTGAAGCTCCCCACTTTATGTAATGTTTCAAAGTTTTTTTCTTTTCTTTTTTGTAACAGAGATTTTTTTTCACTGGGGAAAAAAATCACTGTTCTAAGTATTCAGGATTGTAAGCTTTCGCTTACATGGGGTCGATAAATCAGTGTTCGCTTTTTTTAAGCATTCACTAATTTAATATAGACCCAAAATCTGCTGCATAGGACTAATAATGTAAATATGTTGGGTGTTTGTCATATGATCGACAGCTGAAATAGTCAACTTGCAGAATATCATTTGCAGAATATCAACTTCCAGAGACTGCAAATGAACAAAACACTTCTACAACATCATTTATGTCCCCCACAACTCCTTGTTAATGATTTCCACCAACTCCAAGATTACACTACAACCAGGAAAGGGCAAATGTCCCACTCACCACTGTACCACAATCTTTCATTCAGGAATTGTTTCCAATTTATGTCAACCCGCATTGAATGTATTTATTTTTATGTTGTTGGGGGATAAATCGAAGCTTTTTATATATACATAGATAAACTGAGTTTCCTTTAACATGTTTTTGTGGTGATTTCTTTTTTATATGCATAGTTGAGAGAATATATTTGGGTGCACATATACAACTGAATATATATATATATATATATATATATATATATATATATATATATATATATATATATATATATATATATATATATATATATATATATACATACATACACTAGAGCTGACATTTCTGCACAAGTTTCCAATTCTCCTAACCTTAATTTTGAAAATAATCTCTTTCTTTATGTGATATATGTAGTTGGTTCGGTGCTAAAGACACAAGGTGCCATTTTCTACAGCTTCTGTTTTTCTGTGTGATCTTACCATTTCATATTTATCAGACTTTTGTGTAAAATATGCAGCCTTCTCTTTAAAACACTCATAGTTATTTCCCTATTAGGTCCAAAAGTTTCCAGCTTGTCTAGAATGCTCTCTATGTTATCTAGATATGATTCAGTGTCCTTTCTTATTACCAGTATAACATTGTGATAATACTCTGTGTATTAGAAATTCCTTGGAGTAGGTTCATATGTTTGTAGCTTTGATTATTAAGCTTAGTGACCTACAAGAAGCCTGGTTGCCCTAACCTTCTGTAGATATTCAGAATATATGATCTAGACAGAAGATGTGATATCTTGGTCAGGGGAGTAAAGAAACTCAACAACATTATGAATTCTCCACCTAATAACACCCAACAAAAGTTATAACTGTGGTAACGTGAAACAGATTAGAGTGTGGATCCCTGTTCCTATGGGCATAAATGTGTGATATTTGTCATAGGAAGGAAAAACAATACAGGAGTGCAGTAAGAGTGCCATGACTGCTATAAGGAAATCTTGAGGAAACGTTGATCCAGAAGCTATTTACTGCATATCAGTTTTTGATCAGTTGTTTTTTATGAATAATCTTTCTGCAACCATCAAACAGGATTGGCCTGCTACTTTAGTAGTGGAATGTGTCAAGACTTAAAAGAAATTTAAGAAATGCCTGAAGTGAAATGGTTTGAAATTCCAAAACCACTGAAATGAAGTATGCCATAAATGGAAAGTTTTTAGAAAATACTGGCAGCTGTTATGGGGATGAGATTTTGTGGTAAACCTCTGCAACAAATAATAGACAACTTTCTCTTTTACTGCAAAATCTCTTTCATGGTGTCAGCATGCATAGAACTACTAGTTCCACTCCAGCTATTGTATTCTTGAATAGCACATTTTGGAACTTAGTAAACCAGATATTTAGTTACCTGCATAATCAATCAGTCAGTCAAGTTGTCAATCAATTAATCATTCAATAAGCAAACAACTGTACAAAATGGTAATTGGCATGCAAAGCCCAAGCTTTTTAGGCTGCACATTCAGAAACTGAGCATTGAAGTTTGGTTATTGAGGTTGGTAAGTTCAAGCTCTCACATTGACTGAGGCAATTAAGATAGAAGGCATTGTGTGGAGACTTGATGAAGAAGCAGAAAATCATACTACATGCTACAGCCACTACCCTACTCCACCATTGTCCCCAAGAATACACTGAGCTCAACCCAAGATGGCAGTTCTGGTGCCAGGATGACCTTGGCATATAACTGTTTTTTTAACAATGAATTAAAACTGCACACAGAAATCATATTATAACTTAATATTAGCTGCAGTTATGCACAGTAACTAAAACAATATTATGGACCTGTTGTGTATGTATGTCAGCTGTTGTCTGTGTACCTCATGCACAAAGTACTGAAGCCAATGCATAGAATGTTCCAGGAGTAAAATGATCTGCTGAGATCCTGACTCATATCCATGGTAGCTGTGGCATATTATACATGTCTAATGCAGTTTAATTCTCGGTTTAATTTCTTCAAGTCTTTTGGGTTTCTAATACCATGACAGGAATGGACCCTATTCCTAAATCAAAGTATGATTAAAGTTCATGGAATTAGTATTGTTTCAATCTTTGATGTCAGCCAGAAGTGCTCTTTGCAGCACCTGCAGTGTGCCCAGTAATAACTCCTTCTGCAATTCATACAGAGTTACATTTATCGGTAATATATCTAAGTACGATTGTAAATTCTTTTTTATAAGACCCATTACGCCTACTACTATTGGAACTGTGTGGGTATCCTTCTTCCAGATTGCCCTCATTTCTGCCTGCAAATCCTGGTATTATATGACTTTGGGTCTCTCTGTGTGCAGGACACTGTAGTCACTGGGTGTAGCGATCTCTGTGATCAATGCTACTTTTGTCTTCTTTTCTTGCACTACTATATCTGCTTTTTTCACATCTATTTTTTGAACTGTTGGTAGTGGGTGATCCCATGTGATATAAACTTCATCATTCTCTCTATAATGCTTTGTGGCTCATGTTCGAAATGCTTTAGAGCTACTTCAGTATTATAATGTTTGCACATCCCCGGTGCAACAGTCTTGTCACATTATTATGCCTCTCAGTATACCATCGCTCTGCCGATAGTGTATCACACCCAGCAACAAGATGGGCAGCAGTTTCCAGTTTTGTTTTCAGAACCGACATTTGTCTGTTCCTCCTATATGCTCAATGGACTTTGTAAACCAACATGTACATAGTTCACTATCCTGGGCCACCAATAGTCATCATCATCTTCTTTCGGCTGTTCCCGTTAGGGGTCACCACTCCATTGCTTCCTGTCCTCTGCATCTTGCTCTGTCACACCAACCACCTGCATGTCCTCTCTCACCACATCCATAAACCTTATTTTAGGCCTTCCTCATTTCCTGTTACCTAGTAGCTTCATCCTTAGCATCTTTTTCCCAATATACTCAGCATCCCTCCTCAGCACATGTCCAAACCAACGTAATCTTGCCTCTCTGGCTTTGTCTCCAAACCTTCCAACCTGGGCTGACCCTCTAATATACTTATTCCTAATCCTGTCCACCCTCATCACACCCAGTGTAAATCTTAACATCTTTAACTCTGCCACATCCAGCTCAAACACCTGCCTTTTTGTCAATGCCACTGTCTCCAACCCATATAACATAGCTAGTCTCACTACCCTCTTGTAGACCTTCCCTTTCACTCTTACTGGTACTCGTCTGTCACAAATCACTCCTGACACTCTTCTCCACCCACTCCATCCTGCCTGTACTCTCTTCTTCACCTCTCTTCCACACTCACCATTACTCTGAACTATTGACCCCAAGTATTTAAACTCATCCACCTTCGCCACCTCTACTCCTTGCATCCTCAGCATTCATCTATCCTCCCTCTCATTCACACACATATATTCTGTCTTAGTCCTGCTGACCTTCATTCCTCTTCTCTCTAGAGCATATCTCCACTCTCCAGGGTCTCCTCCAACTGTTCTCTACTCTCACTACAGATCACAATGTCATCTGCAAATATCACAGTCCACGGGGACTCCTGTCTGATCTCGTCTGTCAACCTGTCCATAACCATTGCAAATAAGAAAGGGCTAGAGCTGATCCTTGATCTAACCCCACCGCAGACCTCACCGCTGTCACACTACCCTCGTACATATCGTGTACCACTCTTACATACTTCTCTGACACTCCCGGCTTCCTCATACAATGCCATAACTCCTCTCTAGGTACCCTGTCATATGCTTTCTCTAAGTCCACAAAGACACAATGCATCTCCTTCTGACCTTCTCTGTACTTCTCCATCAACACCTTCAGAGCAAACATCGCATCTGTAGTGCTCTTTCCTGGCATGAAACCATACTGCTGATCACTAATCATCACCTCCCTTCATAACCTAGCTTCCACTACTCTTTCCTATAACGTCATGCTGTGACTGATCAATTTAATCCCTCTGTAGTAACTACAGCTCTGCACATCACCCTTATTATTAAAAATCGGTACCAAAACACTTTTTCTCCATTCCTCAGGCATCCTCTCACTTTCCAAGATTTCATTAAACAATCTGGTTAAAAACTTCACTGCCATTTCACCTAAACACCTCCATTCTTCCACAGGTATGTCATCTGGACCAACAGCCTTTCCATTCTTCATCCTCTTCATAGCTATCCTTACTTCCTCCTTGCTAATACATTGCACTTCATGATTCACTATCCCCACATCATCCAACCTTCTCTCCCTCTCATTCTCTTCATTTATCAACCCCTCAAAGTACTCTTTCCATCTGCTCAACACACTCTCCTCGCTTGTGAGTATGTTTCCCTCATTATCCTTTATCACCTTTACCTGCTGCACATCTTTCCTAGCTCGGTCCCTCTGTCTAGCCAATAGTAACCTTTCATATTTAGTTTAAATTCACCTCTCCGTAACCATTCTTGTGTCAGATCCTGACTGACATGAGGTTGTTTCAGGATTTTTCTGTACTTGCAACTATATTTTCCTTATATTTTCTTTTATTTCTTATATTTCTTAATTTTGTAATATATTTCTTACATTTCCTTATATTTTCTTTTATTTCTTATATTTCTTATTTTTTAAATATATTTCTTACATTTCCTTATATTTCCCTTTTCCACATGTCTTGCCTTCTCATCTGAGCCTTCTCCTTATATTCTTTCTTTTGCTTTTTGGCACATTCAGTTGCTGCCTGATTTTGTCTACTTCTGGTTTGGTTTCCATTCTCGTTTGACACCAATATGTTTCTATTAAACCTTTCATGTGTTTCTCCTTAATCTGGAGACTCACTATTCTATCATGCTGTGGTGTTACCAAAGCTGGATTTTCTTCACTATATCCTTCACTGCGCAGGTAAGCCATAACTTCAGTTACTATTTCTTTAACTTCTCCATTACCAATTCTCTTTTCTACTTTCCTCCTTTGTTTACTTATTTTTTTGTTATAAAGTTTTCCATGTCCAGATGCCTTTGTCTGTATTTCTCTTCAAATATCTTTGGTGCTGCTTTTTTATTTTTTTTGTATTGATTAGTTTTGCTTTTTCATTTGCATAAATATTGCACCATGTTAAATCTCTTCTTCTTTCCCATGTCCATATTTCTTCTTCAGATGTCTCCCACTCCACTTGTTTTTCCTTACTTTGGGGTCTCATTGTTTCATCATGCTGCGACATAACCTATATTAGACTTTCTACACTAAATCCTTCACTTCACAGGCACTCCATAACTTCAACTTCTATTTGTTTAACTTCTGCATTACTAATCTTCTTTTCTGCATTCCCCCGTTGTGATCTTATTATTTTGTATTGTAAAATTTTCCATATCTGGGTACTTTTGCCTGTATTTATCCTCAAATATCTTTGGAGCTGCTTTTATTATTATTTTATTTATTTTAATATATGTTTACCAGGAAAGTCTGACTTTGAGTGAAGCCAATTTTCAGTGGATGCCCAGGGAGAAATGCTCCAGATGCATGTCTTTGAAACATGGGAGGAAACCCACACAAATGCAGGGAGGGCATGCAGACTCCGCACAGAAGGCACACCAGCCAAGAATCAAACCAGAGAACCTCTTGCTGTTGGAGAACCTCTTGCTGTGAGGCAACAATACTACCGCTTCACCACTGCACCGTCCTGGTATTGATGAGTTTGGCTTTTTCCTTTGCATAAATATTACACCATATTGGATGCCTCTTTCTTTCCCACGCCCATATTTCCTTTAAATACCTTTGAAAAATCTCTAGGTTTTGTTGTTTATATTTTCACACTTCCTCAGTCACTTCTTTTTCCAAACAGCTCAATGTTTCTTGGTCTCTATAATGTTTTTCTTGAATCTGTTGTATGCCTTTGTCAGTATGGATGCAAACAGGGGTCATCCTATGAACAGGATCTACCTACATTCAAACAAATTACTTGGATCAGTCATATTTGCACTGCATACTTCTTGCACAGAATAAAAAATGGAAATCAGCAAAAAACAAGTATCTAGGCAGAAAGAAATGGTAACATACAATAGAAGGTAACAGTCGGGAAAGAGACAGAGAGGCAGAGATAAGCAATGTTCTACTAAGTCAGTCTTAGCTAAAGCACTGTTACATGTGTTTGTCTGTCTTAGCTAAGGCACTGTTACATGTGTTTGTCTGCATCTCACACAACTCATAGCATGACTCTATGTTTGGGCTGGTGAGAGGCAAAAGCATGCAGATAGAAAAGTCTTAAAAGACTGGATACATGCTTTAAAGGGTGAAAGCTTCACATCAGCTCATCCTAGTGTTTGGTCCTACTAAACCATGAGAACAATAACCAGGGAGAGAAATATACAGTTCCAAAAGAGGAAAACAGAAAATAAAAACATTTGTCAATTTGAAATTTTGGTGTAAAGTGGTGTCATTGATTTTGTATGAACTAATGACAAGGCAAGGCAGTATTTGTCGCGGTGGTGCAGAGGTTAGCATTGTCGCCTGACAGCAAGAGGTTCTCCCATTCGATTCTCAGCTGGAGCACCTTCTGTGTGGAGCCTACATGTCCTACCCACGGTCAAGTGATGTATAAAGACATGCATGTAGGTGCGTGCGTGAATGGGTGTGCCTTCTATGAAGGTTGAGCATTGGACTGGCAACTCGGCACCATAAAAATCCACTGGCAATCATTAGCGGACCAGAGTTCCACTGTGGCGACCCCAAACTGGGAAAAGCTGAAAGACATTACTTTTTAATGACAAGGCAAGGCAGTGAAGGGAACAGCACATAGTCAGAATAACAACACAACATGCACAACATGGTGTGTCATTCATTTTCCAGTACCTGCTACAGAAAAGTTATTTAAAACAGCAGATTCATTTAAAAAAGTAATTGACTATATGTATTTGCAATAAAGTCTTTCATGATCTAGTACCAGTAATGAAAAATAACAGGCACTTGCATTGTTTTCCCACCTTACTGAACTAGAATAGTCCAGTCTTCAGATTTTGCAGATCTCTGGGCTTTGTCATAGTTCCTGTGCTATCCATATCCTTATTTGGATAAGAGAAAGCTTCTTTGTTCACCAGTGGGAGTGGGGAGCACTGAGCAACCTATTTGTCCCTAGAGGAGTGGTTCCAGCCCAGCAACTTGTAGTTTATTGGCCATTTTGTGTCAATTCCTCGCTCTTTTCAACCCCCTGCTATAAAGCCCGCTTTTGCGCGCTTTTGCACTTGTATACGACTCAGCACAGCTCCTCGTGGTGTCCTGCAGAGTTCTACAAGCAGCAGAGAGTGAAAGAGTGACTTTCCTTGATTTATAAGTATTTTTTCTGGCTTTCTTTTTGACTACTGTATCTCGACTGCATTTCACCTAAAAACCCTTGAAATCAGCTCTGCATATTGTTTATATTGTATTTGTGTTGCTTCTAAACTGTTTGCGCTTTAAAAGTTAGTTTTTGTTTAATTTAACTGTTAGGCTAACACACTCAAGTGCGCTAGCCGTTTTAAAGCATTTACTGTTTGTTACTGATCCTTTTTCTTCTGTCTCTGAAAAAAAGAAAAAAAAAAAATAACCTTGTTTTCCCGCCTTACTGAACTAGAATAGTCCAGTCTTCAGATTTTGCTGATCTCTGGGCTTTGTCATAGTTCCTGTGCTATCCATATCCTTATTTGGATAAGAGGAAGCTTATTTGTTCACCAGTGGGAGTGGGGAGCACTGAACAACCTATTTGTCCCTAGAGCAGTGGTTCCAGCCCGGCAACTTGTAGTTTATTGGCCATTTTGGGTCAATTCCTAGCTCTTTTCAACCCCCTGCTAGAAAGCCCGCTTTTGCGCTTGTATACGACTCAGCACAGCTCCTCGTGGTGTCCTGCAGAGTTTTACAAGCAGCAGAGAGTGAAAGAGTGACTTTCCTTGATTTATAAGTATTTTTTCTGGCTTTCTTTTTGACTACTGTATCTTGACTGCATTTCACCTAAAAACCCTTGAAATCAGCTCTGCATATTGTTTATACTGTATTTGTGTTGCTTCTAAACTGTTTGCACTTTAAAAGTTAGTTTTTGTTTAATTTAACTGTTAGGCTAACACACTCAAGTGCGCTAGCCGTTTTAAAGCATTTACTGTAAGTTACTGTATCTTTTTCTTCTGTCTCTGAAAAAAAGAAAAAAATATATATCCTTGTTTTCCCACCTTACTGAACTAGAATAGTCCAGTCTTCAGATTTTGCTGATCTCTGGGCTTTGTCATAGTTCCTGTACTATCCATATCCTTATTTGGATAAGAGGAAGCTTCTTTGTTCACCAGTGGGAGTGGGGAGCACTGAGCAACCTATTTGTCCCTAGAGGAGTGGTTCCTGCCCAGCAACATGTAGTTTATTGGCCATTTTGGGTAAATTCCTAGCTCTTTTCAACCCCCTGCTATAAAGCCCACTTTTGCACGCTTTTGCGCTTGTATACGACTCAGCACAGCTCCTCGTGGTGTCCTGCAGAGTTCTACAAGCAGCAGAGAGTGAAAGAGTGACTTTCCTTGATTTATAAGTATTTTTTTCTGGCTTTCTTTTTGACTACTGTATCTCGACTGCATTTCACCTAAAAACCCTTGAAATCTGCTCTACATATTGTTTATACTGCATTTGTGTTGCTTTTAAACTGCTTGCACTTTAAAAGTTAGTTTTTGTTTAATTTAACTGTTAGGCTAACACACTCAAGTGCACTAGCCATTTTAAAGCATTTACTGTATCTTTTTGTTCTGTCTCTGAAAAAAAGAAAAATAAACAAAAAAATATCCTTGTTTTCCCACCTTACTGAACTAGAATAGTCCAGTCTTCAGATTTTGCTGATCTCTGGGCTTTGTCATAGTTCCTGTACTATCCATATCCTTATTTGGATAAGAGGAAGCTTCTTTGTTCACCAGTGGGAGTGGGGAGCACTGAGCAACCTATTTGTCCCCAGAGGAGTGGTTCTAGCCCAGCAACTTGTAGTTTATTGGCCATTTTGGGTCAATTCCTAGCTCTTTTCAACTCCCTGCTATAAAGCCCGCTTTTGCGCTTGTATACGACTCAGCACAGCTCCTCGTGGTGTCCTGCAGAGTTCTACAAGCAGCAGAGAGTGAAAGAGTGACTTTCCTTGATTTATAAGTATTTTTTCTGGCTTTCTTTTTGACTACTGTATCTCGACTGCATTTCACCTAAAAACCCTTGAAATCAGCTCTGTATATTGTTTATACTGCATTTGTGTTGCTTCTAAACTGTTTGCACTTTAAAAGTTAGTTTTTGTTTAATTTATCTGTTAGGCTAACACACTCAAGTGTGCTAGCCATTTTAAAGCATTTACTGTTTGTTACTGTATCTTTTTCTTCTGTCTCTGAAAAAAAGAAAAAAACAAAAAAAATCCTTGTTTTCCCACCTTACTGAATTAGAATAGTCCAGTCTTCAGATTTTGCTGATCTCTGGGCTTTGTCATAGTTCCTGTGCTATCCATATCCTTATTTGGAAAAGAGGAAGCTTCTTTGTTCACCAGTGGGAGTGGGGAGCACTGAGCAACCTATTTGTCCCTAGAGGAGTGGTTCCAGCCCAGCAACCTGTAGTTTATTGGCCATTTTGTGTCAATTCCTACCTCTTTTCAACCCCCTGCTGTAAAGCCTGCTTTTGCGCGCTTTTGCACTTGTATACGACTCAGCACAGCTCCTCGTGGTGTCCTGCAGAGTTCTACAAGCAGCAGAGAGTGAAAGAGTGACTTTCCTTGATTTATAAGTATTTTTTCAGGCTTTCTTTTTGACTACTGTATCTTGACTGCATTTCACCTAAAAACCCTTGAAATCAGCTCTGCATATTGTTTATACTGTATTTGTGTTGCTTCTAAACTGTTTGCACTTTAAAAGTTATTTTTTGTTTAATTTAACTGTTAGGCTAACACACTCAAGTGCACTAGCCGTTTTAAAGCATTTACTGTTTGTTACTGTATCTTTTTCTTCTGTTTCTGAAATAAAGAAAAAAAAAAAATATCCTTGTTTTCCCACCTTACTGAACTAGAATAGTCCAGTCTTCAGATTTTGCTGATCTCTGGGCTTTGTCATAGTTCCTGTACTATCCATATCCTTATGTGGATAAGAGGAAGCTTCTTTTTTCACCAGTGGGAGTGGGGAGCACTGAGCAACCTATTTGTCCCTAGAGGAGTAGTTCCAGCCCAGCAACATGTAGTTTATTGGCCATTTTGGGTGCATTCCTAGCTCTTTTCAACCCCCTGCTATAAAGCCCGATTTTGCGCGCTTTTGCACTTGTATACGACTCAGCACAGCTCCTCGTGGTGTCCTGCAGAGTTCTACAAGCAGCAGAGAGTGAAAGAGTGACTTTCCTTGATTTATAAGTATTTTTTCAGGCTTTCTTTTTGACTACTGTATCTCAACTGCATTTCACCTAAAAACCCTTGAAATCAACTCTGCATATTGTTTATACTGTATTTGTTTTGCTTCTAAATTGTTTGCACTTTAAAAGTTAGTTTTTGTTTAATTTAACTGTTAGGCTAACACACTCAAGTGCGCTAGCCATTTTAAAGCATTTACTGTATCTTTTTCTTCTGTCTCTGAAAAAAAGAAAAAAAAACAAAAAAATATCCTTGTTTTCCCACCTTACTGAACTAGAATAGTCCAGTCTTCTGATTTTGCTGATCTCTGGGCTTTGTCATAGTTCCTGTACTATCCATATCCTTATTTGGATAAGAGGAAGCTTCTTTATTCACCAGTGGGAGTGAGGAGCACTGAGCAACCTATTTGTCCCTAGAGCAGTGGTTCCAGCCCAGCAACTTGTAGTTTATTGGCCATTTTGGGTCAATTCCTAGCTCTTTTCAACCTCCTGCTAGAAAGCCCCCTTTTGCGCTTGTATACTACTCAGCACAGCTCCGCGTGGTGTCCTGCAGAGTTCTACAAGCAGCAGAGAGTGAAAGAGTGACTTTCCTTGATTTATAAGTATTTTTTCTGGCTTTCTTTTTGACTACTGTACCTCGACTGCATTTCACCTAAAAACCCTTGAAATCAGCTCTGCATATTGTTTATACTGTATTTGTGTTGCTTCTAAACTGTTTGCACTTTAAAAGTTAGTTTTTGTTTAATTTAACTGTTAGGCTAACACACTCAAGTGTGCTAGCCATTTTAAAGCATTTACTGTTTGTTACTGTATCTTTTACTTCTGTCTCTGTAAAAGAAAAACAAAAAAATATCCTTGTTTTCCCACCTTACTGAACTAGAATAGTCCAGTCTTCAGATTTTGCTGATCTCTGGGCTTTGTCATAGTTCCTGTGCTATCCATATCATTATTTGGATAAGAGGAAGCTTCTTTGTTCACCAGTGGGAGTGGGGAGCACTGAGCAACCTATTTGTCCCCAGAGGAGTGGTTCCAGCCCAGCAACTTGTAGTTTATTGGCCATTTTGGGTCAATTCCTAGCTCTTTTCAACCCCCTGCTATAAAGCCCGCTTTTGCGTGCTTTCGCGATTGTATACGACTCAGCACAGCTCCTCGTGGTGTCCTGCAGAATTCTACACGCAGCAGAGAGTGAAAGAGTGACTTTCCTTGATTTATAAGTATTCTTTTCTGGCTTTCTTTTTGACTACTGTATCTCGACTGCATTTCACCTAAAAACCCTTGAAATCAGCTCTGGATATTGTTTATACTGTATTTGTGTTGCTTCTAAACTGTTTGCACTTTAAAAGTTAGTTTTTGTTTAATTTAACTGTTAGGCTAACACACTCAAGTGTGCTAGCCATTTTAAAGCATTTACTGTTTGTTACTGTATCTTTTTCTTCTGTCTCTGAAAAAAAGAAAAAAAAAAAAAAAAATCCTTGTTTTCCCACCTTACTGAACTAGAATAGTCCAGTCTTCAGATTTTGCTGATCTCTGGGCTTTGTCATAGTTCCTGTGCTATCCATATCCTTATTTGGATAAGAGGAAGCTTCTTTGTTCACCAGTGGGAGTGGGGAGCACTGAGCAACCTATTTGTCCCTAGAGGAGTGGTTCCAGCCCAGCAACTTGTAGTTTATTGGCCATTTTGGGTCAATTCCTAGCTCTTTTCAACCCCCTGCTATAAAGCCCACTTTTGCGCTTGTATACGTCTCAGCACAGCTCCTCGTGGTGTCCTGCAGAGTTTTACAAGCAGCAGAGAGTGAAAGAGTGAATTTCCTTGATTTATAAGTATTTTTTTCTGACTTTCTTTTTGACTACTGTATCTCGACTGCATTTCACCTAAAAACCCTTGAAATCAGCTCTGCATATTGTTTATACTGAATTTGTGTTGCTTCTAAACTTTTTGCACTTTAAAAGTTAGTTTTTGTTTAATTTAACTGTTAGGCTAACACACTCAAGTGTGCTAGCCATTTTAAAGCATTTACTGTTTGTTACTGTATCTTTTTCTTCTGTCTCTGAAAAATAGAAAAAAAAAATAAAATAACCTTTTTTTCCCACCTTACTGAACTAGAATAGTCCAGTCTTCAGATTTTGCTGATCTCTAGGCTTTGTCATAGTTCCTGTGCTATCCATATCAGTATTTGTATAAGAGGAAGCTTCTTTGTTCACCAGTGGGAGTGAGGAGCACTGAGCAACCTATTTGTCCCTAGAGCAGTGGTTCCAGCCCAGCAACTTGCAGTTTATTGGCCATTTTGGGTCAATTCATAGCTCTTTTCAATTCCCTGCTATAAAGCCCGCTTTTGCGCTTGTATACGACTCAGCACAGCTCCTCGTGGTGTCCTGCAGAGCTTTACAAGCAGCAGAGAGTGAAAGAGTGACTTTCCTTGATTTATAAGTATTTTTTCTGGCTTTCTTTTTGACTACTGTATCTCGACTGCATTTCGCCTAAAAACCCTTGAAATCAGCTCTGCATATTGTTTATACTGTAGTTGTGTTGCTTCTAAACTGTTTGCACTTTAAAAGTTAGTTTTTGTTTAATTTAACTGTTAGGCTAACACACTCAAGTGCACTAGCCGTTTTAAAGCATTTACTGTAAGTTACTGTATCTTTTTCTTCTGTCTCTGAAAAAAAGAAAAAAATATATATATATCCTTGTTTTCCCACCTTACTGAACTAGAATAGTCCACTCTTCAGATTTTGCTGATCTCTGGGCTTTGTCACAGTTCCTGTGCTATCCATATCCTTATTTGGATAAGAGGAAGCTTCTTTGTTCACCAGTGGGAGTGGGGAGCACTGAGCAACCTATGTGCCCCTAGAGGAGTAGTTCCAGCCCAGGAACATTAGTTTATTGGCCATTTTGGGTCACTTCCTAGCTCTTTTCAACCCCCTGCTATAAAGCCCGCTTTTGCTCACTTTTGCGTGAATTTGCTCGAAGTTGCTCATAGAGCAACATTGGGCAGCGCCGGTTAATCAAGTTTAAACTATTTCTGGCTCCGCAAAGTCTGCTCTTCAATTTTTCCCTTAGAACTGCTCTACTTGCAATCTAAACAGTCTATTCTCTATCTGAAAAGCCCAGCCCTTGCTCCTAAAGCATTTTTATACAGGTAAAGCACTCTTAAACAAAAAGAAAGTACTTCATTCACCTAAATCCCCTTGAGTACCCATTTCCCTATAGGTCCTTTCTGACTCAGTTACACAGCAATCCTTTACACTATTCTAGCATGTCGAAAGGTCAGTTGCTGGCATCCTCTCCTGTTCAGCTGGTGAATCTGGGAATCTTGAGGCAATGTTACAATTGCCTCATGTACACAGACAACCCTCTCCTCCTCCCAACAAATACAAATATATGTTTGAGATGCAACTATATAGCCAAACTGGAGGCTGAGCTCTCTCAACTCAGTACTGGCAAAACCAGTCAGGAGGAGAAGGTAACCACACACACCACAAACCCAGTCTTACATAGACCTATCACAACTGCAAACCAAACACATAAACACACAAGAATATACTCGGAGGCTCTGATTAAAAATCTACCAAAACAACAGAGGCCTCCAAAGCAGACACCCAAGCGACCACTACCTCAAGACATAGCACATGCAACACATAGTTCACAAAGTCAGTGTGCTAAACAGTCACAGCCCTTAAGGCCAAACAACATGCAAGATACACTTCTAATAGGTGACTCCATAGTCAGTCACACTGACGTCCCACTCACCAGACTGAACAAGGAAAAGGTTACAGTAAACTGCCTGTGGGGCGCTAGAATCCACCACATAACACAAGCACTCAGGTCACTCCAAAGCAAGTACAAATATGACTCAGTCATTGTCCATGCCGGCGTGAATGACCTGAGACGTACCTCCCTGGACTACATGAAAAGAGACTTAGAGGAGCTCTCTGATTATGTAGCCCAGGCCAGTATGACCCTGACCCTGAGCAGCATCTTACCCTCACCAAGAATGATGCCACAGTACAAAGACAAAATGATCAGCTTTAACAATTGGCTTAATTACTGGTGTCATTCTAAGGGGATCCAATGTCTGTCTGCTTGGGATGACATGCTGGACAAGCCATGCTGCTTCACAAGGGATGGCTTGCACCTGTCACCCCTGGGCTTCCGGATATTGGCCAAGGCTCTTGCCATCCCCATAGTGCCTTTTTTAGGCAAGGCTCAAAAGACAAACCCACCTCCCTAGAAAACACAAGTGAAAAAAAAACTAAGGGTAATGCTGCTCAATGCCAGAAGTCTAAACCTCAAGATGCATGCTCTCAAAGCCCTCCTCAGTATGGAGAACATCGATGTCTGTGCAGTGACTGAAACCTTGTTCAAGGCTCCTGAGAGCACCCCAGCACTACCAGGTTTTACCTCATATCATGCTTTCCGGCCCCAAAACTGGGACAGAACCACAAAAGGAGGGGAGTATCCATATTCATCAAAGATACCCACACCTCCAGGTTAGTGGCACGCAGGAAGCATCGGAGACCATCCAGGTGCAACTAACCATAGGCAAAACTTCCCTACAGTTTGTAGCATGCTACAGACCACCCTCTCAAACTCAGGAACACCACTCAGCCTTCCTGAAGACACTGGAGAGTATGAATGTCTCTCCAAATACTATCATATTGGGAGACTTCAACTACCCAAACATAGACTGGGAACATTACTCAAGCTCCAACACCCTAGACCAAAGGTTCCTAGAATTCATAAACTCAAATGCGATGGAACAACTAGTCACCAGTCCCACAAGAGGAGATAATATACTAGACCTGATCATCACAAACATGGGGACAAAATGCTCCACACCAAAAGTATACCCCTCATTGGTGAGATCAGACCATAAATTAATCTCACTGGAAATCCACATCCTGCCCCCACCCCCTGCACAAAAGACCACAGTGAGGAACTTCTCAAAAGCCAACTTCACACTTCTTAAGACTGAAGTGGTATCCTTCAAGGCCCTTGGGCCAGTGGAAACCACAACCCACACCACTGAATCCTTTACAAATGCCTTCTACGGGCACCTTCAAGAATGCATGGATCATGCAATCCCTAATAAAACCAAGACCCATTCCCCCAAAGGCAGGCGCCTTGTCTGGTGGACCCCAGCCATTAACAAACTTTACAACAGGTGGAAGAAGCTACTACATGACAGAGCAAAATCCCTAAAAGGGAAGGCATCTCTGATCAGTACTAGCAAAAAACTACGATCACTCATAAAATCATCCAAGGCCAACTTTGAGAGAAAAATCGCAAAAGACACAAAAGACAGTCACAAGGCCTTCTTTAGCTATGTTAGAAACCTGGGTGGAAACTCCCAGATATGCTCAGAGTTAGTCCAAAATGACACAAAATACACTGAACCCACAGACATTGCCAACATTCTGGCAGACAGGTTCAGTGCAAATTTCTCTACCCCCTGCCCCCCAAAAGGAGAAATATCTATCCCAGCAGAGTGTAGCCTCCCTAACATCGCAGATGCCCAGGTGAGAGCCGCCCTCTCCAAAGCTAAAATCGCAGCATCAATGAGACCAGACGGTGTCCCAGGCTGTGTGCTACATGAACTCCAAGAGGAACTAAACCCGCACATAAGGCTGCTGTTTAATCTTAGCCTTACTACAGGATACATACCCAAAGAGTGGCGTACAGCAACAGTGGTCCCACTCCACAAAGACAGTGCTTCTACAGACCCTGGAAATTACCACCCCATAAGATTGACGAGCCTGGTCTGCAAAGCTATGGAAAGGATCATTATGGAACTCATAAACAAAGACATTGGGGACCTACAGACATTGGATCCTACCCAATTTGGCTTTGTCAAGGGCAGACCCTGTCTTTTGAACTTGGTCAACTTTTTTGAAACAGTCACTAAGGCCATTGATGAGGGTAAGGCAGTTCACACAGCCTACCTTGACCTTGCAAAAGCCTTCGACACAGTACCCCACTCGGGCATCATAGACAAACTCACCAGCTTAGATGTAAACCCATATGTCACAAGATGGGTTGCAAACTGGCTCAAGGACAGAACCCACAAGGTCAGAATTGCTGGAGCCATGTCGGACTCTAAGCCAGTCACAAGCAGTGTCCCACAGGGCTCAGTCCTGGGACCCCTCTTGTTCAGCATTTATTTTTCCGAGGTGCAAGCAAACATAGGAGGATTGTGGCTGACAAAGTTCGCAGATGACTGCAAACTGGGCGCCATAATTGATACTTCAGCGGACACAAGCATCCTTCAGAGAGGCCTCATAGAAACGGATAATTGGTGCTAGAGCCATGGCCTTAAACTGATCGCCAAAAAATGTATAGTCATACCCTTTGGAAGAAACAAGGTACCCACAAATTACCACATAGGTGGTAATCCATTAAGTACGGAAGAGGTAATCAGGGACCTAGGGACCCAAGTTGACAGTAACCTCTCATTTGACACTCACATTGCCAAAGTGGTTAGGAAGACCTTCTATATTGCCCACCTTATCATGAAGGGATTCACATCTAGATCAAGAGAGGTCATTCTGCCCCTGTACTCTTCTCTTATCAGGCCCATGATTGAGTACAGTGCCCCATTTGGGATGTATCTTACCCGACACCTGCAGCAGTTGGAAAGACCCCAAAAGTTCCTCAACAAGAGGATAAAAGGTCTCAAACATATGTCATATGCTGCCCGGCTGAAGAAACTCCAGCTCTATTCAGTCGCATACCGCCTACTCAGAGGTGATCTATGCCTGATGTACAAGGCCATGTCCAATCCATAATTAATGGACATGCTCCACCTCAGAAAATCCAAATCCATCAGAGCCACGAGAGCAAGAGATTTGAACCTCAACACAGAAATAAATAGGACGTGCTGGAGGGACAGATTCATAACCCAGAGGCTCCCTACACTCTGGAACAGAATCCCAGTCCATGTTAGGCAGAGCCCCTCACTAACTCTCTTCAAGAGAAATCTTGACGAGTGGATGGGAGATCATAGGTTTACCCCAGGGGTCATCTCTGTGTCACTACTAGACAGAGGCACAGTAAACTAAACCCTAAATGGGCATAGTATTCTCATCCTAAGGGGTGGTGAAAGCCACACACACTCTGGCTAGGCTTATAAATGCCCTAGGGCAGATAGCCTAGTACGAACCTATGAACCTATAGAGAAATAAAAGTTATTTACATATTTCACATACACTCAGAGAACTATTAATAAATGGTTCTACATTTGGCTATAACTGCTTAGTATAAAGTGCAATACAATGGGTCTAGTAAGAATACATAACCAGTTGGGGTCTGATTGAATTAAGTGCAGTGGGTTAGCAGCACTGCTGATAATTGCTTACAACACAATTTTTACTGCATTTCCAGTTATCTCTGGTAATTTCATATTTCCTGATATAATTTGGAGATGCTTTCTTTAACCTTACAACTTACCACTTACTGCTATGCACCATATTAAACTGCAAGGTGTGAGAAACAAAATGGCAGTAAGATAGTTTTATTGGTGTGCCCTGCAACATGCTTTATGCATAAGCAGTATAATACTCCTTCATACAGAGCTAAGAGTGGCATGGGCTAGGAAACCATATTTGTGGTAGACAAAGTTTGCAACTGTAGAGCATACGCTGGACAAAATGTTACAATAAATCCAGTTTGTATTTGTGCCAAATAAAGTACAACATTCCAGATGCTTATATTTGGTTATTACCTTTCATTATAAGGTATCAGAAAACAGGGATTATGAAAGTGGTAAGATCAAAATGGTGGTATGTTTCTTTCACATAACTAACTTTTCTTCTGCAGTAAGACAGTAAGACATTTGTATTATTAGAACTGTGAACAATAAATCAAGGTTATCTCAGATCCTTCATCAACATACATCAAAAGATATTTGCAACCATGTAAAATAAAGTGAAACATTCCACTTCATATACTTGGCTTTTCACTATCATGTATCAGACAACAGTGGCTGTGAAAGTATTCAGAGCATAATGCTGTATGCTGTTTCCTATTACTCATCATCATCTATAGTAAAGCATTTTTACTGTTAAAAAAACTTGAACTGGTAATCAAAAGTAAGTTAGCTTCTGTATCTGCATGCAGACACTTATGCAGATGATGTTTGTAATGTTGTAAAATAATTTAAAATGTTCATGTTTTATATATTTGGCTACTTCTCATCATCAGGTATTAGAGAACAACACTTATGAAACCATCAAGACCATAATGCATTCCCATCATCCTCATCAGCAGCAGCATGTTTTACAAGTGTGCATTTGTCTGGTAAAATTAATACAACCTCCACTTATTGCATTTTTATTGTACTCTGCATGGATGAAAGAATGCAGAATTTACCTGCCAAAAAATAGCATCACAGCACAATCAAGATGAACTGGCTTTACATGTTTCAAAGCAAAATGTGATCACGGTGAAGCAACATCCAGCAGTATGATCTTAATAAAAGGAAAATGATTTATTTTCACTAGTGTGGTTTGTTTGGTCAAATTAATACAGCCTCCAGATGTGGTACTTGGAGCAGGTGAATAAATAAAACATTAATCACAAGAAAGAACAAAGTTCAGCTTCACAGACACTGCTGAAGCAGTTGTTTACTTCATCTAGCATTTTCCTCTTTATAAAAAGAGAAAACGAATAGCTTTTGCGAGTGCACCTTTTTGTTACTGAATTAAAACAGCCTGCAAAGGTCATTAGTTTTTGTTATTTAATAAACACAGTAGTCAACTGCACAAGGACCAGCTTCACTAAAGAACAACATTCTTCTATGGTGTTATAATTCCATGATATTATAGTTTTTGTTCACAGGATTGCTGTGGCATATTTTTTTACATTGGGTTTCTCTTCATCTTGTTAAAAATGGAATGTTACTGCATTAAAAGTAAAAGATTAAATCAGGCCTGCTGGGCTGAGAATATACTTCTAACTATTTGGAAAAGGTCATTTGCAACTTAGAACTTTTTTGCTTTCACCTTCTTGTTGCTATTGATAAAATAATGAGCAAATAAACCTGTTAATATTCACAAAACAAAGTATTCCTATTACCCTTATCAGTAGTTACTGATACTGATTTTTTTAAATTCATTTTTGTACTAACCTTCCAAAGCATCTGTTCATCTAAACCAATGTGTAGGCCTACTGTCTTGCATACAAGTCAACACAAAAATCTGGAACAGGAGCAAGACTTGAAGCTGCCATGGAAGAAGTAAATAATCGATCACAGGATAAAACAGTACAAAGCAACTGATGTATGATAGATTCCAGGTTGCAATCCAAAGAAATGAACATGATGAAGTGATTATATCAATTAACCTGGCATTGTTTACTCTTCAGTTAGAAATCTGTAGTACTTGTAGTAAAGGCCTTTCATGGGATGAGAAATCACAGTGCTGGAGAGAGACAATAATGAAGGCAGCTCTGATATTTATTTATTTGTTTATATTTGTTTTCTGGGGCAGAGAACTGATCTCCATAGACTTTTTTTGGCTGAGCCCAGGAGTGATTTCTGATTAAGTGAATTGCTCAGAGTCACAATTAGGCAATTAAGGGGAGCAGATACTTTGCCACATGAAGAGGGAATAAAGGAATGTTTTTCACTTACAAAGAGGTGAAACATGGAGGATATAAAACATGGGAGTTGGAGTGTTGCATTAACTGCTGACACCTCTCTTAAAATAATATAGAAATGTATTATATTAGACTTGTGAGAGCTATAATAATATTACATTCGAAAGACTATATTGGACAGGTGTGAAATGGAGAAATTAAAAAAGACAGGTGTGAATAGCCTAACTACTTTATCAAAGGAATGCAGTTCCATTGTGACTTAAGAAAGTTTTTTTATTTTTGTACAGAGAGAGAGAGAGAGACAGCAGATGATTTGTCAGATAAAGTGACAGAATAGGTACTAGAAGCTAAGATAGATGAGGCTTTTAAATTAGCCTGATATACTTGAACAAGTAGGATAGATATAGAACAATCTGACGAGGGATAACTGAGAATCAGACAGATTAAATCAATTCATAGCCTCCTTCTAATAGTTAAATGTATACACACAGGGTCAGAAAACAGGGTCAGGATGTCACAGAGTGAGACATTGAGATGTACTATTATTATTATTATTATTATGGTTAGTATTACTGTTATCATTATTATTATTATTACTGTTATTATTATTATTATTACTGTTATTATTATTACTGTTGTTATTATTATTGTTGTTATTATTATTATTATTACTGTTATCATTATTATTATTATTATTACTGTTATTATTATTGTTATTATTGCTGTTATTATTACTGTTATTATTATTATTTTTATTATTATTATTATTATTATTATTATTACTGTTATCATTATTATTATTATTACTGTTATTATTATTATTGTTATTATTACTGTTATCATTATTATTACTGTTAATATTATTGTTATTACTGTTATTATTATTATTACTGTTATTATTATTACTGTTATTATTATTATTGTTATTATTACTATCATTATTATTATTACTGTTATTATTGTTATTGTTAATATTATTGTTATTATTACTGTTATCATTATTATTATTACTGTTACTATTATTGTTATTATTGTTATTATTACTGTTATCATTATTATTATTACTGTTGTTATTATTATTATTACTGTTATTATTATTACTGTTATTATCATTATAATTATTATTATTATTATCATTATTGTTATTATTACTGTTATCATTATTATTATTATTACTGTTATTATTATTGTTATTATTATTATTACTGTTATAATTATTATTAATATTCTTACTGCTATTATTATTCTTACTGTTATTATTATTACTGTTATTATTATTATTACTATTATTGTTATTATTATTATTAATGTCAAATTGCTGGCAAGGAATACAGTGAATGGTGGATGAAAAGGGCATTTCCTGGCAACAGAGATACCTTTTATGACTGAAAAGATTTGGGGCAATGCTTATTAAATTGCCAAACCCTGTTAAAAATTGAATACAAACCCAGATCTTGTAGTTTCAACTCATGTCCAGTCCAGTACACCCTTGAAAAAATAAACACATCAGGTAATAATTTTAGTAAGGCCTAAAATAGCTTTAATAGAATAAAAAATAAATTTAACTGAAAAGTGATACAAACATTGTTTTCTATTTTTTTTTTCTGTTGTATCATTATAGCGCCAAACATTTAAGTTTTTCTTATATTGTATGGTACTATAAACACATGAGAGCATGAGAACAAATGCATTAAATTATATCTCACCTTTTCAGGTCAGAGTAATGCAAACTGGTAGTGTAATTTCCATTGATTTTATGTTGTCCCTGTGGAATTTGTGTCTTTCTGATATTTGCATATAATGTTTTATTCTACATTTCTTGAACCAAAACCTTTGAAGCATTTAAACACCTTATATGGGATTGCTGCAATATAAACTAAAGCTAATGTGGAAGAATGTATTGTATACATTGAGAATTTTGCCCAGTTTCTTATGTTTAAGTGCCATAAAGTATTTTTGCAAGTAAAATGTATCCCTAATGTTCTACTTGTATTGTTTTTATTTAAAGAAATGCCTTACAGGTTGTCATGGTAGTACCTTTTCTGCATAGAACCACATCTAAATGCTTACAAAATGCCATAATTGAAATTGTTTTCATTTCTGAATTTTGTTGCTTTGTGTACAGCTGAACGAGTTACCAATATAAAATGGATAATATGAAAGGCAATGTCATGTATTACAATGAAAATACAAACAAAGCAAAAATATATAATTTATAGGCTTTTAATACAATAAGTTATTTATTACATTTACAAAATAAAATGTTGACAGTGAAATATCATGACCTTCTCACTATTTCTTTCTTTTTACTTACAGAAAACTAATCAAATATAATCCCAGATATGAAATGCTATATTGCTACCTTCATCATTCATTAGATTCATTACAGAGTATAAATCTACCATCAGGATACACCTCACTTGACATATCAAACAAAAAGAGAAGCCCCTGAGGTTCTTAACAAAGAAGATTTGAGACTTAAATATTCTAAGCTACTAAGTGAAGCTAGAAGTTTTTTCCCTTTACTCAGTATCTTACACACTCTTGAGCTGTGATCTGTGCTTCATCTAGCTTGCCATTAGAGACCTTGTTATTTTCCAACAGAGACCCTGTTGCCCTTGATTTCCTATATCCCCATAAGTCTAATATGTTTGCAAATGCAATAATGAGGGCACCTAGTTACCTGCAAATGATCAGTGCACCATCCCAGTAAACAAATGTAACATAAAATAAAATAATTGGTCACCAGTGGATAAACAGAATGTGATGCAGAGCTAAATTCCATACACAGTGTCTCCCTCTTCTCAAGAATATGGTGCCCCCTGCAGGTTAAGCAGTGAAATGCATTACCATCCTTTAGACATAACTTTGATGACCAGATAGGTGCTGTCAAATATACCCCAAGACTAAATCACCTAGCTCTCCTTCAAAAAGAGGGTACAGCCTGAAGGTGGGTGGCAAGGTGTTGATGTGTATGAGACTAAATTATCTTGCATCTTTTATGAATCCTATGACTCCTTATGCCCTGGCAGTCATAATATAGAAACCAGAAGTAATTACATCCCCTAAAAAACAGAGGCCAGTAGCAATCAGTTTAGTCTCCTGGTACCTCAGTCGTTCAACTTGAAGGTGAAAGGCTGAGGTACCAGGAGAATAAATTGATTGCTATTGGCCTCTTAGTTTTTTTTTTAAATTTATTTAATGGTGTTGTTATTATTAATTACAGCCCCTTCTCTTGCAATTTGTAAGCTGTTGCTGGCAGGTTAGTGATCTGTATAGTGTCTACCTTTTCCTTAAGTTTGTTGATGCTGAACTTCAGAATATATATTAGATGCACTGTATATTATATTTTTATTATTAGTTTTGAAACTCGCATTGTTTGCATTTAGACCTTCTTCTATTTCTTTTAGAATCACTTAATGACAGTTATTTAGCTAATTTTTCATTCAATTTATTGATAATTTTTCTGATGCTTAAACACCTGATATGATACTGCATTAAGAGTTATAGAAAGCCTATGGCATAATGTCTATCCATCTTCAGAATCAATGAATCTTCTAACAAACCTTGAGCCAAAGAAAATGCAATTGTGTTGTAATTTTTTCAGCTGCAATTATTTAGAGAAATTTATTTCTGTAACATTTGTTATAGAAGCAAAAAAGAATGCCATGCAGTAATCATATGCTTAATTTCTGGTGCTACTGTTTTGGGTGTTTTTGGCCCCTTAAGCTGGCCATTGGTAACACACATGCCTCTCCTTCTTCACTGACTCTACGGGCTCTCCAGGTCACCCCCAGAGTTAGTGTAACCCCTACCCATATCTAGTGAGAAGATCGATCTATACACATGCACAACTTGTCAGAGATTTGGGATTCATGGCTAGGCTTAAAAAAGCCCTTGTGGTCATCAGCCTAGTAAACACCTATGGACCTATAATACTGATGCTGAGGATATTTTTGCTTAAGTCTTAAATCCCCATTTCCCTTCGTGTACACCTGTTATGTCCACTGGGCAGTCATGTAATGGTAACCGATGGTAGAGCTTCCCCTTGCAAAGTGATTCAGCCAGGCTCTCCACCAATTCCCACTTGACAATGCTTCCTTGCATGTCCCCATTATCTATCAGGGATCTAACATGAGGAGCAATCAGGTGCATGCCCTAGCCCCCCCACCAGATGCATGCTGTAACCCCACCAGGTGCATGCCCTACCCCCTACCAGGTGCATGCCCTACCCCCCCCCCAGGTACATGCTCTATCTCAGACCTTCCTACTTGATCCACTAATCCAAAGTGGGTCACCTTGGTTTTAGTTAAAGCTTTGTTCCTCCTTGTCATGGTACTGCTTTTAATTATTAGCTACCATGTGTATCCATGTTTTTCAACTATGTCACAGAAAAAAAATTACTTCAAATATAAAAGCTATCAGCTTTTGAGAAACAAATACTTTTACACCATGCAGAATGTTAGATAGCTTACAGTATCATTTTCTGATCACCTTTTTGTACCATATTTTCTCTTTACAGTTCTTGAGTTGAGTATCTTAATTTTCTACAAACTAGAAGGAAAATACCAACTGTCAGGATGCTGGCATGGATGTACTTACCTTTACTGTACTCTCAACCAACTGTCAGGATGCTGGCATGGATGCACTTACCTTTACTGTACTCTCAACCAACTGTCAGGATGCTGGCATGGATGTACTTACCTTTACTGTACTCTCAACCAACTGTCAGGATGCTGGCATGGATGTACTTACCTTTACTGTACTCTCAACCAACTGTCAGGATGCTGGCATGGATGTACTTACCTTTACTGTACTCTCAACCAACTGTCAGGATGCTGGCATGGATGTACTTACCTTTACTGTACTCTCAACCAACTGTCAGGATGCTGGCATGGATGTACTTACCTTTACTGTACTCTCAACCAACTGTCAGGATGCTGGCATGGATGTACTTACCTTTACTGTACTCTCAACCAACTGTCAGGATGCTGGCATGGATGTACTTACCTTTACTGTACTCTCAACCAACTGTCAGGATGCTGGCATGGATGTACTTACCTTTACTGTACTCTCAACCAACTGTCAGGATGCTGGCATGGATGTACTTACCTTTACTGTACTCTCAACCAACTGTCAGGATGCTGGCATGGATGTACTTACCTTTACTGTACTCTCAACCAACTGTCAGGATGCTGGCATGGATGTACTTACCTTTACTGTACTCTCAACCAACTGTCAGGGTTCTGGCATGGATGTACTTACCTTTACTGTACTCTCAACCAACTGTCAGGATGCTGGCATGGACATACTTACCTTTACTGTACTCTCAACCAACTGTCAGGATGCTGGCATGGACGTACTTACCTTTATTATACTCTCAACCAACTGTCAGGATGCTGGCATAGACGTACTTACCTTTACTGTACTCTCAACCAACTGTCAGGATGCTGACATGGATGTACTTACCTTTATTATACTCTCAACCAACTGTCAGGATGCTGGCATGGATGTACTTACCTTTACTGTACTCTCAACCAACTGTCAGGATTCTGGCATGGACGTACTTACCTTTACTGTACTCTCAACCAACTGTCAGGATGCTGGCATGGATGTACTTACCTTTACTGTACTCTCAACCAACTGTCAGGATGCTGGCATGGATGTACTTACCTTTACTGTATTCTCAACCAACTGTCAGGGTTCTGGCATGGATGTACTTACCTTTACTGTACTCTCAACCAACTGTCAGGATGCTGGCATGGACATACTTACCTTTACTGTACTCTCAACCAACTGTCAGGATTCTGGCATGGATGTACTTACCTTTATTATACTCTCAACCAACTGTCAGGATGCTGGCATAGATGTACTTACCTTTACTGTACTCTCAACCAACTGTCAGGATGCTGACATGGATGTACTTACCTTTATTATACTCTCAACCAACTGTCAGGATTCTGGCATGGACTTACTTACCTTTATTGTACTCTCAACCAACTGTCAGGATGCTGGCATGGACGTACTTACCTTTACTGTACTCTCAACCAACTGTCAGGATGCTGGCATGGATGTACTTACCTTTACTGTACTCTCAACCAACTGTCAGGATGCTGGCATGGATGTACTTACCTTTATTATACTCTCAACCAACTGTCAGGATTCTGGCATGGACTTACTTACCTTTACTGTACTCTCAACCAACTGTCAGGATGCTGGCATGGACGTACTTACCTTTATTGTACTCTCAACCAACTGTCAGGATGCTGGCATGGACGTACTTACCTTTACTGTACTCTCAACCAACTGTCAGGATGCTGGCATGGATGTACTTGCCTTTACTGTACTCTCAACCAACTGTCAGGATGCTGGCATGGATGTACTTACCTTTACTGTACTCTCAACCAACTGTCAGGATGCTGGCATGGATGTACTTACCTTTACTGTACTCTCAACCAACTGTCAGGATGCTGGCATGGATGTACTTACCTTTACTGTACTCTCAACCAACTGTCAGGATGCTGACATGGATGTACTTACCTTTATTGTACTCTCAACCAACTGTCAGGATGCTGGCATGGACGTACTTACCTTTACTGTACTCTCAACCAACTGTCAGGATAACTGTCAGGATGTTGTCAACCAACTGTCAGGATTCTGGCATGGACTTACTTACCTTTACTGTACTCTCAACCAACTGTCAGGATGCTGGCATGGACGTACTTACCTTTACTGTACTCTCAGGATTATTGAGACGAATATCAGTAAAAGAACCTTTAAATTTGCTATATATCCAGTTTTGTAAGGTAGTGTATAGTTAGCACTATTACTTCTTTGTATTATCAGTTTGGGATCACTTGGTGGGGGAGAGAGTACATTTTACCTGGGACATATTTTTCATAGATGCACATTCTATGATGCATACAGTGGAATTCTATTTTGGTTGGTTGGTTCTGTTTATCTCATGTTGGGTGGCAAATGCATGCAGTGAGATACTTTAGTTTTGTTTGTTCAATTTTAGTCAAAGAACTAAAGCCTTATCCAATTTCAGCAATGAATATCTGACCTAGACTTAGTTTGGAATGTTTATTACTGCAGAATACAAATAATCTCATTACAGAAATAATATTGTTATTTCTCCATTCATAATCTAGATTTGCAATTTTAGATGACTTAGATTATTAATTTTTAAGTAAAAATAGAATAACAGAAATGAGCTCCCCTTTGATTATGGTACAGGTGATATTTCTGTTTACATTCTCAGTTGTTTATACACACACACACACACACACACACACACACACACACACACACACACACACACACACACACACACACACACACACACACACACACACACACTTGTGACAAAGTGGTGGTTCTGTTGTTTTTTTGGGGGGGTCTGGGGTTCATATTTGACTTCTGATTATTGAATGAATGGTGTCTTCGTGTTCTCCCTCTGGGTCTTATTGTTTTTTTTTCCTGATACTACAGTTTTTTCCACTTTCAAAAATATGGTGGTTGATTGACTACTCTAAATTATACATGTCCATGTGTTCCTGTTTATGACTGAAATGGTTCATTAATAATTAGTTCAGTTACTTGCATAATTTCATTACCCCAATCACAAACTACCTCCTCCCAGCACAACTACTCAATCACCGAATCCCCACCACATTTGAACTCAAAATGTCCATAAAATATAACAATTTTTTTACTGCATATATAAACATATTCTCAACAGTCTCTCTAAACTTGCTCTCAGTGGAGATGTGCACCCCATTCCTGGCCCCACAATCACCAACATCTCCACATACCCCCTTCCAACCAACTCCCCCATCACCCAAATCACACGCAACAAAAACCCAAATGACCTCATCATATCTCTTAACATCAGAAGCATCTGTAAAAAAATCCAAGAGCTCCATGCCTACATAAGTCTCTACTTCATTGACATCCTTATCCTAACCGAATCTTGGCTCAAACCTCACATCAAAAGCAAGGAAATACTTCCACCTGGATACAACATCCTCTGTAAGGACAGACTATCCAGAAAAGGTGGAGGTGTGGCACTGTTGTACACATGCCACCTCAATATCCAAATTCTTACCAAATCAGCTCCCCAGTTTGACAAGGAAGAAATACTTTACACCGCCCTCAAATTAAACCCTAAAAAATCAATCAACATTATAGGGTGCTATTTCCCACCAGGCCAAAATATACCTCCCCTTGAACACCTAGTAGACTGGACCAACCTCTCCCTACCCCAAGAAACTATCATCCTCGGGGACTTTAACATCAATTGGCTATCTTGCAATAGCAACCATCCAGCCCTCCATCTAAATCTCCATAGTTTCTCTCAGCTAATACAAACCCCCACTAGGATCAATAAAAACCCTAATAGCCACACCATTCTTGACTGGGTCTTAGTTAACAAAGCCCCTCACACCTACCTAGCAGGCTGTTTTCCTGACTCCCTCAGTGACCATTAATGTTTGCAAACCCATTACCCACAGACTTATTTGCAACAAAGCTAATTTTAACCCTAACTCCTTCACCTCTTCCCTCCAGAATGTAAAGTGGTCACCTCTAAAATACCTCATCCTAGATGAAGCAGTCCATTTCTTTAACAGTTCCTACCTTAACATCCTTAACTCTCATGCCCCCCCCCCCGAGAAACACCAGAATCAGAACTAAGAGCTCCCCCTGGCTACAAAAAAACATCCCTCAGATAGGCAACTCTTCCTTGAACTATGTAACAAGGTCAAAAAGCAAGTAAAAGCAGACAAAGCCGTTTTCTATCAGATGTCCCTAAACTCCTTTCAAAACAACCCTAAACAATTCTGGTCCACAATTAACTCTATACTCTGCCCAGGAAAAGCAAGCACCCCCCCTACCTACCACCCCTCTCTCCACCAGTAGCATTGCTGATTCCTTCAATAAACACTTCACAGAATCCTTCTATCCCTAACAAAAAATCACTTCCCTACACAAATTCCTCCCTCACTCAACCCAAATCCACCCCTCTCTACCTTCTTTCTCTCCATGGTACCCACTTCCTACATAAAAAGACTCTTGACAAAACCAAAACCCACTAAACTAGCAGCTGACTACCTGCCCACTGAATTACCTAAATATAGCAGCCGATGTCCTCGCTTATCCTATTTCCATATTAATCATCCACTCTCTATCTTAATCCTATGTACCCACACTATGGAACATATCACATATCATTCCCCTCCACAAATGTGGCCCCTCCACTAACCTCTCCAACTACTGCCCCACTGTCATCCTCTCCCCCCTCTCCAAGATACTTGAAAAATGCATCAACTCACAGGTCTCCAAATTCCTCCTTAACAATAACCTCCTCTCCAATACCCAGCATGGTTTCAGACCTCTTCTCCAATACCCAGCATGGTTTCAGACCTCCTCTCCAATACCCAGCATGGTTTCAGACCTCCTCTCCAATACCCAGCATGGTTTCAGACCTCCTCTCCAGTACCCGGCATGGTTTCAGAGCACACCACAGCACTACAACTGCTCTCCTCTCCTTCACCAACACTATCCTCCATCACAAAAACAATGGCCTCCTCTCCTCTGCTGTATTTCTGGATCTATCTAAAGCCTTTGACATTGTGTCACACAATCTACTACTCTCTGCTCTATCCGACCTCTCTTTATTCACACCAGCCACAAACTGGTTCCACAGCTATCTACAAGGCCACCAGCAATCAGTCATCTGGGACAACAATCTATCCCTTCACCTCCCTGTTACTCTCGGGGATCCCCAAGGCTCCATCATTGCCCCCCTACTTTTCTCCCTTCTCACCAACAACCTGCACACTGCCACCAAACATGCCTCTCTCATACAGTTTGCAGATGATTCCACCCTCATCTGCTCAGCCCCAACTCTAATAGAACTTCAACAGATCCCCCAAGAATCTTTCTATTTAGTTGAAAACTGGCTATCTCATTCCCAGCTCCTCCTCAATCCAAATAAACCAAACTCCTCATCTTCCAATCCTCCAAATCTGCCTCTAACACCCCACACTTCACTATTCAAGCCAAAGATAATACCTCCATTTCACCAACTATCCACACAAAACTACTTTGTGTACAGATAGGCAATAATGTCAAATTTAATACCCACATATCACTAACAATAAAAAAGTTCACAAAAAACTCAGTGCCTTATATAGGAGCAGCCAATATCTCACCAAAACAGCAAGAATTTATATCGCCAATTCCCAACTATTCTCCACCCTACTCTACGCATCACCCATACTTACAAATCTTAAACAGTCAGGCCTACACATACTCCAAGCCTCCTACAATAAAATCACAAAATTTGCCACTGGTGCCTCTTACCGCAGCCACCACTGTGTCTCCCTTAGAGACCTTGACTGGCTTTAACTCCCACAACTCCTACATCAAACTCGACTCACCTTTGCTCATAAACTGGTAAACCACCCTCTCTGAATCCCATCATGCCGTATAATTCTCCAATCCTACTACTCTTTCAGACCACTATGCTCCTGCAACAAAAATCTACTCCAGGTCACCAAAGCCAAAAACTCAGCAGGTGAAGCACTATTTTCCTGTGCAATATCCAAGCTCTGGAACAACCTTCCCACTACCATAACTACCCTTCCTTCCTGCAGTCTTTTCAAGACTGCACTTAAATCTCACCTAAATTCTCACTGGCTTTATCCTCATCTAAACCCCGTCTGTTAAACCCCCCCTTCAACCTTCCTCTCCTTTCCCAGATTTAGATAGAGTATCCCCCTCTATCACTATAAAACTGAACCGAGGATAAAATTCCATGATAGGAATTAAGATAAAAAGATAATGCTGGCAACTAACACGTTGCAATGTTATCAATTTATTAAGATGAAAATCAGTTATTAGGTTACATATCATTTCAAGTATTATAATTTGTTTAACAACATTTGTGGTACACAAGACTGTCTAATTTGTACTCTAAGTAATCTGAATGTTTCTAACACCCTGACTTGTTCTGTTTAATGTACTTATGCTTGTTAATCAAAGAATATATTTGTAATTTTTGGAGTTTTTTTTCTCCCCGGGCCTCTGCTGAAAACGGGCTACTAGCCCAGTCAGACTTTCCCAGTAAACAAACGTAAATAAATAAATAATAAATAAATACAAATAAAATTTAATGCACTCAAAAACACACACATGTTGAGGTGACTGCATCCCCAGGTTCTTCAGCTATGTAACAGTTAACAAACACATGAAAATAAATGAGTAAATCTGAAACTGAGAGAAGCTCAAGAAAATGTTTTTTGTTACATGGTGAAATGCAAAATGTGGTAAAGCAGGCTAAAATCAACACAGATGGCATGCAAGTAGGGCACCCTAACATAAATCAAAACAGAATTAAAATGACCCAAGCTCGCATTCCCATGATCATTAGCTGCTGCTACTGTGTTAATATTCCTGAAACTATTAATCAAAACCAATGAAGCTCACCAGCATAATAAATGGAAGTAAAAAAGCTCAGATTCTAACCAAGATCCCATCGGCTTTTACATGCATGTTACATGACGCCGACACATCAGCATTTTCTTGTTAATTTAGTTTGGTCTTTAAAGGAGATCTTTGACCTTTGTGGACTTTTTAACAAACATAAACAGTATAGTTTATGAGGGGACGTTTCTCATTTCTCACAAGTCACACTGAAGCATAACTGCTCTCTTGAGTTCTTTATATCCAAAAGCTATAATACAGACCTTAATTGCTTGAGGTGAAAGATAACTTGAAACATTTAAAATTTAACAGACACTCAAATTAATATGTTGATTTTTTTTTGTGGATCATTAACTTTAAATCAAGCAAAAATAAATGATTTACTTTGCAGAAATTGCATAATCATGATTTATGGAGAAAGAGAATGCGCCATCAGATCTGTGCAGTTTCAGAAATGTGGACAGCTAAGCTCTGGGTTCAAACATGCGCATGAGTCAGTGTATAGACATGAGTCAGTGTATAGACATGAGTCAGTGTATAGGAGGAAGCAAAGGAAAGAAGTACAGAAAGGGAGATTGAATCCTCTTCTTTCGGCTTTTCCCGGTTAGGGGTCGCCACGGCGGATCACCTGTCCACTCGTGATTGGCGGTAGAGTTTTACGGTGTCGAGTTGCCAGCCCAGCGCCCAACCTTCCATGAAAGGCATACACACACTCACACCTAGAACCAATTTAGAGTGTCCAGTTCACCTACAGCATGTCTTTGGGATGTGGGAGGAAACCGTAGTGAGAGTTAAATAAGGTGAGGTCACCTGTGAAGGTGTTCCAGACAACAGATGATGGCAGGCCTTATCCTAAACCTAAAACTCAAAATGATATGTTGTTTTTGATACTGAGGTTTTTTTTTTTTTGAAAGTTTTATGAAGTTTTTTTTTCTGAATGCTGGTTTTGGACAAATGTGAATGACTTGAGGTTTGGACAATTCTACAATGTACAATTCCTCGAAGGTTCCAGATGGTGACATATATTTTTTAAAATAAACATATTGTTATATTAAGCTTGAAATTTACTTTTGTAGTAACTTTTGTAGTAAACAGTGGTAGGCCTATCATACAAAAAATGCACAATTTCTGAAATTTTGAATTTGGTTGCCCCAAATAATACCTTTTTTAGGAAGTTTAATTTGCTGTTTGCTGCAATATGTTGGCTGCTTTTCAATAAAACTGAAAATATGAGATAATTTATAATATGCTTCCATATGCAGTTCTCATGTCTCTTATGGTAATGAATTTGTTTGAACTCATCTGTGTGCCAGAACTATAGTGAATCTCTCTCCAGGTCCCCCCCAGACATACTTAAAGCAGAAATGAAAAGTCAGCACTCAACTCAGACATGAAAGCTGGTACATATTTCTTCTGCCTCAAGACAAATCAACAAGAAACCACTGGAAGTACCCACTGTCCAACGAGCACCACCTTTCCGATTTATGTGAAGCCAATTAATATAGTGTAACTGAACACCCTGCTTGCCAAAACACATACCAAAGTATAAAACTATGAAGACCAGGGCTCCAGCTCTGTGACTGATGCTTTGCCAGAGGCAAACTGTCTCACCCAAGTTGATTTCACCCACTTGTCTTACTTTCTTTCTTTTTTTCCTGTTCATGTCTTGAGTTACAAAGTAGTTTCTATCCCATAATGACAGCCTGGCTCTACATAAATCAGAGAAAAATACTCAGGAGACTGTTTTTTACTACTTTTGCAAGTTATACACCTCATTGTCCGTATCTCTGTTCCATTCTATAGCAGTCTGAATGCAGTCAGCTTGCACATGTTTTTTATTATGCCAGGCAGAATTTAAGTTATTTCAACACTGGTTTCCAGCAACCCCCATTCCAAAGTAGCAGAGGGGATATCATTAACATAAAATACATCATCATTTATAGGACGGGACAGAACTTTAAATACCTACAGATTAAGAGAGCACTCTTGCAAGCTGAATGCATCGTCTGTCAGTTTCCTTTACAAGTGATGTTTCTGACTGAAGAGGTTATGCTCCTTTCAGACATCTTTATGATCATTTCCCTTTTTGCTGCAGTGTTTTTAGTTAAAAGTTCTTGGTTCATTTTTCAGTTTATGCAAAGACCTTGACCTCGTCACATCACCAACTACCATACAAAAATAAAATGAAACTATTCAGTTAGTGATGTGTGCTGTTATGTTAAATGCACAGTATGTGACATTATTTTAACCCTATTAAAGTACTGACCTGTGAAAACTTTATGTAGATCCTTTGAACTGCCTTATGGGTAAAGATCATGCCATAAGTATAAAAGAATTATAATTCATCAGCTTTAATGAATACACTCACACATGTGAACCAGAAGCGTTAGCAAAGAGTTGTGTCCTTTGGTAAATGAAATGCTGATAGCACTGAGTATGAACATGGTGGTGGTGGGTATGTATGTGCGTTTATGCCCCATAAAAGGCACTGACACTTTGTGTGTGCTAATCAGAAATGGTAGAAGTCCTGTCGCTGTTCATGAGCCGAATGATCGTGCGATGAATTCTTAGTCCCATTTCCATTTCTACTTTAAAATCTTCAAATCACGTTATCAGCTGTCAGGCGAGATCTTTGCAGGACCAGGTTGGAATCCTACGTTTTACTGACGTCTCTCCTGCCTTTTAAGGATGGTGCTGAAGGTTTAACTGTCCATGCTTAATTCTACTCCATAAAATTCTTCTCAAAAAATAAATACATGGATGTTATGATTTTTAAGTACCCCACAACTTACACAAAACGAGCTTTACATTTTAATTTATTATTTATTTATTTTTGCTTGTTGACCATTTAGAGAGGGCCTGAGAAGAAAGCATATCTGATCACATAATATTCAGTAATAAAGAAAAGCCCATATTATAAACATTACTGCTACAAATACAGATATGACTACATGAACATGAAGTGAAGAAGACAGGGGCATATTTCAGCAATAAATGTTAAGCTTATTAATTTACTTTATTATTAATGCTTATGGAAAACAGGTTTAACTACGACTTTGAAAATTGAAATAAACAAGATAGAGAGACAAATTAGACATAGTATGTGTCAAGATAAAA